>NC_045442.1:40866018-40924752 GCF_002776525.5 Piliocolobus tephrosceles | reverse complement strand
TTCCTTCCTTCCTTCCTTCCTTCCTTCCTTCCTTCCTTCCTTCCTTCCTTCCTTCCTCTGTTCTCTTTCTTTCTTTCTTTTTTTTTAGAGACTGGATCTTGCTGTGTCACCTAGGCTGGAGTGCAGTGGTATAATCTTGGCTCACTGCAACCTCCATCTCCCAGGCTCAAGCAATCCTCCCACCTCAGCCTCCTGAGTAGCTGGGACCACAGATGTGCGCCACCATATTGGCTATATTTTTTGTATTTTTAGTAGAGTCAAGGTTTTGCCATATTGCCCAGGCCGGTCTCAAACTCTTGAGCTAAGGAGATTCACCCGCCTCGGCCTCCCAAACTGTTGGGATTACAGGCGTGAGCCATCACCCATTTCCTTTTGCCTTTTCATCACACTCTTAACACCATTACATCAACATCTCAGCTAAAGCTTATTGAAAAGGTACCACTTTGGAGAATGTGCTCATATAGGACCATTACATATGGTTGTGCAACTTCTGCCTGGCACATAGGCCACATGGGGGTCAATGAGGGCTGAAACCCAGCCTGTGACCCACATCAAGCTGCTGTGTACTCGAAAGCAGGGCTTCCTCAGCCTAGAGGAAGAAGGGCCATATGTGCCAGGAGCAGACTTGGCTTCTCAGGGGAACAAGGGCTTCTCTTTGCTCTCCCCTAGCCTTGATCCTTGCCACAGGGGAGAAGCCGAAGGAGAGAATGAAGCTTTAACACCTGGAGACAGGGCAATGCTAGTGATGGAGAGAGAGGGATTCTGGGTGACATTTGGGTCCTATGTTTCCTCCTATATTAATCAGGAGACCATATCTGTGGCTTTCTTAAGGTTTGGAAGTTCAACCCCTTTTTTAATTACATCCCCTCTTTTAGCCCTAACTAGTTTGATTGAGTTTCCGTTTCTGGCAGAATATCTTAGGTCTCTTCTAGTTCAGATATATAGTACCATGACTTTAGGATCAGCTGGGACAGATAGCTACAATGGCATCCTGGTAAATGTTTTATAATCAGCTGTATGGGAAAAGGGCCTGGGGAGGGATGGGGGTTTGGGGGTGAGGGACTGGCTTGTAGTATTTACTAATTTCCACAGTATAAATACTACCATTGTGGCTGATTTCAGGCTACCAATGTGGTGTCATTAGACATGGAGCTGGGAATAATGTATACAATTGGCTCTTATAAGCCTGTATGAGCTGGCTCCAGTAGACTACTGAAGAGCTTCCATTAGGTGTAGCTTCCGTGTACATCAACAACTGGTAAGCCCATAGGCTATATATGGCTCCAGATGTGCTCTGTTTAGGCTATAAATGTTTAAAATATTTTAGGTTAGTTGCCAGAGTTTAAATACATTCCCAGATTTTCATAAAAAATGAGACTATATATATTAATATATATATACACACACACAAATATATATATATACACACACACATTTATATATTTTTTCCAGATCTTCATGAAAAATAAGAAAATATTGCAATATTGGGCCTGGTGATCAGAAAGAGTCAATGATCTATCCAAAGTGATACCAAGAATAAGTGTCTAAACCAGAGCAAGAGCTCAGGTCTTTTGACTCCTAGACCAAAGTTTGCACCTTTTCTTCAAGTTGTCCTCTCACTTCCTTGTCCATTATCATTTTCATTACCATTTGCTTTCTTGGCATTTTCTCTACAACTGGTGTTTTCTATTTACAGATCCTTATGTGAGTAAGAATTGTTAGGGTCATGTCTCTGTGCTTATAACCAGGTAAGTTGTGACAAAGAATCTAAGCATTGACCATCTTTCTTCCCTGCTCATTTTTATTTTTCAAAATACCAATTGCTGCTTTGTAAAGATAATGCAGGTTCACTGGAAGAAAAAGAAGAAGGGGAAGATAGCAAAGATAGGGGAAAAGCAGTAAAAAATTATCAAAATCACTCCCAATCCTACTCATTAATCCTTGTTAATAGAGAACATTGCTCAAGCATCTTATGCACATACAGAGAAGGGACTCCTGAACAGAAATGGGGTCATTCCAGATGTGCTATTTTAATAACAATATTACATTTAATCTTATTTCAATTTGACAAAAGGAAAAGAAACCGAAGTTATACTGTATCAAAAGTGAAACTGAAGGAATTACTGCATGTGAAATAAATATTTATCACAAGGAACATTAGTTCTTTAAAGACATTCTAAGGTTAAGAAAAATTATAATAAGCAATATGAGTTTTGAATCATGTGTTGTTGTTTTCCACATTCATGTTACACTTTTAGAGAGCATCTTTGATGCATTCCTAGGAGAGCTGAGGACATTGGTACACTAACTATTCTCAATCTCCCCTATCTTCTGCTGATTTTAGAGGGTTCATTTCACTTTATGTGGTTAGGTTTTTAATATTTACGTTCTGTCTTGCAATCATAGATTCCATAGTTGGTTAGCCTTTGTTTTAAATTTAAATGGATTCAGTGCTCTATACCAGCCTCTTTTCATGTCTTCTCCATTCTAGAGTTCTTTAATTTCTGTCTAGTTTGTATGGATTTCCTCATCAAGTACTACCCCTTCTATCCTCCACTCCCCTACCTCTAACATACACACACAAGAAGAGCTTGTAGAAATTGTAGTCCTTGAATACTTACAGTCTTGAGAATGTCTTTCTGTTACTTTACTACTTTGTAGCCTGCCTGGATACAAAATTCTTGAGTTACTCTTTCTCTCAGAATTTGGTAGCTATTTCTCCATTGTCTTTTGACATAAGTTGCTGAACTTGGTTTCTTACCATGGCTTTTTTATCTGTCTTCTTGTTAGTTTGAGTCATCACTGAATTTTTTTTTTTTCCACAAAGGGTTTATGTGTACTATTTGCCTTGAGCTTGTCTATTTTCATATTTGAGATGTTTGCTTGTCTCTCTTATTCATGAATGACAACTTGTCTTCATAAGCATGTTCCACTCCTTCTGGCATGGAATGAGACCAGGGAGGGTTTGAAGCCAATGTGACTTACAAAAAGAAAAAAAAAAATCAATGGGCTGGGCATGGTGAATTATGCCTGTGATCCCAGCACTTTGGGAGGCTAGGTGGGAGGATTGCTTGAGGCCAAGGGTTCAAGACCAGCCTGGACAATATAGCAAGACCATCTCTACCAAGAAAAAAAAAATCCTAAGCTTGGTGTGGTGGTGCATGCCTGTAGTCACAGCTAGTTGGGAGGATGAGCCAGGAGGATAACTTGAGCCTGGGAGTAGAGTCCAGCCTGAATAACATAATAAGACATCATCTCTAAAACAAAAAAACAAACAAACAAAACATCCTTGTAAATGGCTTGTTTTTCTTTCTTGTATTAGTGAATAACTGTTTATATTTAAGGTTCAGTTACAACCAGAATATATCTCAAATTTGCTTGTGCTATATCATTTTTTCCTTTGCAACTTATACATCAGTTACCTTTCGTTGGCTTGTTTTTGTCTGTCTTCCATTTCTGTTATTTTCTCTGTATTTACTTTAACGCCTTTGCATTTTTCCTGGCATTTGTTAAAAAGCAAAACTGAAGCCCATTATTTGCATTAATAATTCCATTTTAGGCTGGGCACTGTGGCTTATGCCTGTAATCCCAGCACTTTGGGAGGCCAAGATGGATGGGTCAGTTGAGGCCAGCAGTTCGAGACTGGCCTGGCAGATATGGCGAAACCCCGTTTCTACTAAAAATACAACAATTAGCTAAGTGTGGTGGTGCATGCCTGTAATCCCAGCTTCTTGGAAGGCTAAGGCACAAGAATTGCTTGAATCCAGGAGGTAGAGTTTGTAGTGAGCCAAGATTGTAGCACTGCACTCCAGCTGGGGTGACAGAGCAAGACTCTGTCTCAAAAAAAAAAAAAAAAACTAATAATAATAATAATTCAATTGTAAGCAAATGTATATTATTTTCCCAGTATATTCTGTTTATTTAATAGTTTTTCTATAGTATTACTTTGGCCTTTGATTTGTTTCCTTAACCTCTATCTCTCTTTTCATCTCATTCTATTATCATAGTATCTTTGAACTCTTTTTTCTCCTTTCTTTGCTGCAGGATATTTGCATAGCTGCTGTACTGCTTTTGAAAATCTTGCTCATGCTTAATATGAGGAGCTATTTTCAGAACTTCTATTTGCTAGGCTATTGTTTGGTGAATTCTTACTACTTTACCTGTTTTTCTTTCTTTCAAGTTTCAACTTGAGGGCTAGGTTTTGTGCTCTACCTGCTTTTAACTAGCTTGAGGGCATAAAGGAAAGGGAATTACTGCTCAGTTGAGCTGCACCCAGGGAGAATTCACCCTGGGAGAAGATTCTAGATTTAGAGTCATGCAATCTTAGCAGAGCCAAGCTTGAGTAACTATACCACCAAAATTCATCAGATGTCACAGAAGCTTCTCACAAGGATGGAATAACTGTATGGTAAACAACACTTTATTCAGCATCTACTCTGTACCAGACACTGAAAGAAAAAAATAGTTGCCGCCTTTATTATGTATTTATGATGTCAGGCCAATGGTAAGTACATTATATATAATTTCATTGGCTCAATACAACTTTATGAAATACCTTTATCAGCTCTCATTTTTTGAATGAGGAAACTGAGGCTCAGAGAAGTTACATTATTTGCCAAAATCATATAGCAAATAAATGACAGGGTTGAGCTTTGAAACCATGTCTAAATCATAAACATTAAAAAGATTCTTTACCAGGAGATTAACATGATATTGGAGAACACTTGTAGAACTTTTAGTCCACTGTGGTATGCATGTAATCCATTAAAAGCTTAACAATTTTCTTTTCTAAAAAAATTCTGATTTATAGGTAAAATATGACCTAGACTTGCTTCAAAATAATTAGAGGGAGGGAAATCTGAGTGAGGGAATAGATGGGACAAGATTGGCCATGAGTTAATGATTGAAGCTGGGTGAATTAAAGCATGAGGGCTCAGTGTACAGATTTAAATAATGACTGCTCAACTAATCACTTTTTACCATAGCAGCTCTTGAAAAGTTATACCTCTTTTTGGGCAATGACCCACTTTCTTTTGGTAATGACTTTTCAGCCCATCATACTCCATGGGTAAATATACCACAAGAATGCTATTTCAATATTATGGTTTTAGGTAAAGACACATTCACCAATTTACTCAAAAAATTTGCATTGCCTACCATTTTAGGATGAACCCAAACCATTTTGGTTTACATGCAGATGTCAAGAAAGATGTGAAGATGCAGGACCACTGACCACTCTTAGGTCTGTTTCTTACATGTGCTCTTTCTTCCTTTAGCTTTTTGCCTTTTCTTTGCTTTAAAGGTGGTTTTCTGTGCCATAACTTAATTTTTAAGTGCAGTTTGAGTGTAAGATGACCCCGAAGTTTGAAAAAATAGTGGAGAAAAATGGTGCAGAAACTGCCCCTTCCAATAAAAAACATTTCTTATCTCCTCTCTCCACCCCTTATGACCCCCATGAAGTCTTTTCTTCCTCTTTGAGTGAATACAATGAACTTCCATTATGTTACAATTTATGTATGAGTGGTGTTTATTTACTTTCCAATTGTTGTTAATTACTTAGAGTTAGAGGTTGAATTGTGTCCCTCCCCAAATTCATATGATAAAGATCTAACCCCAAAACCTTAGAATGTGACTCTATATTTGGAGACAGTCTTTAAGAAGGTAATTAAGTTAAAAATGAGATTATCAGGGTGGACCCAGATCCAGTATGAGTGGTGTCCTTACAAGAAGAGGAAATCTGAACACTCTATGTACAGAGGGAAGATGGTGTGAATATTCAAGGAAAAGACAGCCACTTAGAAGCTAAGGAGAAAGGTCTCAAAAAAACCAACCCTGCCAACACATTGATTTTGGACTTTCAGCCTCCAAAACTATGAGAAAATAAATTTCTGTTGTTTAAGCCACCCAGTCTGTAGTACTTTGTTATGGCAGCCCTAGCAAATTAATATAATTATCTAAACTTGTTTTCCTTATTCTCTTAGAGAAAACATTATAAGGAATGGATTAAATTCATAAAGTGAGGGGTAGGTATTTCCCTCATCTTTTCAATATGCTACTTGGGAGGCTGAGGCAGGAGAATGGCTTGCACCAGGGAGGCGAAGGTTGCAGTGAGCAGAGATCACACTACTGCACTCCAGCCTGGGCAACACAGTGAGACTCTGCTTCAAAAAAAAAAAAAAGAAAAAGTAATAGCTGGTCAGTGGGGAAGGTCTGTCCCTTTCCTGGTGAGGGCCGGATACCAGTGGTGTTGGATATCTATGAATGATAGTCTGAGCTTTGGGCCTTGGCCATCTCTGACATGTGGATCAAGATGACTCCAGGATTAGGTGATTTGGTTGGTTCTGCACCTCATGACCCCTCTGTATTGGTCTATTTCCTATTCAAGGGCTTTGGCTGTTAGATACGGTAATGTGACAAAGTGGTTCAGAACATTTTGTTTAGGAGTTGGACGACCTGGTTTTGAATCCTGGCTCTACTCTTCACTATTTGGGTGATTGATCTTGGATAACTGTCTTCTCTAAATCCTGATTTCCTCATCTGTAAAACAGGGGTAATAATACCTATCTTTTTTGGTTATTGGAGGGAGTACATGAGATTATATATGTAATGTGTTTAGCATGGTGGCTGGTCATATTATTATGCTTTAGTTTAGGTCCATTTGACATGACCTAGACTGAAACGTCCTGAGTGTCATTTTCTGGGTGTTATCATTTGTCTTAAGGTGATAAACTCAGCTGGCATCCTTCTCTTTATTTAACAATTTTAAGCCACATGTGAACCTCAGAAAATAGATTTCAACACGTTTAGGGAAATGGAAGTCTCAAATGGGAAGAAAGTCTACCTACCATAGAAATTCCACAGAGGTAAAAGATTCATTGATTCATTCAACAAACATTTATTGAGTACCTAATGTATGTCAAGTACTATTCTATATGCTGGGGATGTAGCAGTGGATAAAACTGACAAAAATTCCAACCTGAGAATGAAAGTGACATTCCTGGGGTTGGGGGTTGACACCATGCATCTAGTAGGTGTTAATTAAAAAAAAAAAAATTTCCCTCACCTCTTTGAGTTTCTATAGTAGGTGTTATTTATTAAGTGTATATAGTGGCTAGTAAATATGCCATTTACTAACTGCTATATATTTCTGTGTGAATATAAATTTCCTGTATGGAACCAGTGATCAAATTGCTCTTGAAGATATAAAATAATATATGCTATCTCCCAGCGCGAGCGACACAGAAGACCGGCGATTTCTGCATTTTCAACTGAGGTACTGGGGTCATCTCACTCGGGAGTGCCGGACAATCGGTGCTGGTCAGCTGCTGCAGCCCGACCAGCGAGAGCTGAAGCAGGGCGAGGCATCGCCTCACCTGGGAAGCGCGGGGGGGAAGGGAGTCCCTTTTCCTAGCCAGGGGAACTGAGACACACAACACCTGGAAAATCGGGTAACTCCCACCCCAATACTGCGCTGTAACACCGGCACACCGGAGATTGTATCCCACACCTGGCCGGGAGGGTCCCACGCCCACGGAGCCTCTCTCCTTGCTAACACAGCAGTCTGCGGCAATCTAACCGCAAGGCAGCAGCGAGGCTGGGGGAGGGGCGCCTGCCATCGCTGAGGCTTAAGTAGGTAACTAAAGCCGCTGGGAAGCTGGAACTGGGTGGAGCTCACAGCAGCTCAAGGAAACCTGCCTGTCTCTGTAGACTGCGCCTCTGGGGACAGGGCTCAGCTAAAGGAGTAGAAGCCTGTGAAATGCGAACGACTCTGTCTGACAGCTTTGAAGAGAGCAGGGGATCTCCCAACACGGAGGTTGAGATCTGAGAAGGGGCAGTCTGCCTGCTCAAGTGGGTCACTGACCCCTGAGTAGCCTAACTGGGAGACATCCCCCACTAGGGGCAGTCTGACACCCCACACCTCACAGGGTGGAGTACACCCCTGAGAGGAAGCTTCCAAAGCAAGAATCAGACAGGTGCACTCGCTGTTCAGCAATATTCTATCTTCTGCAACCTCTGCTGCTGATACCCAGGCAAACAGGGTCTGGAGTGGACCTCAAGCAATCTCCAACAGACCTATAGCTGAGGGTCCTGACAGTCAGAAGGAAACCTATCAAACAGGAAGGACACCTAAATCAAAACCCCATCAGTACGTCACCATCATCAAAGACCAGTGACAGATAAAACCACAAAGATGGGGAAAAAGCAGGGCAGAAAAGCTGGAAATTCAAAAAATAAGAGCGCATCTCCTCCTGCAAAGGAGCACAGCCCATCGCCAGCAACGGATCAAAGCTGGTCAGAGAATGATTTTGATGAGATGAGAGAAGAAGGCTTCAGTCCATCAAACCTCTCAGAGCTAAAGGAGGAATTACGTACCCAGCGCAAAGAAACTAAAAATCTTGAAAAAAA
This sequence comes from Piliocolobus tephrosceles, assembly GCF_002776525.5. Taxonomy (NCBI): domain Eukaryota; kingdom Metazoa; phylum Chordata; class Mammalia; order Primates; family Cercopithecidae; genus Piliocolobus; species Piliocolobus tephrosceles. The sequence continues at coordinate 40,916,346 of NC_045442.1, read as the reverse complement.
AGTGGAAGAATTGACAGCTAGACTAATTAATGCAGAGAAGGTCATAAACGAAATGACAGAGATGAAAACCATGTCACGAGAAATACGTGACAAATGCACAAGCTTCAGTAACCGACTCGATCAACTGGAAGAAAGAGTATCAGCGATTGAGGATCAAATGAATGAAATGAAGCGAGAAGAGAAACCAAAAGAAAAAAGAAGAAAAAGAAATGAACAAAGCCTGCAAGAAGTATGGGATTATGTCAAAAGACCAAATCTACGTCTGATTGGGGTGCCTGAAAGTGAGGGGGAAAATGGAACCAAATTGGAAAACACTCTACAGGATATCATCCAGGAGAACTTCCCCAACCTAGCAGGCCAGGCCAACATTCAAATTCAGGAAATACAGAGAACGCCACAAAGATACTCCTCCAGAAGAGCAACTCCAAGACACATAATTGCCAGATTCACCAAAGTTGAAATGAAGGAAAAAATCTTAAGGGCAGCCAGAGAGAAAGGTCGGGTTACCCACAAAGGGAAGCCCATCAGACTGACAGCAGATCTCTCGGCAGAAACTCTACAAGCCAGAAGAGAGTGGGGGCCAATATTCAACGTTCTTAAAGAAAAGGATTTTAAACCCAGAATTTCATATCCAGCCAAACTAAGTTTCATCAGTGAAGGAGAAATAAAATTCTTTACAGATAAGCAAATGCTTAGATATTTTGTCACCACCAGGCCTGCCTTACAAAGAGACCCTGAAGGAAGCCCTAAACATGGAAAGGAACAACCGGTACCAGCCACTGCAAAAACATGCCAAAATGTAAAGACCATCGAGCCTAGGAAGAAACTGCATCAACTAATGAGCAAAATAACCAGTTAATATCATAATGGCAGGATCAAGATCACACATAACAATATTAACCTTAAATGTAAATGGACTAAATGCTCCAATTAAAAGACACAGACTGGCAAACTGGATAAAGAGTCAAGACCCATCAGTCTGCTGTCTTCAGGAGACCCATCTCACATGCAGAGACATACATAGGCTCAAAATAAAAGGATGGAGGAAGATCTACCAAGCAAATGGAGAACAAAAAAAAGCAGGGGTTGCAATCCTAGTCTCTGATAAAACAGACTTTAAACCATCAAAGATCAAAAGAGACAAAGAAGGCCATTACATAATGGTAAAGGGATCAATCCAACAGGAAGAGCTAACTATCCTAAATATATATGCACCTAATACAGGAGCACCCAGATTCATAAAGCAAGTCCTTAGAGACTTACAAAGAGACTTAGACTCCCATACAATAATAATGGGAGACTTCAACACTCCACTGTCAACATTAGACAGATCAACGAGACAGAAAGTTAACAAGGATATCCAGGAATTGAACTCATCTCTGCACCAAGCGGACCTAATAGACATCTATAGAACTCTCCACCCCAAGTCAACAGAATATACATTCTTCTCAGCACCACATCACACTTATTCCAAAATTGACCACATAATTGGAAGTAAAGCACTCCTCAGCAAATGTAAAGGAACAGAAATTATAACAAACTGTCTCTCTGACCACAGTGCAATCAAACTAGAACTCAGGACTAAGAAATTCAATCAAAACCGCTCAACTACATGGAAACTGAACAACCTGCTCCTGAATGACTACTGGGTACATAACGAAATGAAAGCAGAAATAAAGATGTTCTTTGAATCCAATGAGAACAAAGATACAACATACCAGAATCTCTGGGACACATTTAAAGCAGTATGTAGAGGGAAATTTATAGCACTAAGTGCCCACAAGAGAAAGCAGGAAAGATCTAAAATTGACACTCTAACATCACAATTAAAAGAACTAGAGAGGCAAGAGCAAACACATTCAAAAGCTAGCAGAAAGCAAGAAATAACTAAGATCAGAGCAGAACTGAAGGAGATAGAGACACAAAAAACCCTCCAAAAAATCAATGAATCCAGGAGTTGGTTTTTTGAAAAGATCAACAAAATTGACAGACCGCTAGCAAGATTAATAAAGAAGAAAAGAGAGAGGAATCAAATAGACGCAATAAAAAATGATAAAGGGGATATCACCACCGACGCCACAGAAATACAAACTACCATCAGAGAATACTATAAACACCTCTACACAAATCAACTAGAAAATCTAGAAGAAATGGATAATTTCCTGGACGCGTACACTCTTCCAAGACTAAACCAGGAAGAAGTTGAATCCCTGAATAGACCAATAGCAGCCTCTGAAATTGAGGCAACAATTAATAGCCTGCCCACCAAAAAAAGCCCAGGACCAGATGGATTCACAGCTGAATTCTACCAGAGGTACAAGGAGGAGCTGGTACCATTCCTTCTGAAACTATTCCAATCAATAGAAAAAGAGGGAATCCTCCCTAACTCATTTTATGAGGCCAGCATCATCCTGATACCAAAGCCTGGCAGAGACACAACAAAAAAAGAGAATTTTAGACCAATCTCCCTGATGAACATCGATGCAAAAATCCTCAATAAAATCCTGGCAAACCGGATTCAGCAGCACATCAAAAAGCTTATCCACCATGATCAAGTGGGCTTCATCCCTGGGATGCAAGGCTGGTTCAACATTCGCAAATCAATCAACGTAATCCAGCATATCAACAGAACCAAAGACAAGAACCACATGATTATCTCAATAGATGCAGAAAAGGCTTTTGACAAAATTCAACAGCCCTTCATGCTAAAAACGCTCAACAAATTCGGTATTGATGGAACGTACCTCAAAATAATAAGAGCTATTTATGACAAACCCACAGCCAATATCATACTGAATGGGCAAAAACTGGAAAAGTTCCCTTTGAAAACTGGCACAAGACAGGGATGCCCTCTCTCACCACTCCTATTCAACATAGTGTTGGAAGTTCTGGCTAGGGCAATCAGGCAAGAGAAAGAAATCAAGGGTATTCAGTTAGGAAAAGAGGAAGTCAAATTGTCCCTGTTTGCAGATGACATGATTGTGTATTTAGAAAACCCCATCGTATCAGCCCAAAATCTTCTTAAGCTGATAAGCAACTTCAGCAAAGTCTCAGGATACAAAATTAATGTGCAAAAATCACAAGCATTCTTATACACCAGTAACAGACAAGCAGAGAGCCAAATCAGGAATGAACTTCCATTCACAATTGCTTCAAAGAGAATAAAATACCTAGGAATCCAACTTACAAGGGATGTAAAGGACCTCTTCAAGGAGAACTACAAACCACTGCTCAGTGAAATCAAAGAGGACACAAACAAATGGAAGAACATACCATGCTCATGGATAGGCAGAATCAATATTGTGAAAATGGCCATACTGCCCAAGGTAATTTATAGATTCAATGCCATCCCCATCAAGCTACCAATGAGTTTCTTCACCGAATTGGAAAAAACTGCTTTAAAGTTCATATGGAACCAAAAAAGAGCCCGTATTGCCAAGACAATCCTAAGTCAAAAGGACAAAGCCGGAGGCGTCACGCTACCTGACTTCAAACTATACTACAAGGCTACAGTAACCAAAACAGCATGGTACTGGTACCAAAACAGAGATATAGACCAATGGAACAGAACGGAGCCTTCAGAAATAATGCCACACATCTACAACCATCTGATATTTGACAAACCTGAGAAAAACAAGAAATGGGGAAAGGATTCCCTATTTAATAAATGGTGCTGGGAAAATTGGCTAGCCATAAGTAGAAAGCTGAAACTGGATCCTTTCCTTACTCCTTATACGAAGATTAATTCAAGATGGATTAGAGACTTAAATGTTAGACCTAATACCATAAAAACCCTAGAAGAAAATCTAGGTAGTACCATTCAGGACATAGGCACGGGCAAGGACTTCATGTCTAAAACACCAAAAGCAACGGCAGCAAAAGCCAAAATTGACAAATGGGATCTCATTAAACTAAAGAGCTTCTGCACAGCAAAAGAAACTACCATCAGAGTGAACAGGCAACCTACAGAATGGGAGAAAATTTTTGCAATCTACTCATCTGACAAAGGGCTCATTTCCAGAATCTACAAAGAACTCAAACAAATATACAAGAAAAAAACAACCGACCCCATCCAAAAGTGGGGAAAGGATATGAACAGACATTTCTCAAAAGAAGACATTCATACAGCCAACAGACACATGAAAAAATGCTCAGCATCACTGGCCATCAGAGAAATGCAAATCAAAACCACAATGAGATACCATCTCACACCAGTTAGAATGGCAATCATTAAAAAATCAGGAAACAATAGGTGTTGGAGAGGATGTGGAGAAATAGGAACACTTTTACACTGTTGGTGGGATTGTAAACTAGTTCAACCATTATGGAAAACAATATGGCGATTCCTCAAGGACCTAGAACTAGATGTACCATATGACCCAGCCATCCCACTACTGGGTATATACCCAAAGGATTATAAATTATGCTACTACAAAGACACATGCACACGTATGTTTATTGCGGCACTATTCACAATAGCAAAGACTTGGAATCAACCCAAATGTCCATCAGTGACAGACTGGATTAAGAAAATGTGGCACATATACACCATGGAATACTATGCAGCCATAAAAAAGGATGAGTTTGCCTCCTTTGTAGAGACATGGATGCAGCTGGAAACCATCATTCTTAGCAAATTATCACAAGAAGAGAAAACCAAACACCGCATGTTCTCACTCATAGGTGGGAACTGAACAATGAGCTCACTTGGACTCGGGAAGGGGAACATCACACACTGGGGCCTATCATGGGGAGGCGGGAGGGGGGAGGGATTGCATTGGGGAGTTATACCTGATATAAATGATGAATTGATGGGTGCTGACGAGTTGATGGGTGCAGCACACCAACATGGCACATGTATACATATGTAACCTGCACGTTATGCACATGTACCCTAGAACTTAAAGTATAATAAAAAAAAAAAGAAAAAAAAAAAAAACACAGCAAAAGTTTTGCTCTGTTTAAACTCAAAATTAAAGCCCTCAGATTGTGCAACAACAACAACAAAAAATAATAATAATATATGCTGGCCGGGCGCGGTGGCTCACGCCTGTAATCCCAGCACTTTGGGAGGCCGAGGCAGGCGGATCACGAGGTCAGAAGATAGAGACCATCCTGGCTAACACGGTGAAACCCCATCTCTACTAAAAATGCAAAAAATTAGCCAGGCGTGGTGGTGGGCACCTGTAGTCCCAGCTACTCGGGAGGCTGAGGCAGGAGAATGGCATGAACCCGGGAGGCGGAGCTTGCAGTGAGCCAAGATTGTGCTACTGCACTCCAGCCTGGGCAACTGAGTGAGACTCCATCTCAAAAAAAAAAAAAAAAAAGTGTGTGTGTGTGTATATATATATATATATGTATATGTGTATATATATATATATATGTATATATGTATATATGCTACCTGTACATGTTCTTTGCCCATAGGAGGACTCCAATGAATGGGGAATGAATAAATGAATATGAACAATTGCAAGGGTGGTGAAACTCAGAGTGTGATTTCTAGGCATAAGGATTGAAGTTCCACTGTTCATTGGTACACACTTTATATCATCTCTTTAACCAGAGTCCCAACTCCCATTGTGATGCACTTTATATTTAGAAGACAGCCAGGTAACACCCTTTTTCTTTCCTCTCAAGCATACTTTAAATTTTCATTATGGAAGGTATTATTCAAATTTTAGAGCTTCTTATTTGATTTTAATAATATAAGACAAAATATGGGCAAGTAAGGGAATGGAATTTATATTTATGTAGCATCTACTATGTGCCAGGCTCTTTTTACATGGTATATCTCATTATAAATATACAGGAAAACTTTATGAGGAAACTAAGGGTATCTACAAATAAAATTTACAGAAAATGTGCAAGACCCTTATGACAAAAATTATGAATCAGGAAAACTTTATGAGGAAAACTAAGGGTAAACTTTATGAGGAAACTAAGGGTATCTACAAATAAAATTTACAGAAAATGTGCAAGACCCTTATGACAAAAATTATGAATCCTTCTCAAAAGATACTATGATTTGAATGTGTGTCCCCTACAAAATTCATATTGAAACTTAACCCCCATTGTGGTGGTATTAAGAGGTGGGGTCTTTTTGGGAGGTGATTAAATCATGAGGCCCAGGTATAATCCAATTCTTCCAGTACACCGAGGCAAGAAACCCTGGGATACAGAAAGGTCTCTGTCCTTATGACAAGGTAGAGGATCTAATTGAGCTGACTAACACAAGCTGCCTATAGATGGCAAACTAAAAGAGTACCCTGTAACACACACCCACTGGGACTTAAGGAGCTGTAAACATTCACCCCTAGACACTGCCGTGGGGTCAGAGCCCCACAACCTGCCCGTCTGTACGCTCCCCTAGAGGTTTGAGCAGCAGGGCACTGAAGAAGCGAGCCACAACCCCACCACATGCCCAGTTGGGGGATAAGGGAAACTTTCCGTTTCAGTGATAAGAGAAAATTCCACTGACAAAATGGAAATTGGGCTGTATAGGTAAGAAGGAATATGACAAAGCAGCCCTGTCTTTTAGCTATGGAATAAAAAAGTCAAACCAGGAGAGGATGCACCTTTTAAGGAATATCAAAGTGAATAGCATTAACTTTCCAGCTCTAGCAAGTGAAAAGAAGGAACAGCAACGCTATCACCAATGGAGAATGTCTTTAAACTAGGAAGATGGTGAGGAGAAAAAGAAGAGACCTTTAAATATTTTTTGTTCCTTTAAAAAATTTCCTTCTTCCTGAGAAAATGCTCTGTGACTAGAAAACTAGAATAATCTGAAATGAAAAAGCAGCCAAACAGCACAGACTAGGAAATGGTGATTTGGAAATCATCACCTCTTAAGTGCTGGATTCATGTTCTACTTTGAGAACGTAATGAAAGCTAGATACTCTCTTTCCACAAAAATGCACATTTTATCCCCCCAATTTTGCACACAGTTTCAGGGATTCACACACATTTTGATAAACAATCCATGGACACTCTCATCCCCAACATAGGGATCCACGGATGCTGGGTTAAAATCCTTCTTTTAGGCCGGGCACGGTGGCTCACACTTGTAATCCCAGCGCTGGGAGGCTGAGGCCGGTGGATCACTTGAGGTCAGGACTTTGAGACCAGCCTGGGCAACCTGGTGAAACCCTGTCTTTTAAAAATTAACCAGGCGTGGCAGCATGTGCCTGTAATCACAGCTACTTAGGAGGCTGAGGCATGAGAATTGCTTGAACCTGGGAAGCGGAGGTTGCAGCGAGCCAAGATCGCACCACTGCACTCCAGCCTGGGCGACAGAGCTAGACTTCGTCTCAAAAAAACAAATCCCTCTTTTAAAGAAGTGGATTCAGTAATGTCATCAACTGGCACATCCTGACTATTTCTGGTGGTACTGTATGTATTCTTATATATTACTACACTGAAACAGTGGAAATGGGATGCCCAGATGAAAACAAAAAGTTGGGACAGGGAGACAGGGAAATGACAAGTAGAAGGATGGTGAGTTTTGGTGTTAGATAAACATGGGTTTGAATCCCACCCTGTTGTGTGACCTTTATGAAGGTATTTAACTCTTTAAGTCAGCCTCACTTTCCCCATCTGTAAAACATAGACTAACGATAGTGTCAGTTTCATGGGATTCTTGTAAGAACTCAAGAAGATAATATACACAAGACTATTAAACCCAGTGTCTTGTCATACTTTAAAAAGCTTAAAAAATGATAGCTATTATTGACCAGAACGTCACAAATTGGCTATTTTTGAGACAGAGTCTTGCTCTGTTGCCCAGGCTGAAGTGCAGTGATATGATCTTGACTCACTGTAACCTCTGCCTCCCAGGCTCAAGTGATTCTTGTGCCTCAGCCTCCTGAGTGGCTGGGACTACAAGCGTATGCCACCACACCCAGCTAATTTTTGTATTTTTAATAGGCAGTGTTTTACCATGTTGGCCAGGCTGGGTTTAAACTCCTGGCCCCAAGTGATCTGCCCACCTCGGCTGCCCAAAATGCTGGGATTACAGGCGTGAGCCACCATGCCCAGCCAGTTAGTTTAATTTTCTTTCCCCAGATAATTTTAGAACAATGATTTACATATTTAAAAGAGAACTTGTGACTGGATGTAGTGGCTCATACTTGCAATCCTCACACTTTGGGAGGCTGAGGTGGGAGGATCTCTTGAGGCCAGGAGTTTGAGACCAGTGTGGACAACATAGCAAGACACCCATCTTTACAAATAAAAAAAAGAAAATTAGTCTGGCGTGTAATCCTAGCTACTTGGAAGGCTGACGCAGGAGGATAGTTTGAGCTGAGGAGTTTAAGGCTGCAGTGAGCTATGACCACACCACTGCACTCCAGCCTGGGTGACAGCGCAAGACCTTGTCTCAAAAGAAGAGAGAGAGAGAACTTGTTAACTTATGATCCACATGATTTTGTGGGAAAAGACATCCTTCTATTCTAAAATAAATGTCTGTGTCATGCTAGGCAATCACAGCCATGTTCCAAGTCTGCTGTTCCTCCCTTGACCTCTGCCACCCTGGTCTCAGCTTCCATCATCTTTCCCTGGGATTCTTGCAATAGCCTCTTTGCTTGCTTCCCAGTAACTCTCCAACACGTGTAGCATGAGGTCCCTCTTAAATGGCTCTCAGAATCCCATATAACCTGGTCCCCAGATAGGTCTTCCAACCCACCTCCTTCTCTCTTTCTCCTCTGGTCATACCTACCTTCATGCTGTCTCCCCGGTACTACACTCCTTTCCTTTTCCGAGCATTGCCTCTTGCTGCTCCCTTTGCCTGTGGGTCTCTTACTTCAGAGGTCTACATGGCTTGCTCTGTCCTTTCAGTCAGGTCTCTGCTCAAACTTCACTCCCTTGGAGAAGCCTTCTCTGACCAACTCATCTAAGATGGCACCTCACTGCCCCGTCCCTCTCTATGCCCTTACTTATCTTCTTTTTCTTCATGGCACCTCCCATATCCCCACTTTTTTGTTTTGTTTTGTTTTTTGTTTTGTTTTGAGACAGGGTCTCACTCTCTCATCCAGGCTGGAGTACAGTGGCACCATTATGACTCACTGCAGCCTTGAGATCTGGGCTCAAGCAGTCCTCCCACCTCAGTCTCCCATGTAGCTGGGACTACAGGTGCACACCACCATGCCCAGCTAATTTTTGTGTTTTTTTTGTGTGTGTAGAGACAGGGTTTTGCTATGTTGCCCGGGCTGTTCTTGAACTCCTGGGATCAACGGATTCTGCTGCCTTGGCCTCACAAAGTGTTGTTGGGATTACTTATGTGAGCCACTACACCGAGCCTGTATCTTGACATTTTATCACATACTTAGTTATAATTTTTTTTTTTTTTTTTGAGATGGAGTCTCGCTCTGTCACCCAGGCTAGAGTGCAGCGGTGCAATCTCGGCTCACTGCAACTTGCGCCTCCTGGGTTCAAGCAATTCTTCTTTCTCAGCCTCCCAAGTAGCTGGGACTACAGTTGTGTGCCACCACACCCAGGTAATTTGTGTATTTTTAGTAGAGACAGGGTTTCACCATATTTGTCAGGCTGGTCTCGAACTCCTGACCTCAGGTGATCCACTCACCTCGGCTTCCCAAAATGCTAGGATTACAGGTGTGAGTCACCACGCCTGGCCTCTACTTATAATTTTATTGTCTGCCTCTCCCTCCATTGAAAGCAAGGATTTGGTTTTATTTCCTGCCTAGCACAGAGCCTCACACTTAGGAGATGCCCTGCAAACATGTGTGGATGAAGGAAAGAGTGAACGAGGAAGCAAGGGGAGAAGTACAAATCTGGTCTTTGTTTCTGCCTCATGTGACTCTTGCTTTTTAACAAGCTTGGAAATTCCACACTAATATTTCCCCAGCTGGTGGGACGCTCCGAGGGAGGTGGGATGGCACCTGCTAAGGTGGGTGCCTGTCAGTGCAACCCCTGCCCTCTGACCTCTTCACAGCCATGGCAGTGCCCTTCTTTCCTCCCAATTCCTCCCTAATGGACCCTTGAAATAGCACTGACCCCAGGACTGACCTCTCAAAACTCTCCTCGGTTCCTTGATTTAATGAGAATCTTTGCCTTTCCAGCCAAGAACAATGTCACTGGACTTCTGTTTCCTGACCTTTTAGAAAACCCAAGGATGTGGGACAAAAGTCTCACTACAGTTAGCCAGGTCGGTTCTGCTCTGCTGCTGCTCTGCTCTGGATAATCCGTCTTCTTAGCCTGACCAGAGTTTTTCCTAATAAAATTAGTATTGTGCACTCTGATCTCTTGAGGGGTTTGAAATTTGGTTGTATTAATTTTTCCCTTGTATTTTCTTGGGCACCAAAATTAAGCTTACTGGTCTTTATTTCTCCTTTATAGCATGGTCAACTTGTAGCTCTTTTTTTAGTGTTTTGTATGAATTTGAAAGCATTTTGGAAGGGTAGCTGTTATATAATAATCATGACATTTACTTATGTCGGAGGCAGGAAGATCACTTGAGCCCAGGAGTTTGAGACCAGCCTGGGCAACATAGGAAGATGCCGTCTCTACAAAAAAAATTTAAAAATTAGCTGGGTGTGGTGGCATGCACCTGTGGTCCCAGCTACTCAGGAGCCTAAGGTGGGAGGATCACCTGAGCCTGGGAGATAGCAGTCTCAGGGAGCTGTGACTCCACCATGGCTGCATTTGATTGAAAGTTGTTTTAGCAACATGATTGCATTTAACGTTATTTAAAAGTTTATAGGCCGGCCATGGTGGCTTACACCTGTAATCCCAGCACTTTGGGAGGCTGAAACACATGGATCACCTGAGGTCAGGAGTTCAAGACTAGCCTGGGCGATGAAGCAAGTCTGTCTCAAATAAATAAATAAATAAATAATAAATAAAAGTTTGTAACAGTGTTTATAGTTACAATTTATTAAGCACCTACTATGTGCACGTATTGTACCAAGAATATCACATTGATTATCTCACTTAGTCCATTTAACAATCCTATAACATGGGCTATAATAAATAGCACTTATTGTGTGCCAGTTAACCTATTACATATATCACATTATTACTTATATTATTTCACTTAATTCTCTCAGTAACTCTATGGCAAAGGTAATGTGATTATCCCCATTTTACAGATGAAGGATCTGAGGCTCAGAGAGGTGTATTTGCCTGCAAGGTCTGCCGTAAGAAATGATACAAACTGGGTGGTTTAAACAACAGGAATTTATTTTTTTCACAGTTCTGGAGGTTGGAGGTCCAAGATTAAGGTGCCTCCAGGGTTGATTTCTGATGAGGCCTCCCTTCCTGGCTTGCGGACAGCTGCCTTCTGGCTGTGTCCTCAAATGACTTTTCCTCTGTGCCAGGACAGAGAGAGATAGTTCTCTGATGTTTCTTCTTCTTTTTATAAGGACTTCAATCCTATTGGATTAGGGCCCCACCCTTTTAGCCTCATTTACCTTAATCACCTCTCTAAAGGCCCAGTCTCCAACTACAGCCACATTGAGAGTTAAGGCTTCAATCTATGAATTTCAGGGAACACAGTTCAGTCTATAACAAGAGGATTTTCTATCAGGAGACTGAAAAACAACAACAACAACAACAACAACAATAACAGAGGGCATATAAAGTATCAATGCAGTCCTGTCTTCCTGTTAATTCTCCAGAATAATTCCTAATGTTCCCAGTCGGCCTTTGAAAAATGCCTTCTTTCAGTGGCTAAGGCTGAGTCTTGCCATAGCTTACCCATCTCAACAAACACAGATTATTCTTTCCTAGTGTATGAAGGCTTCCACTGCTGCTATTAAAACAACTTAAAGCCAGGTACAGAGGCTCAAGCCTATAATCCCAGCACTTTGGGAGGCTGAGGCAAGAGGATCGCTTGAGCCCAGGAGTTTGAGACCAGCTTGGGGAACATAGGAAGACCTTGTCCCTACAAAACAATTTAAAATTAGGCAGGCCTGGTGGCGTACACTTGTGGTCCTAGCTACTAGGTAGGCTGAGGTGGGAGGATTGCTTAAACCCAGGAGTTTGAAACCAGCCTAGGCAACATAGGGAGACCCCATCTATGCAAGTCATTTAAAAATTAGCCAGGCGTGGTGGCATGCACTTGTGGTCCTAGCTCCTCGGAAGGCTGAGGTGAGAGGATTGCCTGAGCCTGGGAGATAGAGGCTATAGTGAGCCATGATTGCACTGCTGCACTCCAACCTGGGCAACAGAGTGAGGCTGTCTCAAAAGCAAACAAACAAAAACTCAAAAAATAGTTTTGTGTGCCTGTGTGTGTAGCAGTTAGAATGACAGCTGAGGTAAAATATGTATTACAAGCTTCTTCCTTGCTGTTGTTCTCTTATCTGCTTCCCCTTCCTGTTTCAACAAGGAACCTGTCACCTGCACTGCCTGGTTTTGGTAGACAATGCCCAGGTGGCGGCATCTTCCCTCTGACCTCACCACACCTGTGCCTCCATGCTGCTGAAGCCCTCTCTGGGATAGGTTGGGACATTGGCTCCTGTCGCTGTCACATGTCTTTTAGTAACTGTTTTCTTGTTTCAGCACACGAGAAACTTTCTCCTGCTCATCTGCTCTTGTTAACTAAATGCAGGAGCAGGCAGAGCTGTCTTTGCTGCAGGAAGTCACACACACCTGCAGACATGCCTCTGCCATCTGGCCCTTGCTTCTCCAGGTGTGGTTGGAATCCCTGGGAAGCTTGTTTACACAAGCTTCTGGGCTCTCACTTTCGGGGATTTTGATTCATAGGAATAAGGTGGACTTAGAAATCTCCGTTTTAATAAGCACCCCCAACCCTTCGTTAGAGATCTTACTATAAAGCTCAAGAACCATTTGTTGGTCCAGGTTCATCTGGTCTAGGAGAGTATGAAAGGGAAGCATAATGAAAGCACGTGTTCACTCATGGCTGCCCTTGACCCTTCCTTTGGAGTTCTCACTTCTTTTGGCCCCAGTTCCATGGGTCTTTGTACAACTGACTGCTACCACCATGCCTGGCTCTGGGGCTCCTCCATTCCCTTGGCTTGGCTGTGGACAATACATACTCTCTTTGGCCTAGTGCAGCTGCGATGCCTGCCAATTGTTTTCTAGTCCTTGCTCTGCTGCTAAGAATTAGCTCACACCAAGTTTTGATCCCACTGATTGAGAAGAAGCCCAATCAGGGCTCCTGATTGTGGTGGCTAAGAGCATGGTAGTTATGGCCTTGGCCATGGAAGTTGGAGGGACCTGAGTTTAAATCTCAATCCCACTCAGTAATATGGCTGTGTGGTTTAAGTCAGACACAGGATCTTTTTGGGCTTCTACTTTCTGATCTGCAAAATAGGGTGAAGATATTTTCTGTTCCTATGTCAAAGAGTTGATGAGTGGGAACAACGAAAACATATTCTAAAGGTAAGATTGTGACATGTGTGACATGACTATTGTGCTATAGAGAAAAATATTCAAATTGGTTGCCATGATCCCTTAGAAATCGTAAGACTCCGACATTCTTTTATGTTGGGAGAAATCCCCCAGTGTTCTGGAAGTAGCGGGGAGGATGGAGAAATTTTCCTTTACAGGAAACTTTAGAAAAAAAAAAAGTTGAAATCAATGAAAGCTGACCACCTACCATGAAACCAAGATCAAAGCTCTTCTCTTTCAAATGCAAGAGGAGAAGTTAACTGGTTGTGTTTGTCTTTCTTCATGTGGAGTGACTTCTCAGGGCTTGCCACTTGGGGAGTGTGAACCTAGACAGTGGTCAAGGCAAACCCATATCTTCCCTTGTGAAATGGGAAGGACGATTGCAGGGTCCATCTCAAATTTTATTTGTTAGTTCGTAGACACCCATTGTCAGGAAGAAAACTGCTCTCGGAGAGTTGGAGGCCTTCACACCTGCCAGCTGAAGCATTTGAGGCTGTACCGGCTGCTTCTGAGAAGGCCCTAGTTGTCACACTTGAGCAACTGAGCATCTGGGTGACTGGAAACCCAAGAACAGCGCCTAGCTCGGCTCTGTCCGGCCTCGAGTCCGCTCGTCCCAGACTGAACTGCTGGGGGTGCCCTCTGGAGGTTTATTGGTTTTGGTCTCCCGGTGTTGAAGAATCTGGCTCCTTTTCTTCTTCTTCTTTTTTTATTAAATCATTTTTATTTCTTATTGATTAAGGCCTCCAGCTTTGCAAAAGAATCTGACCCCTGCTTTAAAAAACAAAAAAATAGAGTTTTTTTGCTTTTTCTTTTTTTTGACCCAGGCTGGAGTGCAGTGGCATGATCTCAGCTTACTGCAGCCTTGACTTCCTGGGCTCAAGTGTTCCTCCCACCTCTTGAGTAACTGGGACTATAGTTGTGCGCCATCATGCCCGGGTAATTTTTGCCTTTTTGTAGAGACAGAGTTTCACCATGTTGGCCAGGCTGGTCTTGAACTCTTAACCTCAAGCGATCTGCCCACCTCGGCCTCCCAAAGTGCTGGGATTACAGGCATGAACCGCCACACCCAGCCTGGCCCCTACTTTTAACAGGATCACTAGATGTACTCAGCTGGAGTCTACCGCATGCAGTAGGTGCAAACCTGGGCCTATAATTCTGTACTTTAATTTCACAACAAGACTTTGAAGCAGGCCTTTCCCAAACTGTTGGTGTGCAGGGGAAATGCCTTGTAGATATTGCTCACAATAGGGAAATCCTTTCCAGTATACTCTGACTGGGGCAGAAAGCCTCAGTAAAGGGTTGGGCTTTGAGATATTTCAAAAGAGAGATTAACACTTATTGTAGAAGTGCTAATCACTGATTGAATTAATCAAGGGCCAAACTACAAGGTGTTAACAAGAAAGATTAGTGACTTCGGGTGTGAATATTCAAAACCAGTATTGGGAAGCCTGGGACCTGAGGTTTCCCTGATCACACAACAACAAAAAGGACACATAGAAGACAGGGTAATGAACGTACTAGCAATTTCTCCCTAGGCAGGGTTCAGGAATCGTTGGAAATATTAAATATCAAGTACATGTACAGTGTTTAATTTATAATAAACATGCATACATGTCAATTGTCATTATCCCTTTTGTCTAGTAAGACCCCTTGTTAGAAATATCAACCAAGAACTAGAGCGAAACATTTTTTTTCTTTAGAGAGAGAAAAAACAACTGACTCAATTACTTTTTTAAAAATTGAAGAATAATTTGCCTGCAGGAAATTTAATAGATCTTAAACAGTGTAAGTTCAATTTCTTTTATAATAAAAGGTTGGGAAACAGATTTCAGTGCTACAACATACAGTAAAATGATTTTTACTTCCTTTCTAGAAAAGGGGATCTGTAATTAGAGAACCAAATAACCAAAGACATATAACTTGAAAGTGAAATTAGAGCATGTAAGGAAATGGTTGCTTCAAACAAACAGCTATGTCCATATCACTGAGGCTGTAGGAAATGGTTTTCTAGGAAGTCTGTATTTGCAGGGGACACAGTGGGAGGGCGGTGGGGAGGAGGTGGGTACTTGGTGGTGGTTTCTTAGAGAACAAGGAGCTTTGAGATTAAAGTGTTAATTTTAGAAGAATATGATGAACAAATCCAAAAGAAGGAAACAAACAAACAAACAAAAAACAGAAAGAGATAATATATTAAGTGGAGTTAACTTGGAAAAAGTCATTTAAAAAAATCCAAGTGGGGCCGGGTGCAGTGGCTCACGCCTGTAATCCCAGCACCTTGGGAGGCTGAGGCAGGTGGATCACTTGAGGTCAGGAGTTCCAGACCAGCCTGGTCAACATGGTGAAACCCCCTCTCTACTAAAAATACAAAACAAGCAAACAAACAAACAAACAAACAAACAAACAAAAAACTGGTCATGGTGGTGTGCACCTGTAATCCCAACTATTTGGGAGGCTGAGGCATGAGAATCGCTTGAACCCAGGAGGTGGAGGTTGCAGTGAGCTAAGATGGTGCCACTGTACTCCAGCCCGGGCAACAGAGTGAGACTCTGTCTCAAAAAAAAAAAAAAAAAAAAAAAAAAAAAAAAAAAAAAAAAAAAAAAACATGTGGAACAATTGATAGGTGAATGAGTGCCTTTCTTACAACTGAATAGAGGAAGGAGGAGGACACTAACATTTATTGGGCTTTTGCAGGGCCATTGAAGGACAGGGAGGGGTAAAACCATAATATGCTTTAGGCTTCCAGCCCAAAGAGGACTTCACATTTAGACAGTTGTAGACTAAGGACCTTGAGTAGATGATCCCTTGTAAACATCACTATAACATACTACAAGGTGGGTAATATTACAGACGGGGAAACAGAAGCTCAGTTTAAGGTCCTGGAGATATCAGTGTACTTTTTGGATGTAAACCAGCCAAAATGGATTCAAAGTTGTGGAAGCACACATCTAACTTTTCTTAGGTGGAAAAATTTGTTTATGATATAAATGCAGTAATTTATACAATTATTCAGGTAATCAGCATGTGTAAAATTTTTATCACCTAGACCGGTGCTGTCCAATAAATATGTAATGTGAGCCACCTATACCTATGTAATTTAAACTCTTCTAGCAGCCACATTTTAGAAAGTAAAAGAAACAAGTAAAATTAATTTTAGTAGTATATTCTATTTAATATGCCATGTCAACAAATAATCAATAACATCATGTAATAACATGTGATACAAAATTATTAATGAGGTAGTTTACTTTTTTCCATGTTAAATCTTTGAATTATGGCAAAATTTTTAGAGTCTATCTCAGTTCAGCCTAACCACACTTCAAATGCTCAGTAACCACATGTAGCAATCATATTGGACAACAGAGACACAGATTATGTAAAGTACAAAGGCACTGGTTCTACCCTTGGAGGTGATGACCCCATCAGCCAACAGTATGAGAGATCCACTAGAATGTGAATTAATAAATGGTGAGTGTCTCCCTTTTTGTTTTCCCAGAGAAAAGGCCATAATTTGAGGGGTTTTTGTCGTTGTTCTCAATACAGCTAAAGCAAAAGTTACCTTTTACTCCTTTGCCTCTGGTCCTAATTCTCTCTCCAAAAGTGGCCACGGTTAGCAGTGTGGTGTTTCGGGATCTATTTTGTATGATTTTACATATATGTAAAGCATGTCTTTGATGTGTGTGTTTTATTTCATTTCATTTTTTTTTTTTTTTTTTTTTGAGGTGGAGTTTCGCTCTTGTTGCCCAGGCTGGAGTGATGTGGCGCTATCTCGGCTCATGGCAACATCCACCTCCTGGGTTCAAGCAGTTTTCCTGCTTCAGCCTCCCGAGTAGTTGGGATTATAGGTGCCGGCCACCATGACTGGGTAATTTTTGTATTTTTAGTAGAGACAGGGTTTCCCCATGTTGGCCATGCTGGTCTCGAACTCCTGACCTTAGGTGATCCGCCTGCCTCGGCCTCCCAAAGTGTTGGGATTACAAGCATGAGCCACCGTGCTCGGCCGATGTGTGTGTGTTTTTAAAAAAAAAGTTTAGTGAGCTGAGTGTCATGGCATGTGCCTGTAGTCCCAGCCACTCAAGGGACTGAGTTGGGAGGATCATTTGAGCCCAGGAGCTCAAGGTTGCACTGAGCTACCACTGCAGTCTAACTGGGTGATAGAGTGAGACCCTGTTTCAAAAAAAATACTTTTTTGGTGACATAGTATAATTTCTTTCAATTCGCTGTTCTCATTTAACAATTATGACTTTGAAAACCCTTCCTGTTGGTAGATGTATCACCCTCATTCTTTTAAACTATTCCGTAGTAGTCCGTAGTTTATTTACCATTTCCCCGTTGATGGACATGTAAGCTAGTTCTAATTTACTGTTGCTATTTTTAGAACAACAATGGACAAGACAGCCTCTTTTTGATGGTGAAAATAGCATCATTGTTAGAAAGGAGAACGGAAAGTCCATCAGAGATTGAGAAATTAAATACGTTTGTTCAGCCGGATGGGTGGCTCACGCCTGTAATCCTAGCACTTTGGGAGGCAGAGGCGGGAGGATTACTTGAGGTCAGGAGTTCAAGACCAGCTTGGACAACATGGTGAAAGCCCATCGCTAACTAAAAATACAAAAATTAGCCTGGCGTGGTGGCAGAAGCCTGTAATCCCAGCTTCTCAGGAGGCTGAGGCAGGAAAATCACTTGAACCCGGGAGGTGGAGGTTGCAGTGATCTGAGATTGCACCACTGTACTCCAGCCTGGGTGAAAGAGTGAGATTCTGCCTTAAAAAAATAAAAATAAAAATAAATAAATACATTGTTCAAATTGTATAGTCTGGGGCCATTGCTGATGCCTCTCTTTGAGCTATACCATTTCCCCCTGAGATGCTCAAATTAAGTCTTTGCAAGGTTTTTTTTGGTTTTGGTTTTTTTCCTTTTTTTTTTGGTTAGAGGACACCTTGGCTTTTCAGGGAGAAATAGAAAGAAAATAGTTGGTTTTTTTGTTTTGTTTTGTTTTTTTAATTTTTAAATTAAATCTCAGCAGAGTGAAAGCCTTTGGCAAGAAGAATAATGTGGTCCCAATTTGGAAAATTACCTGCGACTCTTCACCCCCTCACCCTATCCTTCAGCTTTCTTCTTGGCTGCTCACTGATGTCCTGACCCAGGCCTGGCTCCTTGTCTCTTCTCTGCTAGTGCCCCATGCTCCAAAATTCCTCTTTAATCCTTCCTAGGAGAAACCAATATGATTAAATTAGTGACAATGATCAATACTTCTCTAACCATCATAAGGAAGGTCTGTACTTTGAACATTGTGTGTTAAATTAATGATTCTCTATATCCATCTATCCATGCATTCAACAAATATTTAATGGACATCTAACATTTCCCCTGGGCTAGGCCCTTGGGATGCAAAGATGCAAGACAGCCCATGATGTTATGAGTGGTATCCTAGAGGGCATTACAAAGGGAAATAAAGACATTCAGGTACATGCTGGGAGTGACAGTCATCTTTGGGGTGGTATTAGAGGAGCATATTGTAAAAAGAAACCATTTCAGGGTCTACCCAAAGAGATATTTATTTACTTGAGACAGGGTCTTGCTCTGTTGCCCAGGCTGGAGTACAGTGGCGAGATCATGGCTCACTGCAGCCTTGACCTCTGGGCTCAAGCAATCTACTCACTTTAGCCTCCCAAGTAGCTGGTATTACAGGAGTGAGTCACCATGTCCTGCTAATTTTAAATTTTTTTGTAGAGCCAGGTTCTCCCTATGTTGTCCAGGCTGGTCTTAAACTCCTGTGCTCAAGCGATCCTCCTGACTTGGCCTCTCAAAGTGCTGAGATTACAGGCATGAGCCACTGTGCCTGGCTCCAACACAGTGTTTAAAGATAGCCTATAGGATGATCATGTGATTTTTGTATCCAGTGAAACTAAGCATCATATATATATGAAGGAAAGATAGTCTTTTTCAGACAAATACTGAGAGAATTCGCTACTATCAAGCCACCACTGTAAGAACTGCTAAAAGGAGCTCTAAATCTTGAAACAAATCCTGGAAACACATCAGAACATAGCCTCTTTAAAGCATAAATCACACAGAACCTATAAAAGAAAAATACAACTTAAAAAGCAAAAACAAAAAAACCAAGGTACACAAGCAACAAATAGCATGATGAACAGAATGGTACCTCAGATCTCAATACTATCATTGAATGCAAATGTCCTAAATGCTCCACTTAAAAGATACATAACTGCAGAATGGATAAGAACTCACCAACCAACTATCTGCTGCCTTCAGGAGACTCACTTAACACATAAGGACTCACATAAACTTCAAGTAAAGGGGTGGAAAAAGGCATTTCATGCAAATGGACACCAAAAGTGAGCCGGAGTAGCTATTCTTACATTAGAGAAAACAAACTTTAAAGCAACAGCAGTTAAAAGAAACAAAGAGGGACATTATATAATGGTAAAAGGCCTTGTCTAACAGGAAAATAGCACAATCCTAAACATATGTACACCTAACACTGGAGGTCCCAAATTTATAAAACAATTACTAATAGAACTAAGAAATGAGATAGACAGCAACACGATAATAGTGGGGGACTTCAATATTCCACTGATAGCACTAGGCAGGTCATCAAGACAGAAAGTCAACAAAGAAACAATGGATTTAAACTATACCTTGGAACGAATGGACTTAACAGATAAATACAGAACACCAACAACTGCAGAATATACATTCTATTCAACAGCACATGGCACTTTCTCCATAATAGGCCACAAAACGAGCCTCAATAAATTTAAGAAAAGTGAAATTATATCAAGCACTCTCTCAGACCACAGTGGAATAAAACTGGAAATCAACTCCAAAAGGACCCTTCAAAATTATGCAAATACATGGAAATTAAATAACCTGCTCCTAAATGATCTTTGGGTCAAAAACGACATCAAGATGGCAATTAAAAAATTCTTCAGACTGAACAATAATGACACAACCTATCAAAATCTCTGGGATATGGCAAAGGTGGTGCTAAGAGGAAAGTTCATAGCCCTAAATGCCTACATCAAAAAGACTGAAAGAGCATAAACTGACATTCTAAGGTGACACCTCAAGGAACTAGAGAAACAAGAACAAACCAAACCCAGCAGAAAAAATCAAGAAGGTCCAAGGTCCAAGAAAAAAGGACCAAGATCAGAGCAGAACTAAATAAAACTGAAACAAAAAAAAAAAAAAATATGAAAGATAAATAAAACAAAAATCTGGTTCTTTGAAAAGATAAATAAAATGGATAGACCGTTAGCAAGATTAACCAAGAAAAAAAGAGAGAAAATCCAAATAATCTCATTAAGAAATGAAACGGGAGATATTACAACTGACACCACTAAAATACAAAAGATCATTCAAGGCTGCTGTGAACACCTTCATGCACATAAATTAGAAAGCCTAGAAAAGATGGATAAATTCCCGGAAAATACAACCCTCCTAGCTTAAATCAGGAAGAATGAGATACCCTCAACCGACCAATAACAAGCAGCAAGGTCATCTCAACAGATGTAGAAAAGGCATCAGACAAAATCCAGCATCACTTTATGATTAAAACTCTCAGCAAAATCGGCAAACAAGGGACATAGCTCAATGTAATAAAAGTCACATATGAGAAACCCACAGCCAACATAATACTGAATGGGGAAAAGAAAGCATTCCCTCTGAGAACTGGAACAAGACAAGAATGCCCACTCTCACCATTTCTCTTCAACATAGTATTGGAAGTCCTCTTGTCAGAACAATCAGACAAGAGAAAGAAATAAAGGGCATCCACATCGGTAAAGAGGAAGGCAAACTGTCACTGTTTGCTGGTGATATGATCATTTACCTTGAAAACCCTAAAAACTCCTCCAGAAAGCTTAGAACTGATAAAAGCATTCAGCAAAATTTCTGGATACAAGATTAATGTACACAAATCAGTAGCTCTTCTATATACCAACAGCAACTAAGTGGAGAATCAAATCAAGAACTCAACCTCTGGCCAGGTATGGTGGCTCACCCCCATAGTCCTAGCACTTTGGGAGGCCAAGGGCAGGTGGATTGCCTGAGCTCAGGAGTCCGAGACCAGACTGGGCAACACGGTGAAACCCCATCTCTACTAAAATACAAAAAATTAGCCAGGCGTGGTGGCAGGCACCTGTAATCCCAGCTACTTGGGAGGCTGAGGCAGGAGAATTGCTTGAACCCGGGAGGTAGAGGTTGCAGTGAGCTGAGATCAATGCCACTGCACTCCAGCCTGGGTGACAGAGCAAGACTCCATATCAAAAAAAAAAAAAAAAAAAGAGAGAATTCAACGCCTTTTACAATAGCTAAAAAAAAAAAAAAAATTACAATACTTAGGAATATACCTAACCAAGAAGGTGAAAGACCTCTACGAAGAAAACTATAAAACACTGCTGAAAGAAATCATAGATGACACAAATAAATGGAAACACATCTCATGCTCATGGATGGGTAGAATCAATATTGTGAAAATGACCATACTGTCAAGAGCAATCTACAAATTCAATCCAGTCCCCATCAAAATACCACCATCATTCTTCACAGATTTAGAAAAAACAATTATAAAATTCATATGGAACCATAAAAGAGCTCACATGGCCAAAGCAAGACTAAGCAGAAAGAACAAATCTAGAGGCATCACACTACCTGATTTCAAACTATACTATAAGGCCATAGTCACCAAAACAGCATTGTACTGGTATAAAAGTAGGCACATAGACCAATGGAAGAGAATAGAGAACCCAGAAATAAATCCAAATACTTACAGCCAACTGATCTTTGATAAAGCAAACAAAAACATAAAATGGGGGAAAGGACACCCTTTTCAACAAATGGTGCTGGGATAATTGGCTAGCCACATGTAGGAGGATGAAACTGGGTCCTTATCACTCATCTTGTACAAAAATCAACTCAAAATGGTTAAGGACTTTAATCTAACACCTGAAACTATAAAAATTTAGAAGTTAACATTGGAAAAACCCTTCTAGACATTGACTTAGGCAAGGATTTCATGACCAAGAACCCAAAAGCAAATGCAATAAAAACAAAGGTAAATAGCTGGGACTTAATTAAACTAAAGAGCTTTTGCACAGCAAAAGGAACAGTCAGCAGAGTAAACAGACAACCCACAGAGTGGGAGAAGATCTTTACAATCTATACATCTGACAAAGGACTAATATCCAGAATCTACAACAAACTCAAACAAATCAGTAAGAAAAAGACACAATCCCATCAAGAAGTGGGCTAAGGACATGAATAGACAATTCTCAAAGGAAGATATACAATGGCCAACAAACTTATGAAAAAATGTTCAACATCACTAATGGTCGGGGAAATGCAAATCAAAACCACAATGTAATACTACCTTACTTCTGCAAGAATGGCCATAATCAAAAAATAAAAAACAGTAGATATTGACGTGAATGCAGTGATCGGGGAACACTTCTACACCGCTGGTGGGAATGTAAACTATTACAGCCACTATGGAAAACAGTGTGGAGATTCCTTAAATAACTAAAAGTAGAACTACCATTTGATCCAGCAATTCCACTACTGGGTATCTATCCAGAGGAAAAGAAGTCATTATATGAAAAAGATACTTGCACACACATGTTTGTAACAGCACAATTCACAGTTGCAAAATTGTGGAACCAACCCAAATGTCCATCAATCAACAAGTGGATAAAGAAACTGCGATATATATATATATGAATACTACTCAGCTATGAAAAGGAATTTGCAGCAACCTGGATGAGAGTGAAGACTATTATTCTAAGTGAGGTAACTCAGGAAAGGAAAACCAAACATCTTATGTTCCTGCTGATATGTGGGAGCTAAGCTATGAGGACGCAAAGGCATAAGAATGATACACTGGACTTTGGGGACTTTGAGGGAAAGGTGGAAGAGGGGTGAGGGATAAAAGACTATGAATAGGGTGCAGTGTATACTGTTTGGGTGGTGGGTGCACCAAAATCTCACAAATCACCACTAAATAACTTACTTATGTAACCGAATACCACCTGTACTTCAATAACCAATGGAACAACAACAACAACAAAAAAGCCTATAGGATCACTTGAGGCCAGAAGTTTGAGACCAGTCTGGGCAACATAGAGAGACCCTGGCTCTACAAAAAATAACAACAAGAAAAAGTTGGTCAGATGTTGTGGCATGCACCTGTAGTCCCAGCTATTTGGGAGGCTGAGACAGCAGCATTGGTTGAACCCAGGAGTTTGAGGCTGTAGTGACCTATGATTGTGTCACTGCGCTCCAGCCTAAGTGACAGAGTAAGATCCTGTCTGAAAAATTAAATTAAACTATATTATTATTATTATTTGAGACAGAGTTTCACTCTTTTTGGCCAGGCTGGAGTGCAATGGCACAATCTTGGCTCACTGCAACCTCTGCCTCTCGGGTTCAAGTGAACTGCCTGCCTCAGCCTCCCAAGTACCTGGGATTACAGGCATGCGCCACCATGCCCAGCTAATTTTTTTTTGTGTTTAGTAGAGACAGGGTTTCACCATGTTAGTCAGGCTGGTCTTGAACTCCTGACCTCAGGTGATCCACCCACCTCTGCCTCCCAAAGTTCTGGGATTACAGGTGTGAGCCGCTGCACCCGGCCAAATTAAACTAAATTAAAAAGACCACTCTGAGTTAAAACTTAGTGAAAAGGTAAAAGTCCATTTAAAGATGTTCCAAAATGGAACATACACTCCTCTGCCATACACTCTGCCCCTAAAGTTTTTCCCTCTACCCTGCTCCTTGTTCCTCATGGCCTGTCCTGGCCATGGATGATTCCTTTGCCCCTTCTCATCTCACAGGATAGCTTCTTCTCATTTCAGACGAGGAACAAATGTGGCACATCAGAGGCAGGCGGTCCAGAGCCCATGGTGTAAAACATCATGTAATGAAATCTCAAATCTCAAATCTCATCTGTGAGATAAGTTACCATGCAAAGCAGGATATGAGGACAGAATTGGCACCTTCTTCTCTACTGCAGCATTTCATAAAATCATATATGGAATATCTTTAATAATAAATTATGCAATTTAGAATTATAGTAACCTAAAATATTTTGAAATAGATTTCTGCTTCCTTCCCTCTCACATTGACCAGACAAGCCTGGCGTCTGTCCAAAAAGGATTTTTAATTAGTGAGTCATTAGGCTGTGTAAAAAGAGCTAACCTTGTGTTAAGGTTCTCCCTTTCACAAAACAAAAAGGCTTCAATGACCAAAACTCATTAAAGTGAAGATTAAACATTTTAACACGAAGAATGCCCTAATTCAGCAAATTTTATTTATTTCCAAATGTAGTGCTACCAACAATGAAGGCAATTCAAAAAGTCATAACCCAAGACAATTATTGTGCTGGGCCTTTGGAGTTCCCTGTAAATTTTCTCTGGTGACCTTAGAGCCCACGCTGGACCACATAGTCAAATATTTGTATTAGGTGTTCCTGTGTTTAGCACACTAATTAAAAAGATGGAATTCTTTGATTCTATCTCAAATCATTTTACTTCTAATCTCTTTCTGGAAAGGCCTGCTGAATAAATGGAACTAAGAGTAGGCTTTCTGAAAAGAGGCTTTACTGTGTTGCAATAAATCCAGGGACTGAGGACATTAATGTACTTGAAGTGCTCTTAATGTGTCAATGGTGCGGAGCATCCTTAGAGTCCTGTTTCAGAGACCTTTACCTTGAAGGTTATAAATTCTTTGAGAAATTACTATAATGGGGAAAAGCTTTACCAAAGGAAACATCGAGTTCAAACATAGCTAAATGCACTGGCCAGAAGGGCAGGGTTAAGGACAGGTGAGGAAGCCATGACACTTTGAGGCATTGACACAAAAAAAACTTGTTTGTAGTGAGGTCACATGACTGACCCTGAAATCTACACAGAGGAAACCAAAACACCATTTTAAATCTCTCCATTGACCCCAAAATAATATATTTCTCTTCATTCTTTCTGTTTACACTTTAGGAGTGAGAGGGGCCTTAGAGAGCACCTGTCTGAAGGGTAGATGAGGACCGCCTGCATCATCATCACCTGGAGGAATTATACAAAATGAACATTTCCAGGCCCAAGTCCATTCCTATGGAACCAGAATTCTTGTTTTGTTTTTTTTTTTGAGACGGAGTCTCGCTCTGTCGCCCAGGCTGGAGTGCAGTGGCCGGATCTCAGCTCACTGCAAGCTCTGCCTCCCGGGTTTACGCCATTCTCCTGCCTCAGCCTCCCGAGTAGCTAAGACTACAGGAGCCCGCCACCTCGCCCGGCTAGTTTTTTGTATTTTTTTGGTAGAGACGGGGTTTCACCGTGTTGGCCAGGATGGTCTCGATCTCCTGACCTCATGATCCGCCCGTCTCGGCCTCCCAAAGTGCTGGGATTACAGGCTTGAGCCACCGCGCCCGGCCGGAACCAGAATTCTTGGTGCTGCTGATGGTGGGGGGTGGCAGTTTGGGGAACTTAGAATCTACATTTTCACAATTTTTAAGTATTTATTTATTTTTTAAACGCAATAATAAAATCATTATGTTAATGCACATTGCATATCATGTGAAAAAAAATTATATCATCTCAAACAACTAATAATGTAATTTAAAGTCTTCTAGCAGCCACATTTTAAAAAGTGGCTATTATTTTACATTTTGGCTATCATGTTATCATTTTACATAGTGGTATCACTTTACATTTTTGCAAATCTCTTTAATATCTTATAATATTAATATTAACAGAGGACAGCTGGGCTCTTTTCTGCTTCTGCATTGCATCTGTTATGTTGTTTGGTTGAAGTCTGACCTCATAGAGATATGTGGTTAAAAAAAAAAGAGGGATATTTTAATAGCATTTTCAGATTATTGTGAATTTTTTTCTTTGCAATTTCACCAAAACTATATAAATAGCAATTTCTTAAAGGATAATTACAATGTGAAATCTGAAATCATATAATTGATTATATCATTGTCTGTATCATTATTATATTGTTACACTAAAATATATTATCTACCTGGAATCTGAATCTTTGTTAACCAGCTACTTAGTGCAATGCTTATACAGACCATAGTTTGAGAACCATTAAATCTAATTCAGTCCTTTTGTCACACAGATGTAAACTGAGGTCCCATGAATGTATCTTTTCTTCATGGAGTCCAAAGGCCTTTCCTTTTATGATACTGGTTAGTGAATAATAAAGTGCTAGAAACATAATGGGGACTTGTACATTTCTCTAAATTCCTCTGTAAATTCTCTGGGTCCAGAAGGCCTACTCCAAAGAAGAAAATGGGGAGAACAGGGAGAAAGGGGAGAATGGGGAGAAATGTTAACCTTTGCCATTTTCCCCACCTTTTCCCATTAGGTATCTGGATAGGTAACCTTTCTCCTTATTATTCAGTGGTCAAGATATTCAGGGAACTCAATAGGAGGCAGAAGCCAAACCAGAAAGCAAATTACTTTCTTTACATAAAGAGGCAAACCTGGGTCTTCACAACTTTGTAATGACTTTAGTTTTCACAGATTCCTGATACATTAGATCAGAGTGAGATGTTGGTGTCTTTGATCAAATCATGACCCCTCTCGCAATGTGTGCAAACATTCATATTTATGCCAGTATTTCTTTATGTAGTTTTACTAGAGCTTTCTTTCCTCCCCTAGACCAGGGTAAAAAAGACTTTAAAAATTGGGTCACACCTGAAATAAACATGCATTCCTCAGGAGGGGGAGGGAGAAGAGCACTCATGTTGCATCCTCCCAAAACAGAGACCAGTAGCTGACCCCTAATATCCGTTCTCACTTTCTACCATAACAGAATTTGCAGCTATGCACATGGCCCCAGAATTAAAACTACATTTCCCAGCATCCCTTGCAGCTAACCATTACTTGGCCAAAGGGATGTGAGTGGAAGTGCCAGGTGGCATTTCTGGAAACCTTCCTTAAGAGGTAACTAGTGTTTACTCTTCACAGTTTCTTATTTCCTTGCTCCTGGAGAGAGCTGACAGGAGCTTCATCATGGGCCATGAGGACAAGGCCTAACTAAGTGTAGGGTCTTTGGAATGGTGAGCAGAAAGTTGGAAGGAGCCCGGGACCCTGAGGACTTTATAGATTAGGACTAGCATCTCAGTCTGGGCTTACTTTTTTGACTGTTACATGAGAAATAAACATCATTCTAGCTAGTTTGAGCTGCTATTATTCTGGGTCTCTATTACTTGCAGCTAGTTCTAACCTCACGGACACTTCCTTTTGTATGGGAGAAAAGGATAACTAGTTGTAGATTCCTCACCAGGCTGCCAGTTGTCCTATGATGTCACTGCCTAAAAGAGTTCTGCAGTGTGCAGCAACAATGAGACAGTGGTGCATGCCTAGGGAGTCTCTGGGGAGCCTGGCATCTCCCAGCTGCCCATGGGACAGGTGGGCTTGCTTGGCATCCTGGGCACGCATGGTGTTTCCAACTAGATGGAGGACAGGAACCCCACTCTGCTTGATTCCTTGGCTCTGCCCTCCCCTGGGCGATGTGGATGGGTGTAGCATCATTGAACCTGGAGGATCACATTAGGAGTGGACAGTACCTGTCAATTTGTCTCTGTGGATAGGTAATTGTATTAGAGATTCATTTTTAACACTTTAGCTTTAACATGTTTGTATTTGTGTGTTATAGCACACTTTCTAATCGATTTATATTTCTTTTTACTTAATGTTTCACTAATTTTTACCTGTTTTAGCTTTGATGTCATTTTATTCTTTTACATCTGAGTTTTTGGTTTTTAATCTGGTTTATTCTTAGGTATTTTAATTCATTTGCACTGTTATTATTTTCCACTTTTATCTTATTATTTTATTATTTCATATTTCATTCCTTTAATCTTTTGATTAGATTTTTGAAAATCTACTTCTACTTTCTTTTTACTTATCTCTTTTAAATTTTTAATATTTTTAGAGACAGGGTCCTCCCACCTCAGCCTCCTGAGCAGCTAGGACTACAGGCACTCATCGCTGTGTCTAGGGACTACAGGTACTCATCGCCATGTCTAGCTAATTTTAAAAGGGTTTTTTTTTTTTTTAGACTCTGTCGCCCAGGCTGGAGTGCAGTGGCACAATCTCAGCTCACTGTAACCTCTGCTTCCTGGGTTCAAGCGATTCTCCTGCCTCAGCCTTCTGAGTAGCTGGGATTAAAAGCATGTGCCACCATGCCCAGCTAACTTTTTTTTTTTTTTGTATTTTTAGTAGAGACGGGGTTTCACCATGTTGGTCAGGCTGGTCTCGAACTCCTAACCTCAAATGATCTGCCGCCTCGACCTCCCGAAGTGCTGGGATTACAGGCATGAGCCACCGAGCCTGGCCTAAAAGTTTTTTTTATAGTGACAGGGTCTCATGTGTTGCCCAGGCTGATCTCGAACTCCTGGCCTCAAGTGATCCTCCCACCCACCTCGGCCTCCCAAAGCATTGGGATTACAGGTATGAGCCACAGTATCTTTTTATTTATCTTAATGTTACTAATATTTTCTTGGCATCCAGTTTTAAAAATGCTATTATTTTAGCTTGTGGTCTTTTGATTCTTGTGGTTTTAGTTCAATTTTTTTTTTTTTTTTGAAACGGAGTCTCACTCTGTCATCCAGGCTGGAGTGCAGTGGCGCAATCTCGGCTCACTGAACACTCTGCCTGCTGGGTTCAAGTGATCCTCCTGTCTCAGCCTCCTGAGTAGCTAGGATTACAAGCGCGTGCCACCACGCCCAGCTAATTTTTGTATTTTTAGTAGAGACAGGGTTTCACCATGTTGGTCAGGCTGGTCTCAAACTCCTGACCTCGTGATCTGCCCACCTCATCCTCCCAAAGTGCTGGGATTATAGGAGTGAGCCACTGCGGCCGGCCTCAATCTTTTTTTCTTCAAAGTTTTTTCTTGGCTGATTGTGGTGACTTATGCCTGTAATCCCAGCACTTTGGGGGGTGAGGCAGGAAGACTGGTTTAGCCGAGGAGTTTGAGACCAGCCTGAGCAACATAGCAAGACCCTGTCTCTAAAAAAAAATATATATATGTATATATATATATGTTTCTTTCTTAAATTTTTTATTTAACCTTTTCAATATTAATTTGTTTTATTCTTTAATATTAATGTGTCATAATTTTCTCCTTTAAATTTTGGGCTTCTGGCTTTATTTCTTTTTCTTTCTTCTTCTTCCTCTTTTTTTTTTTTTTTTTTTGAGATGGAGTCTAACTCTATTGCCCAGGCTGGAGTGCAGTGGCATGATCTTTTGATCTTGGCTCACTGCAACCTCTGCCTCCCGGGTTCAAGTGATTCTTCTGCCTCAGTCTCCCAAGTAGCTGGGATTACACGTGCCTGCCATTGGGCCCAGCTAATTTTTGTAGTTTTTAGTAGAGACGGGGTTTCTCCATCTTGGCCAGGCTGGTCTTGAACTCCTGACCTCGTGATGCACCCGCCTCAGCCTCCCAAAGTGCTGGGATTACAGGCATGAGCCACCGTGCCTGGTCCTGGCTTTATTTCTTAACTTTAGTAGTCCCATTTCTATTATGCTTATTTTTAATTTCCTCTTCATAACTCCTGAATTAATTTTTATTCTTGATCTATTTGTTTTAATGGTAAGTAGAAAGTATGGCTACAAATGTGAAGCCGTGGTATTCTAAGTCATTCTCTAACTTGCTTCTTAAACTACAGGTACCTTGGCTGCAGGCTAGGGGATCAAGGGGAGGAGTCTGTAGTTTCTCTAATGGGTCAAAAGGTACTGGAACTATAGGATAAACTTACATTTTCTTGAAGGATTCATTTTACTCAAAGTTCTAGGAGAAAGAAAAATTCTGTGTCCTTGATGATCCTTGAAGAAAAGAGAAATTCTTTTTCTTTCCTTTTTTTTTGAAACAGGGTCTCATTCTGTTGTCCAGGCTGGATGATCATAGCTCAATGCAGGCTTGAACTCCTGGGCTCAAGTGATCCTCCTACCTCAGCCTCCCAAGTAGCTGGGACTACAGGCATGCGCCACCATACCTGGCTAATTTTTTTATTTTCATTTTTAGTAGAGATGAGGTCTCACTATGTTGCCCAGGCTAGTCTTGAACTCAAAGCAATTCTCCTACCTCGGCCTCCAAAATGCTGGGATTACAGGTGTGAGCGACTGCATCCCCCTGAGAAATTATTAATATATGGACTCAAAATGCAGCGTCAACTTTAAAAATTCACCCCAAGTGTCAAAAATTGGTAGACTCAATGTAGAGACATCTCCACCATACACCAATGAGGAAAAGAAAATCCTTCAGATGACATTTATGTCCAATAAGTAAACTGAAATGCTTCTGCCTTCTCTTTTCCTCCTCTTTAATCCCCCTTTTAAAATTAAATTCCCGGCCAGGCACCGTGGCTCACGCCTGTAATCCCAGCACTTTGGGAGGCCTGAGGCAGGCAGATCATGAGGTCAGGAGTTCAAGACCAGCCTGACCAATATGGTGAAACCCTGTCTCTACTAAAAATGTGAAAGTTAGCTGGGTGTGGTGGCATGCGTTTGTAATCCCAGCTACTCAGGAGGCTGAGGCAGGAGAAACGCTTGAACTTGGGAGGCAGAGGTTGCAGTGAGCTAAGATTGCGCTACTGCGCTACAGCCTTGGCAGGCAACAGAGCGAGACTGCGTCTCAAAATAAATGAATAAATTCCCATTCCTTCTTTTAGCCAACCTTTGACAAGCCTTTTTTGCTCCCCCTTGATTTGCTAATGCACTATCCTTCCATCACAATTGTCCCATGGGGCCCAGTTTCTCATGCCTGACTCAACTCTTAGACAAAAGGGGCCTTAAAACATTGACCTTTCCTTTCATTTTATGTCATGTTCGGTGTAGCAAGGGATTATGTCTTACCTGGATATTTCTCAGGAGCCTAGCACAGCGTCCTGTAGATGTACTGCAGATGTTCAATGAATGCTGAAAAAACGAATGGATGAATGAATGAACGAATGGATGGAGAGATGCTCAACATGTCAGGTCACTGTTGACTTCCTGACTGCCAAATCTAATAGCCTACTCTCAGTTTTCACCATTGCAAACTTTTCTACAACCTAACCTTCTCAACTTTCTCCTCTGTCCCTTATCCATTTCTTAAATATCCTCTCTCCCTTGGCTTTCAAAATTAAATGCTATTCTGATATCATCACAACCCCTCCAAATACTTACCTCTATACTGTTTACTGCTTCTTATTCGTTCTGCTGGCCTTAATTATGGACATCCCAGGGCTCAGGCACTGGATTAATTTCTTTATTTTCTGCCTGGTTCTACCCAAATAGTTGTCACAGCTTCAACCCTCACCTCCATGCTGATAACCCCCAAATCCATATCTCTAGCCCTGACCTCTCACCTGAGTTCCTGCCTTTTATCTCTGTCTGTCTACCACTGGAGATTTCTGCCCAGATTTCTCACCACCACATATCCTAAACTCACCTCCTCAAATTCCTCTCTATGGAAAGTGTGTGTGTGTGTGTGTGTGTGTGTGTGTGTGTGTGTCTGTGTGTGTATTTTACTTGCTTTTGCTACCACTGCAAACAATTATGATAATAATAGCTACTGTGTGTCAGATACCTCATATTATTATTAGCTATTTTTAATCCTCAGAACAATCCTGAAAGGTAGGAATTATCTTCATTTTTATAGGAAAGGAAACTGAGATTCAGAGAAGTTAAACAACCTGCCCTATATCACACAGCTACTATGTGGGATTCAAATTCAAGACTATCTAGCTCCAAAGCTCGTATTCTTTCCGCCAGATCATACAACTATGAAACTTGAAAATTTAAGCCAAATTCCTTGAATGGTGGGGGGCACCAGTGATCTCTATGAGTTTTTGGAATTTGGCATGAGCCACGTCCCTCCACAGACAATGTTTGCCGAATAACAGGTGGTGATTAAACATGAAGGCTTTGGACTCAAGCAGACTGAGATCAATCCCAGTGCCTTATTTATTTATTTATTTATTTATTTATGAGATGGAATCTTTCTCTGTCACCAGACTGGAGTACAATGGTGTGATCTTGGCTCACTGCAACCTCCGCCTCCTGGATTCAAGTGATTCTTCTGCCTCAGCCTCCCTAGTAGCTGGGACTACAGGCGCACGCTAAAAATTAGCCCAGCTAATTTTTGTATTTTTAGTAGAGATGGAGTTTCACCATGTTGGCCAGGAGGGTCTATGATCTCGTGACCTCGTGATCCGTCCACCTCGGCCTCCCAAAGTACTGGGATTACAGGCTTGAGCCACCGCACCTGGCCTGCAGTGCCATTCCTTATATAAAGGGGCATGATAGTTAGTCTGAGTTTCAGTTTACTCATCTGTAAAATGAGGACAGTAACACCTACCTCCCAGGAGTAGTGGAAAGAATAAATAAAATAATGTATATTAATAATCAACCCCAAATGTCCATCAACTAATGAGTGGATAAATAGAACGCTATGCATCCATATGATGGAATACTATTTGGCAATAAAAAGGGGTGAATTCTGCTACATGCTACACCATGGATGAAACTTAAAAACATTATGCTAAGGAAAGAAGCCAGACACAAAGAAAGCCATATTGTGTTCTATTTTTATGTGAAATGCCCAGAACAGGCAAATCTGTAGAAACAGAAAGATTAGTGGTTGACTAGAGTTACTGGTCAGGGTGGAAGGGTAATGTTGGGAAGGGAATAGGGAGCGATTGCTAAAGAGAATGGAGATTCTTTTTGGGGTGACGACAGTATTCTAAATTGATTGTACTGTTGGTTGCACAACTCTGTGGATATAGTAAAAAGCATTGACTTGTATACTTTTATTTTATTTATTTATTTATTTATTTATTTATTTATTTATTTATTTATTTATTGAGATAGAGTCTTGCTCTGTCACCCAGGCTGGAGTGCAGTAGTGCGATCTAGGCTCACTGCAAGCTCTGCCTGCTGGGTTCACACCATTCTCCTGCCTCAGCCTCCTGAGTAGCTGGGACTACAGGTGCCTGCCACCATGCCTGGCTAATTTTTGTATTTTTAGTGAGTCGGGGTTTCACCATGTTGGCCAGGCTGGTCTCAAACTCCTGACCTCAGGTGATTTGCCCACCTCGGCCTCCCAAAGTGCTGGGATTACAGGTGTGAGCCATTGTCCCAGCTGACTTGTATATTTTAACTAAGTAAATTGTTTGGTATGTAAATTATATCTCAATAAAAATGTGTTAGAAAAAGAATATATGTCAAATGCTTAGTCCTCACTGTTCTCCCTCAGTTCTCAGTGTTCTCACTGTTACTACTTTTTCCTCTTTGCCTCGTTTGTCATCAGCCACTGATTGTGGACATGTGCTCCTAGTTGCAAGTCTCCTGGCTTTCCATTAGCTTAATTGCAGGGATTTTATTTCTTCTTGTTAAACACTTGGTGGACTTGCTTTGTCTCCTTTTGAGGTGCTTGAGGGTTTGGGGGAGGTCTACCTGCTGCTCCTTATTGCTTGACCTTGGTCTTTGCCTAGGCTGTTCTGAATGTGCCCTCCTTCACTGAATCTGTCAAATAATCTTCCTCATCTACCTTTCAGACCTTCCTCAGCTCTTCATCAACAACCACTTGTTAGGTAACAACCCTAAATGAAGCCCCCTAGGCCTCATGGGTGATACAAAGAGGTTAAGAACTCAACCACTAGTCCAAAGAGTTCTTTGATTGTAGTTGGAGAAATAGCACATAGATATAAAAACACAACTAAGATGGGGACACAGATCTGTTAAGTGTCAAGTGTGCAATTCTCACTTGGGTGCTATGAGAGTTTAAAGATGTGAGAGATCGTTGGTCAAGGAAGTCTTCAAAAAGCAGTTCGGGCCAGGCATGGTGGATCATGTCTGTAATCCCAACACTTTGGGAGGCCAAGGTGGTCGGATCACTTGAGGTCAGGAGTTTGAGACCAGTCTGGCCAACACGGTGAAACTCTGTCTCTACTAGAAATACAAAAATTAGCCAGGCATGGTGACATGCGCCTGTAATCCCAGCTGCTTGGGAGGTTGAGGCTGGAAAATTGCTTGAACCTGGGAGGCAGAGGTTGCAGTGAGCCAAGATCGCGCCACTGCACTCCAGGCTGGGCAAGAACAAGACTCTGTCTCAAAAACAAAAACAAAAACAAACAAACAAACAAACAAAAACAGTTCGTTCTTGGGAATGCTAAGCTTTATATTGAAAGAGGATGAAAGGCGGGTGCGGTGGCTCATGCCTGTAATCCCAGCACTTTGGGAGGCCGAGATGGGCGGATCACCTGAGGTCAGGAGTTTGAGACCAGCCTGGCCAACATGGTGAAACCCCGTTGCTACTAAAAATACAAAAATTAGCCAGGCTTGGTGGTGTGTGCCTGTAATTCCAGCTACTTGGGAGGCTGAGGCAGGAGAATCACTTGAACCCAGGAGGCGGAGGTTGCAGCGAGCCAATATTGCGCCACTGCACTCCAGCCTGGGCAATAAGAGTGAAACTCTGTCTTGAAAAAGAAAGAAAGTAAGAAAGAGGATGGAGTGTGAGCAAAAGCACAGATGTGGCTCTTCCTCTTCCTGCTCTGTATACTTATTAGTGCATACTATATGCTAGACTCTGGGGATATTTTTTTAAAAAGAGCAAGATTGAGTCCTGCCCTCTAGGAGCTTACAGATGTAGTGAAGCTAGACACACAAAGAAATTACAAGAAGTCCATGCATATAGTGGAGCGAGTGAGTGAGTTATATGAGGGAGCTTGTAAGACATCACAGAAGAGGTGATCTTTGGATTTACGGGGCGAAGAGCAGTTTCACATCAGGAAGCGGGAAAGCAGGGTACAGTGAAGGCAAAGGCACAGGCAAGGAGGCACATGCTGTGCAGCCAGGGCAAGTGTTCGAAGATGAGTAGAGCAGAGCTGGGAGCTGAGACTGTGGAAGTGTGTTGGGTTTCATTGCAAAGATTTTGTTTTGTGTGTGTTAAACAATGTATGTTTTATACTGAGGCAATCAAAGATGTTGGGGGCACACTTTCCACTTCTCTCAGGCAGAATTGTCTAACCCTCATTCTTTCTTTCTGCTTTCTCTTAAACTCCAGCCCCCTTCCAATGCTTCCTGAAGCAAGGCTTTTTCTTGCCCGGATTGAACTCTGAATGCTGTCAGAGTCATCTCCTGAAGCTGTGCCATGCAGGTTCCCAAGAAAACCAGACTTCCTTGACCCTCTTCTATCTAGCACATGCCTTACTGCCGGGTGGGGAGGGAAGCTTGAAGAGCAACCCCCTTGCAGAAGTCACTAAATTCAGAATCAAAATAATGTTGAGCTCTTGGATTTTGCCTCTGGTCAAACACAACACATCTACTGCATGCCTTTCCAAATTTTATTTTAGCTCTAGCATTTTTAAATGCAGCCACAGACTACCCCCAAAATAAATCCTTATCCTGTTCCCTGCATAAATTAGGACACTATCCACAGATTTTTTTTCTTTCTAGGTACTGAAAGATTTAAGACATCTTTCCCCTTAAAACATAAATCCCTTTGTAGATCATTGAAGGATTCATAGAAATGCACATAACACATTCAAATGTACTTAAGAAGCATTTTTAAATAGAATACCATATAGATTATTTCTACAATCTACAAGCAAAATGAGATTATAGCTTCCAAACAAAAAAAGGGCAAGTTTGTTGACTGAATTCATACTCATTTATCACACTCTCCTGTATGCATTAATACCTTTAACTGGCCAGTCAATCATAAAAAATTAAATTCTCAGTAAATCTTATCGGTACTACAAAAATAATGGGATTTCTGTTTACAAGGTGTTGATTGTGTTCAGAGTCTTTGATAATGACTGCAGACAGTCAATAAACACTGAGACATTTACATGGCCAGTAGGAGCCTAGCTAAACTATCTAATCTTTCAAAAGACAGTCAACACAATGAACCCTAAACCTAATCCCCTCAAATACTGGAGAGACAGTTTAGTGCTTTAAATACTACTCAACTCCAAACCCCACACTAAAAGGAACCATTAGAGGTTTTTCTTAAACTCACAGAAGCGGAACATTTTGATTTCAGTTCCATTCTCTAGTGGCAAATCTTTACCTTACCTAAGTTCAACAATGTATAGGACCTAGGATTTGTGAAGGGTAACAAGTATTAGTAGTATTGACTAAAAGTGAAAGAGGAGTACTATCTGACACTTACTTAAAAATTCAAAAACGGCCTTTAAAAAAATTTCAAGAAATCAAAGCACATTACTTGCTGGTTTTGTTCATTATAATCAAGTAAACTCAAGTTCAAAACTTCTGGATAGTTGGTGCTGTATTTATTGCTGGAAGATTTTTTAAGAAGCTGAAAAAAAAAGACTATTGATTGACCATTTCTTCTCTCTTAGGGCTGTATACTCCATGAAGAGAATGGTTTAAAAATTCTAAAATCCAGATAAGAGACTTTTGCATAAGGGAAGCTGAAAGTGCCTGTCACGAATTTAGATAGTAAATAAACTTGGGGCTTTTCAGTGGCATAGAGAGAAAGAAGGAGAATTTCAGCGTGACTTGTGCAAATATGTTTTTGACTCTGGTATTTTTGTAATGTCAGTCAATAATATGAAGATGCTCAGGATGATATTTACTAGTTAATGGCTGGAGAAACCCAGCCCTCACAACACACTCAGAAGGAATGTCTTTCCTGAGAGATTTGATTTAGGGCTACTTTGTTCCTTTCTTATACACCTCCAAGGTGTTGGGTTCTTCCTTTTTCGTGTTTAAAGAGCCTGGCCAGAGACGTTCTAATTTCTCTCTCTATTCCATACCCAAGGCAAGAGTGGGAATCAGGAAAGGGAAAGGGCAGCCCCAGTACATGTGGAGCAGCTTTAATGAACCGCTTCACACAGATGTGGTCTTGCCCTGAAAGGCGGTTAACACAACAGACTGCCAGAGATCTGCTGTTCAGTTCTCTTCGGGCTGTAGAAATGGGAGATTCTTTGGTTGACCTGGCATTCTGCCCTGTCACAGAGCCCTCCTTTGTCACTGAAATCTCTTCTTTGCCATTTGCAGAAAATGGCAGGAAGTGTATAAACATCTGGAATCCTGGAACGGGATTTAATGCTGCCATGTTAGGAGGCCACTCTGTGTGTCTCAGGTCAGTGTTGGAGAGGACTGGAAGAAGGCTGATTGATTTTATTTTTGTGGGTGAACTCACACTGGCAAGCCCCTATGTTGTAGACACCTTCAGACATCATTAAGGCTTAGACTTGAGAATTTCAGGACTTTTGTTGTTGTTGTTGTTAGTGGGCTCAATACATACTCTGTGAACTCCAATAATCCTTCAGCTCTATTAGAATCTAAAACCCATTAATCCTCTTATATGTTTTCTTATATGTTTCTTTTTCCATGTCATTTCCCTCCTTGCCCAGCTCAAATCTGTAGTCAAATGTTTTCATCACTCACTTGAATATACCTTCAAGTTCCTTGCTCCTCTCACTTTGTTGAACTATCTTGGCTAAACTACCATCTTTGTTAAATTCAACTTTTCCCTACTCCATCTCACAGTTGAACAAAAGCACACAGCTAAGCTGACCTCATTTTATATTCTTTTTTTTTGAGGTAGAATCTCGCTCTGTCGCCCAGGCTGGAGTGCAGTAGTGCAATCTTGGCTCACTGCAGCCTCCCCTTCCTGGGTTCAAGTGATTCTCCCGCCTCAGCCTCCCGAGTGGCTAGGATTACAGGCGCGTACCACCATGCCCAGCTAATTTTTGTATTTTAGTAGACACGGGGTTTCACCATGTTGGCCAGGCTGGTCTGAAACTCCTGATCTCAAGTGATCTGCCCACCTAAGCCTCCCGAAGTGCTGGGATTAAAGGTGTGAGCCACAGCACCCGACCTCATTTTATATTCTTGATCACTCATCTCTGGTGGACCCTTAGCAATCATACTATGTTTCCCTAGCCCGTTCATTTATTCATTTACTCTATTGGAAGAGGATTCTTTCATAGCTTTTATTCTTTTTTTTTTTTTTTTTTTTTTGAGATGGAGTCTCGCTTTTTTGCCCAAGCTGGAGTGCAGTGGTGCAATCTTGGCTCACTGCAACTTCTGCCTCCTGAGTTCAAGCAATTCTCCTGTCTCAGCCTCCCAAGTAGCTGGGACTACAGGCACCACCATGCCTGGCTAATTCCTTTTGTTCTTTTCTCAAAAATTCAACCACTCTTCTCCATCTTCATTGTCATGATAACCTTTCTTCCTATACACTGAGAAAGCGGAAGTGAGCAGAAGAAAACTTCCATGAGGTCCCACAATCACATCTACCCACCTGGGCTCATAGACTCTGCCTTCTCTTGTTTCCCTAGAAGAACTCTCCATGCTTTTTACAAAGACCAACAACTCCACTTACACACTAGAACCCTAACTTCTTCCCTCCCTTGCCTACAAAGTCAATGACAGTGCTGCAGGCAATCCTCCCTTCACTTCCCTGCATTGTCACTTTCCGCCTTTTTCCCAGTGCCGTATAAGCATTCTCTCATCATAAAAAAAAAAAAAAAACTCATCTCTTGATCCCACTTTCCCTTGTAGCTTACTACACCCCCAACCCTCATTTCTGTCTTTCCTCTTATAGCAAAATTCCGCAAAATATTGTATCCACTTGTTGTCTCCAATTCTCCTCTTATTTCTTCTCCTTTTACCCCCACCACCCACTGAAATTACTCTTAAAAGGCAAACATAGCAAATGTAGTGGTCTTATTTGACCTCTCAGCAGCATTTAAAACAGCGATGCCCTGCTCCTAAAGACTTCTTCCACATGGCTTCCACCACACTGCTTCTCATCTTCTTGTCGGGTTCTTTCCATTTTCCTGGACTCTCTGTGCATGGGAGAACATGCATTCCTGTTCTCCCGCTTAGCCAGTTTATGGCCAAGCTGGTTAACACTTAGCCATCCACAATGGTGGACTGCCCCAGGGCTTACTCTTTGGAGCTCTTCCATTTTTCATCTGCACTTACTACTTTAATGATTTCATTCAGTCTCAGCAATACTATCTATGTATTGCTTACTTCTAAATGTATGTATCTCCAGTCTGTACCACCTCCTTGTGCTCCAGACTCTATGTCCACCTTCCAACTCAACGTCTCCATTTGAATGTGTAATAAACATCTGAGCCTCTGATGTCCTTCCACTCCCATTTTGAACCTGCTCCTCCCACCATGTTCTCCTTTTCTCAGTAAGTGAACAACTGTATTCTTCCAGCTGCTTTAACAACAACAACAAAATTTGGTGTCACCCTGGATTCCTCTTTCTCTGAGACGTCACATTCTAATCCATTAGCAAATCCTGTTGGCTCTACCTTCAAAACATATTCAGAAACTGACCACCTTTCCCCATCTCCATCACTACCACCCTGGTCCAAATCCCCTTCTAGCTGGTCTCCCAGATGTGGCTACCTCTGGTAAATAGCAGACATGAGATTCAAACCCAATTCTTCTTCCTATTTTGAAGACTTTGATCTTTTATGTGGGCTTTTCTGTCCCTCTGCTTCATCTTTTATGGTTGCAATTGTGGATACCTCCCCTGTATCCATTCCCCCATTCTTTCTTCCTTAGACCAGATAAAGACTATCTTTCCCAACATCATGTGCAGGTAGGTTTGGCCATGTGACTAAGCCCTGACCAATGAGATAAAAGCAGAAGTTGCTGGATTGAATTTCCCGGAAAACCCTTATGAAAGGGGGACACACAGCTGGTCCACATCCTTTTTGTCCTTCCCCAGCCTCCTTCCTGCTGCCTGGATTGGGGGTTTGGTGGCTGGATCTGCAGCAGTGTTTTTGTATCCTGAGATGACCTTGAGAATGGAAGTCACTTGCTAAAGCTAGAAAGCAGAAAAGTAGAAGCAATCTGGGAGTCTGATGGCTTTGGGGGGCTGCCATACCAGGCTTAGACTGCCCTAGTCCTTATCTGGACTCTTTTGCATGAGAAACTTAATAATATAATTTGCATCAAATATAAGGTATGGCTTACAAAATAATGAGACTGAGTCCATAGGTTTTCACCAAAGGTAAGTTCCATTACTTTAAGACTCTAACTAAAGATTCAAGCAGTAACTACTCTCAATTCCTTCCACTGAAACATCATCATAAGACAAATGTCTGTATAATATAAACTTTGGATCTTTATGAAGATGTAAACATTACAAACTCTTCCAAAAGCAAAGGAGAATAATGGGATTGTCCACTGTGTCAGAATTTGATTAATAAGATGTTGATGCCTTATAAATGACTTCAAAAAACGCATAGTCCTGATCTTTCCTGTTATTTAGATAAAGTTTTAAACCTCCAAATCACAAACCTACCTCCAAGGATATAAGTTGCAAGCCTAGTTAAGCAGAGGGAGAAACAGTTAAGTCTTATTTACCAGTGTGGAAAGCTGGTTGGGAGGTGGTTTGTACCATGTTGGGTCCCTCTTGAGATTTAGGCCATGGATCTGGGCATGATTCATCTTTAAGATGAATTCTGATTGGTGGAAAGAACATATTCGTATTGTCTCTTTCACTTACTAGACAAGTCATTTAACCTCTGGGAATCTTAGTATTTTTTTTTTTTAATTAATAGAATGGAAATAATATCAAAACCAGCTATTCCATAGGGCTATTGAAATAAAATGAGGGCATATATGCAAAAGTACCTAGTTCATAGTAGTCACTCAATAAATATTTGTTCATTTATCTTGATAATATGTTACATTTTATAAATGCTTTAGAATTTTTGAAATGCTTTCACATACTTTACAAGTTATTGTCAAAATACC
Organism: Piliocolobus tephrosceles; assembly: GCF_002776525.5. Taxonomy (NCBI): domain Eukaryota; kingdom Metazoa; phylum Chordata; class Mammalia; order Primates; family Cercopithecidae; genus Piliocolobus; species Piliocolobus tephrosceles. Next base: position 40,875,218 of record NC_045442.1, on the reverse strand, counting down.
AAGCACTGATCAACACTTCCTCTAGGGGCTTTTGGATGTATTTTAATTGTTTTAGGATGTGAACAACTGTGTGGAGCCGAGTTAGTTGGCTTCATTATTCCCCTGCAACATTTCCTTTGCACTCGTTGATTTCCATGGCTACATGATGATTACTTCCTGAGAAACAAAGGAACACATGTGTTTGGAAGTCAAAAGGAAGCATACAGATCACCTATTGAACCATAACCCTGTAAAACGTGGTATAAATGGAAACTTTTCTTTTTACCATAGTGTGTTTGAAATGAAGGAATTCACATTAGTCATCCTCTCAATTTCTACTCTACAATAGCTGTCCTTGTAAGGGGCCAGATTGTGTCAGGCCTTACAAACCAAATTAACTCCAAAAATTTTGTAAGATAAACATTTACAACATCAAAATTTCTGAGTGGTGACCAATCTAGAAAAGTGACAGTAGGCAATGGGAAATTTGAAGACAAAGCATGGGTGGAGGAAGGAATAACTCACTACTCAAACATACCGGTTCCATTTTACTACATTATGAGTTATTGACTACATTATTAATTATTTACTACATTGATTAATTATTCCAGCAAACATTTATTGAAGACTTTTCCATAGGAGGTCCTGTACTAAGTGCTCACTACAAAAGTAGTAACACCCAAAAGTGGGCTTCAAAGAATTCAGTTTAACTTTTTAATAAACATGTGAACATTGTGGTCACCTAGCATTTTCATGGGCAACACAAGATATTGTGTATCCATTTTATATAAACCATTTTAGAGAATAAAAGAGCAAAAAAATCCCTAATCAAAATTGTAAGTCAATATGAACTCAATAGCAAGCCAGATGAGAACAGCTTATACCAATATAACCCATGAACATAGAAGCAAAAATCCTAAACAAAATATTAACAAACTAAATATGGTCTTGTATAAGGTAGATAAAGACATCATGACTAGGTTGGGTTTGCCTCAGAAATGCAAAAGTAGGCCTGGCACGGTGGCTCACACCTGTAATCCCAGCAGTTTGGGAGGCCGAGGCAGGCGGATCACCTGAGGTCTGGAGTTCGAGACCAACCTGACCAACATGGAGAAACCCCGTCTCTACTAAAAATACAAAATTAGCCGGGCGCGGAGATTTGTAGATGCTGTTCCTTTCATCTGGAATGCCCTTCCGTCTGTCTACCTGGTAAACAGATTTCTACACATTCTTCAAGATTCAACACAGACAGCCCCCTCTTCAAAGCCACTCTAGGTCCTGAATGGTACTTCTCATAGGATGTAATTTGGATAGGACATATTTACTTTATTTTCCAACTGACCTTTTGGAAACTGATCATTGAATATCAGAGAAATATCCACATGTGTCCATTTGAAAAGATGTAGAAGAACAATCCTTTTCACCAGACCAAATAACATAAATCAGTTAATTAAAATAATTATCTTCAGTGGTACATAATATCTTTCCTCATCATGCCATGGCATAATACTAATGCTTCTGTAAGGTTTATTACTTTCCTGGCACTCTTCTGAAGACCTTCTTTTCATTACTTAATTTAATCTCCCAACAAACTTATGAGACAGGAGCTTGTCTATTATGTAGAAAAGAAAACTCCGGGTACAGAAAAGTACCCAAGGTCACATCACTAATAAGTAGCAGAGGTAGGACTTGAACCCAAGCAGTCTGACTCTAGAGTCTTTGAATCTAACTGCTACACTACACAGAAGCCTCCCTTGATTCTGAGACCTGACCACATAACTGGACCCATTTTGTTCATCACTTGGTGTGGAAGGAAAGCTACATTGTGATGTGAAATGAGGCTTTCTCATCACAGCTTCTATGGGGGCAGGTGGGGAGGGCGCAGGTTGTGGGTAATGTATTTGTGTTAAATTAGACAAGAAGCATGATAATTATTTATATGAACAGAAGTCATAATCACATTATGTTCTGATTTGACAATGTACCTCTCCCAGTCTCATAGGCAGGGGGCCTCAGTCCCTTGTCACAAGTTCTCATTCATAAACTGAAAGAGAGGCTCAGCACCTCTGGACAGGGCCAAAAAGCATGGACATTTTAGGACTCTCCAGGGAGCACACTGACCCTGTCTGTCCTCGATGACCTTGCTAGAGTTTTCTGAAGGGCCCTTGTATCTTTTAGTTGGTCTCTAGAAGCCCACACTGTCCCTTATCTGAGAAGTAACTGAGAGAAATCTCAAAAGGAGTTGGGGAGAAGAGGCTCCAAAGCATAAAGTGGAAACATTGCCCCAGTCTGGAAGGGAATTTGAATCCAAAATGATTACGGTCATACCTTGGAGACGTTGCAGGTTTGGTTCTAGACCACTGCAACAAAGCTAATATCACAATTAAATGAGTCACACAATTTTTTTTTTGTTTCTCAGTGCATAGAAAAATTATGTTTACACTATGCTCTGGTCTGTTAAGAGTGCAATAGCGTTATGTCTAAAAAAAAAACCCAATGTACATATCTTAATTAAAAAATACTTCATTGCAGAGCCGGGCGTGATGGCTTATGCCTGTAATCCTAGCACTTTGAGAGGCCAAGGCAGGTGGGTCGCTTGAGCTTAGGAGTTTGAGACCAGCCTGGGCAACATAGTGAAACCCTGCCTCTACAAAAAATGCAAAAAAAAAAAAAAAAAAGTGAGCCAGGAGTGGTGGTGCATGCCTGTAGTCCCAGCTACTCAGGCGGCGGAGGTGGGAGAATCACCTGAGCCTGCAATGTTGTGGCTGCAGTGAGCTGTGATTGCACTCCAGCCTGGGTTACAAAATGATGAGATCTTGTCTCACAAAAAAATAAACAACTTTATTGCTAAAAAGTACTAATGATCACCTGAGCCTTCAGTGAGTCATCATCTTTTCGCTGGTGAAGGCACATCAGCTGCCTTGATGTGAACGGCTGCTGACTGATCAGGGTGGTGCTCGCTAAAGTTGAGGTGGTTATGGCAATTTCTTAAAATAAGACAACAATGAAGTTTGCCACATCAATTGACTCTTCCTTTCATGAAAGGTTTCTCTGTAGCAAGTAATGCTATTTGTTAGCATTTTATCCACATTAGAATGTCTTTCAAAATTGGAATCCATCTTCTCAAACCCTGCTACTGCTTTATCAACTAAGTTCATGCAACATTCTAAATCCTTTGTTGTCATGTCAGTGATGTTCACAGCATCTTCACCAGGGGTAGACTCCATCTTAAGAAATTACTTTCTTTGCTCATTCATAAGAAGCAGCTCCTCATCTGTTCAAGTTTGCTCATGAGATTGCAGCAGTTCACTCACATCTTCAGGGTGCACTTCCAGATCTCTTGCTATTTCCACCACATCTACAGTTAGTTCCTCCAAACCATGAAATGGAAACTTTACCCCTACCTTGAAGGGAACTCAAATCCAAAGTTCTCGAATTCTTGAAGCCTTGAACCCCTCCAACTCATCCATGAGGGTTGGAATCAACTTCCTCCAAACTCCTGTTAATGTTAATATTTTGACTTCCTCCAAACAAATCTTAATGACATGTAGAATGGTGAATCCTTGCCAGAATGCTTTCAACTGACTTTGAAACATTCATTAGAAGACCTGCTATCTATGTTAGCTACAGCCTTATAAAATGTATTTCTTAAATAAAATGACTTGAAAGTAGAAATTATTCCTTGATTTATGGGCTGCAGAATGGATGTTGTGTCAGCAGGCATGAAAATAACATTCATCTCCTTGTACATTTCCATCAGAGCTCTTGGGTGACTGGTTGTATTGTCAATGATTAGTAATATTTTGAAAGGAATCTTTTTTCCTGAGCAGCAGGTCTCAACAGTGAATTTGAAATATTCAGTAAATCATGCTGTGAACAAATGTGTTGTCATCCAGGCTTTGTTGTCAATTTCTAGAGTACAGGCAAAGAAGATTCAGCATAAATCTTAAGAACTGTGGGGTTTTGGGAATGATCAGTGAATACTGCTTCAACTTAAAGTCGTCAACTGCATTAGCCCCTAATAAGAAAGTCAGGCTATCTTTTGATACTTTGAAGCCAGGTATTGACCTCACTGCTGTAGCCATGAAAGTCCTAGATGGCATCTTCTTTCAATAAAAGGTTGAACATTTTTCATCTACGTTGAAAATTTGTTGTTTAGTGTAGGTGCCTTCATCAATTATCTTAGCTGGATCTTCTGGTTAAGTTATTTACTAACTACAGCTTCTCCATCAGCACTTGCTGCTTCACCTTGCACTTTTCTGCTGTGAAGACAACTTCTTTCCTTAAACCTCATGAACCAACCTCTACCAGCTTCTAATGTTTCTTCTGCTCACCCCTCTCAGCCTTCATAGAATTGAAGAGAGTTAGGGCCTTATTTTGGATTAGGCTTTGGTTTTAAGGGAATGTCATGGCTGATTTGATCTTCTGTTCAGAGCACTAAAATTTTTTCCATGGTAGCCATAAGGTTGTTTCTTTATCACTCATGGATTCCCTGGAACTTTTCCTTTGCATTCACAACTTGGCTGTTTGGCACAAGAGGCTTAGCTTTCAGCCTGTCTTGGCTTTTGACATGCCTTCCTCACTAAGCTTAATTATTTCTAGCTTTTGAGTTAAAAAGAGAGATGTGTGACTCTTCCTTTCACTTGAGCACTTAGAGACAGACCATTGTAGGGTTACTAATTGGCCTAATTACAATATAGTGTGTCTCAGGGAATAAGGAGACTCACAGAGAGGAAGAGAGATGGGGAACTCAACTGGCAGTTGGAGCAGTCAGAACACGCACAACATTTACTGATTAAGTTTGATGCAGTTTGTGACACCACAGAACAATCACAATAGTAACATCAAAGATCATGGATTACAGATAACCACAGAAAATATTATAATAATGAAAAAGTTTGAAATATTGCAAGATTTACCAAAATGTTATGCAGAGCTGCTAAGTGAACACATGATGTTGGAAAAATGTGCCAATATACTTGCTTGACACAGAGTTGCCATAACCTTTAATTTATTTAAAAAAATGCAATGTTTGTGAAGTGCAATAAAGCAAGGTATGCCTGTTAGGCTGTTCTTGTGTTGCTATAAAGAAATACCTGAGGCTGGTCATGGTGGCTCATGCCTGTAATCCCAGCACTTTGGGAGGCTGAGGCAGGCGAATCATGAGGTCAGGAGTTCAAGATTAGCCTGGCCAACATGGTGAAACCCTGTCTCTACTAAAAATACAAAAAATTAGCTGGGCATGATGGCGGGTGCCTGTAATCCCAGCTACTTGGGAGGCTGAGGGAGAATTGTTTAAACCTGGGAGGCGGAGGTTGCAGTGAGCCGAGATTGCCTCACTGCACTCCAGACTGGGTAACAGTGCAAGACTGTGCTGAAAGAAAAGAAAGAGAGAGAGAGAGAGAGAGAGAGAGAGAGAGAGAGAGAGAGGAAGGAAGGAAGGAAGGAAGGAAGGAAGGAAGGAAGGAAGGAAGGAAGGAGGAAAGAAGGAAAGAAGGAAAGAAAGAAGGAAGGAAGGAACCTGAAATCTAGGTGTGGTGGCTCATGCCTGTAATTCCAACGCTTTGGGAGGCCGAGACAGGCAGATCACTTGAGGTCAGGAGTTTGAGATCAGTCTGGTCAGCAGGGTGAAACCCCATCTCTACTAAAAATACAAAAATTTACTGGGCATGGTGGCAGGTGCCTGTAATTTCAGCTACTTGGGATTCTGAGGCACAAGAATTGCCTGAACCTGAAAGGTGGAGTTGCAGTGAGCTGAGATCATGCCACTGCACTCCAGCCTGGGTGGCCCAGTGAGACTCCATCTCAATAAAAAAATAAATAAAAAAATAAAATAAAATAAAATAAGATAAGATAAGATAAGATAAAATAAAATAAAATATAAAAAAATATACCAAGGCTGGGTAATGCATAAAGTAAAGAGGTTTAATTGGCTCATGGTTCTGCAGGCTATACAGGAAGCATGGCAGCATGGCGGGACATCTGCTCAGCTTGTTGGGAGGCCTCAGGACACTTGCAATCAGAAGGTGAAGGGGAAGAAGGCATCGCACAGGGTGGGAGCAGGAGCAAGTCCAGGAGGTGCCACACACTTTTACAAAACCAGATCTCACTATGGTGAGAACAGCACCAGACCATGAGAGATCTGTCCCCATGACCCAAACACCTTCCACCAGGCCCCACCTTGAACACTGGGGATTACATTTCCACCTGAGATTTGGGTGCTGGGGATTACATTTCCACTTGAGATTTGGGTGAGGACAAACATCCAAACTATATCAGCCTGTATTTGCAATCCCTCCAAAACCTGTTATTGCACATATATTTAAAAATAAAGTTCAGAACAAAATATTTCCTGAGGTTATACTCAGTTAATGAAGACAATTAGGTTTGCAATTAGCTAACGCCTACTTAAATATATTTAACATCTCTTACAGAAGAAAAGAACCCCAAACACATACAAATAAATCAGACTAGGCTTTGTCTTTTGATTAATGTTTTTTTCACCGAACAGGAAAATGCTCATTAACAAAAGTTTCGAGAACAATAAAGCAACTGGAGGTTATTAATATGAAAATATTGTCGATTGTTCCTCCCGTAGAAATCTCCCTGGACAGCCCACTTCCTGAAAAATGACTCAGCAAAAGCTCCCAGAGAAGAGTTGTTCATACTTCAGACAATTGTTCAGGCCGGAGCTTATTTCTTATCTATAAAGTCCCCTTGTGGTGGATGAATCATGTTTCTTTTCATTTATGGGCTTTGAATGCAAACTATTTCTTAATGTCAACAAATGGCTTCAGTATTTAAAGCAAAATATTTCCGTTTGTTTAGTACTATTTCCTATTTTATGCCTGAAACTGTGTTTTTGAAGGAATTGTTTGGTTTCAAAAGAGGGAAAAGGGAATGATTGTTTAGAAGAATGTGTGCAAAGGGGCGTGCCTTTGTCATGGGCAGCCTTTGAGACCCGCCTGGAGTCAGAGGGCGCGTGTGGTAGGTAGCATGGCCCGAAGAAGCTGGTGTCATGAATTCTGCCTATAAAAGTTCCGGTTTCCTGTGGGAGAAAAGAGTATCTGGCAGCTTGATAATAGGTCTTCAAGTATGTCTTTAAATTCTCTATTCGCTGAAGAGATGCAAACTAGGTGAATGGAAGAGAAATGACGCATAGAACAGTTGCTAAAGATTCTAGAGAGAAGAGAGCAAGATCTTCAGTGATTTCTTTCTTTCTTTCTTTTTTTTTTTTTTGAGACGGAGTTTCCCTCTTGTCACCCAGGCTGGAGTGCAGTGGCGCGATCTCAGCTCACTGCAACCTCCAGCTCCCGGGTTCAAACGATTCTCCTGCCTCAGTCTCCCGAGTAGCTGGGACTACAGGCACGCGCCACCATGCCCAGCTAATTTTTTGTATTTTCAGTAGAGACGGGGTTTCACCATGTTGGCCAGGATGGTCTCTATCTCTTAACCTCGTGATCCGCCCACCTCGGCCTCCCAGAGTGTTGGGATTACAGGCGTGAGCTACCACGCCGGCCAATCTTTAGTGATTTCTAATGACATTTTACAATTGTCAATATAAAAAAACAAAATGAAACCGTACAAGAGCATAAGACAGTTTCAATGACGTATGTGCCAAAAACTGACCACTAGGTAGCACCATAATCTAGCTCTAGTACTCTAGCACTGTGCTGATTCTGTATTGGCCAGGATGCAAACATTTTAAGATTTTTGCCTGAGAAAAGACCAACAAAAGCAGCTGTAAATTATTCAATCAGAAGACCCTAAGGTAACAAACTGAAGAGGTATAAGGTTCACCAGGTATTTATTTGGTGAAGTTTCTACTATAGCAATTATTTTTATTCAGAACACAGAGAAACGAACATTATAGATGGAAGAGATTTTGAGCCTTTTCTTAAAAAAAAACCTAGATTTGCATGAAGATAAAGAAAAAGAATAATTATAGTTAATTAAAACAATTAGTCTAGAATTTTCTTGTCGAATTAGAAAAACGCCAGTTTAATGAAGTAGTAAACATTACTCATACTTGTTTTGATTCATCAGTGTCTTTATCATTCCTACTTAAGTCTTCCATTCACTCGGCAATCATTCAGTACATGCCCACTACGTCCCTAACATCGTCTAGGTGCCTTGAATCTGAAGAAGCATGAGGCACATGCCTTGCCTTTGCATAACACATGGCCCAGCAAGGTAGATAAATATATAACAAAACACCAATATTAACGGATAAGAACTTCAGTAAAGACATGTTCAAAAGATTTATGGGAGATAGCAGCAAATTACAAAACAAGTGGCGTTTGAACAAAGTCTTGAAAGATGATAGTAATAACTGACACTTATTGATGCTCATCATATGTCAAACCCTCTCCTAAATACTTTACCTAACAAATGCTTAGAAGTCATGTAATCATCACAACCACCATTTGAGGAAGGTGACGCTATTATTATACCCATGTTAGAGACAGGAAAACTAGTTTGGGAAATGCATTCTAGATAAAGGAAGTAACATGTATAAAGGCTTAGAGATGTACAAAACCATGGCATGTTCCAAGAAGCAGGTGGATTACACCAGTAGTAACATTCTAATATTCATAGAAATACTGTGACCTCCAGGATTTTATGAACAGAAAAATGGGGTAAGTCATATCAGAGATTTTGAATAGATTTTTAAAAACTATTTTTTAACTAAAAAAATTTAATTTTTAATTTATTTTTAAAAAGTCTCTTGTAGAGATGGGGTCTAACCATGTTGCCCATGCCAGTCTTGAACTCCTGGCCTCAAGTGATCCTTCTGCCTGGCCCCACAAAGTGCTGAGATTATAGGCGTGAGTCACTGTGCCCAGCCAACTATTTTCCTATTACTAAGAAATTTTATTCTTTAAAGAACAGTAGGAATAGCCGGGCGCGGTGGCTCAAGCCTGTAATCCCAGCACTTTGGGAGGCCGAGACGGGTGGATCACGAGGTCAGGAGATCGAGACCATCCTGGCTAACTCGGTGAAACCCCGTCTCTACTAAAAAATACAAAAAAACTAGCCGGGCGAGGTGGCGGGCGCCTGTAGTCCCAGCTACTCCGGAGGCTGAGGCAGGAGAATGGCGTAAACCCGGGAGGCGGAGCTTGCAGTGAGCTGAGATCCGGCCACTGCACTCCAGCCTGGGGTGATAGAGCCAGACTCCTGCCTCAGCCTCCGGAGTAGCTGGGACTACAGGCGCCCGCCAC
>NC_045442.1:40812290-40865618 GCF_002776525.5 Piliocolobus tephrosceles | reverse complement strand
ATATATATATATATAAAGAACAGTAGGAATATAGTTCACTGAGAAATCACAGATCCATTGAAAGATCAAACCATTTTTGTAATGAAAAATTATATCCTGAATTTTTTAAAGATGATATAGAAAACATATAATGGCTCCGTAGAATCACAATTTTTTAATGCCATAGATTTTTCTTAAAATACTAACTTTCTAGCCGGGCGTGGTGGCTCATGCATGTAATCCCAGCACTTTGGGAGGCTGAGGATGGTGGATCACCTGAGGTGAGGAGGGCAGATCACCTGAGGTCAGGAATTCAAGACCAGCCTGGCCAACATGGAGAAACCCCATCTCTACTACAAATAAAAAAATTATCTGGGTGTGGTGGTAGGTGCCTATAATTCCAGCTACTCCAGAGCCTGAGGCAGGGGAATACTTGAACCCAGGAGGTCCAGGTTGTAATGAGCTGAGGTCATGCCACTGCACTCCAGTCTGGGCGACAAGAACGAAACTCCGTCTCAAAACACAAAACAAAAACCAAAAAACTAACTTTCTAATAACAAACTGTATTAATATAAGTCTGCTGAAAATAACAAAGCTATAGTTTTAGAACTTAACTGAATATCTTGAAAGATTTCCTAATGTTGAAATACTACTACTGATATAATGAAAACAACTTTTAACTATTTTATTTTAGATAGCATTTGCAAGACAAACTCTGTGACATTATAATTAAATATTTATTGGTTGTTCTTTACTTACATACCACTGTGTTCCTGTGTCCAGATTATTGTTGAACAAATATTTACCGAACACCTATGTTGTGCCAGCTATGGTGTTAGCTTCTATAGCAGCAAAACAACAATAAGGTCCCAAGTCTCTGCTTACTTCTCTGTCTCCACACTTGCCTCAGGCAAGCAGCCCCATGCTCACCACCCTGGCCATACTTTCACTTCCCTGGCCATGTCCTCTCTCCACATTAGCGGTCCCTGTTCCCACCAACTTCTTTGCTTATGACTTGGCTATGGGTTTTTCCACCACCTGGAATATCCAAATGCTATCCACTCTCCAATTCACATTTCCAGTGATCCTTCCTCTGGATACTCTTATTCTCTTCTGAGCCCTTCTGTTTTTAAAAAATCATGGTAACCATCTTTCAGTGTACAGACCAGTAGTGTTAAGGATATTCACATTGTCATGCAACAGATCTCCAGAACGTATTCATCTTGCAAAACAGAAACTCTACGTCCATTAAACAACTCCCCATCTCCCCCTTACCCTCACCCCTGGAAACCAGCATTCCACTTTTTGTTTCTATGAATTTGGCTATTTTAGATACCTCATGTAAGTGGAACGATACAGTATTTTTCTTTTTGTGACTACCTTATTTCACTTAGCATAATGCCCTCGAGGTTCTTCCATGTTGTAGCATGTGACAGGGCTTCCTTTCTTTTTAAGACTGAATCGTATTCTATTGCATGTTTATACGACATTTTGCTGATGCATTCATGCGTTGGTGAGTGCTTGGGTTGCTTTTCCTGGCATTTTCAATCCCTTGTTTTCTAGCACTCACCTCTTACCTTCATGTATGAAATCTGTTTTTTTCTTTTCTTATCTATGTGTTTCTTCATTTTTTTAAATCTATCTATTCATCCATCCATCCATCCATCCATCCATCCATCCATCTGTCCATCCAACAAATATTTATTGTCTCCTATTTCCAGGCACAGTTCTAGGCACTGGAGATAATGTCAGTGAACAAAACAGAAAAAAATTCCCTGTGCTCATTAATCTGCATTCTTATAGATGAGACAGATAATAAACAAGTGAAGTGTACAGTGTGTCCAAAGACAGAAAGTACTACGGGACAGAAACAAAGCAGAGGGAGTGAGGTAGGGATAGAGAGGCCCAGCTCAAGGTTAAAATGCTAGATTTTATCTTTAGCAAAGCCGTCATTGAGAAGGTGATTTTTGAAGGAGTGAGCCAAGTGAGTATCAGAGGTGAAAGCATTTCAGAAAGAGGGGAGAGCAGGAGCATAAGCCCTGAGGTGGAGCATGCCTGGTAAAGCATGAGGAACACTGAGGTCAGTGCAACTGGAGTGGAATGAGAAACAGGTAAGGAGCACGAAATGAGGTCAGGGCAGCCCAGGGCAGAGGGAGAGGCAGAACGTGGAGGGCTTGTAGATTATTTTAAAAGCAGGATATGTTGTCTGATTCATAACGATATTATTTGAAAGAATATTATTTGAATGAATAAGTAACAGTCTCCTATGAATGCATTACATGTAAACCATGTCTATAGGACTAATGTGCCTATGATGCATTCCATGGCCCACACAGTATTTTTTTAAATATTAAACTTGGCTGTGTGTGGTGGCTGGCACCTGTAATCCCTCACTTTGGTAGGCTGAGGTGGGCAGATCGCTTGAACTCAGGAGTTCAAGACCAGCCTGGGCAACATGGAGGAACCCTACCTCTACAAAAAAACACAAAAATTAGCCAGGCATGTGATTTGTTTTTCTAAGACCATCAGAGCGAGCACAAAAGAACCAGGGAGTAGGCAAAGGTCAGGAGCAAAACTGCAAGTTTATTTTGGTAACCTAAGGTGTGGTGGAGAAGTCTGTCAGCCTCCGGCAAAGGAGGCCGGCAGAGTCCCCCGGTGGGGCTCTCGGACGGACTTCCCACAGTCCGGACATCCCGACAGGAGTGGGGCTGTGAGAAGGCCGCGTGGCTCACTGGCCAAGAGTGGCTTTTCTAGGAGTGGGAGGGCAATAGGCGGGGCACGGGCGTGTCGGGGGGCGTTCCGCAGGTGCGACCAGGTAAATCTTGGTCTCTTCGGATTGACATCACCTGGCGCATGCCCAGTTGATCTGCACCTTCCCGGGCGCCGGCTGCATTTTCGCGCGCGCGGGAAGAGTTGGTGGTGAAGAAGAACCCGGAAGTGCACCATCTTGCCTCCGTTCGTCCAAACAGTCCAATCTTTTATTGGTAATAGTGATAAAGGGGCGCCGTGGTCTGTCTGGCTACTTCCTGCTGTTAAGGGGCGTCGTTAAGGTCGGGGCCCATGGTTGGTGTTTGGACGCACGGATGAAAAATAAAATAAGGCACAGTATTAATATAGGAATGAGGAATGGAAGCATTTGTTGGAATATGGGCAAAACCCAGAAGGATGGTCCTGGCAAGGTTGGGGAGTATGAGATAGTTAAGAAAATTTAGTAAGTTTGAGGCGAGTGGGGGAAAGCCAAACTGATTTCCCCTGATTGCTTTCAGTAGGGGCCCTTTTTAGCTGGGAATGAGGAACGAGTGCGCAAAGTAGTTGTTGGCCAGGCAGCAATTAAGGAGTGGAGTTTTTGTGGAGTGGATGGCTTTCCCCTTACTCCTACTACAGAGATATTGGATGGAAGGCTAGGTCCAGAGAAGGACGGCAAAACAGAATAGGTAGCCTCGCTGTTGATTAAAAAAGTAATTGTCTTACCCGCTACCAGGAGAGTTACCCGCGGCTCGGCGAGGGTGATGGGGGTCCCCAAGTCTCGGCACCTTCAGTTGTCGTCGTCCAGATGTAGGAGCTGGAAGGAGCTCCCAGGATCCTGGGAAAGGGGGTCACGTGGAGGCGTGGCACCTGTTCTCAGGGTGGGGCAATCAGACTTCCAGTTTCCTCCCTGCTGGCAAGCAGGGCAGGGGGGTTGCTGGTGGATGAGGGTTAGGACATTCACTGGCCCAATGTCTTGATGCCTTGCACTTATAGCAAGGCTGCGTTGGGGCTCGGGGACCTTGCGGACACCTGTTGGCATAGTGTCCTGCCTTGCCGCACTTATAGCAGGCAGGCTCCTTTTGTAGCTTTGGAGTCTGCGGGGTATGTGCTCTCTGGTCTGGGGTTATGACTGGGCTGTAAAGCCGCTGCTAGGAGCTGTGCCTTCTGTTCAAGGCAAGCTTGCCATCTCCTCTCTGGAGTTATAGACCTTAAAGGCTAATTTAACTAGGTCTTGTATTGGTGCCTGAGGACCATCCTCTACCTTTTGAAGTTTTTTACGAATGTCAGGAGCTGATTGAGAAATGAAATAAGATGCCAAAATGGTGGCCCCTGTGGGGGAGGCCGGATCTAACCGGGTATACTGGGTTAGAACCTCAGTCAGTTTAGGGTAGAGGTTAGGATAACCTGGAGGTCATGCCAAGTTAAGTCATAGGCCTGACAAAGGTGTCTAAATTCCTTTATGTATATGGTAGGATTAGCTGAGAAATCACCTAAACGCTTCTCAATTTTGGAAAGATCGGCCAATGAAAAAGGGACATGTACTCTGACTACCCCCTCCACCCCAGCCACCTCTCGCAAAGGTGCTAACACTGTAGGAGGGTGTGGGCAGAGATAGGAGACTCAAGACAGCCAGTTGGGGGCCCCGAAGGAGGGACGGGACCGAGTAGATTACTAGTAGATAAGGAGGAGGAAGGAGGAGTCTGGATGGGGGGAGGAGGAGTCTGGGCAGGAAGGGAGGGGGTGGAGAGAGCAGGGAGAGAAGGAGGAGTATAGGGACGAGAGCTTAAGGCCCAAAAGCCTTGTACGTAATTAATTTCGGACCACTTGCCTAGCTGCTGGCAGAAATTGCTGAGGTTGATCACGCCACCGTGGAAAGGAAAATTAACCGCTTCCTCCTAAGGTCTTGTTCGAGCTGTAAGGTTTTTAAATTGGCTAGGAGGCACCTTAAGGGGGTGCTCTTTGGAAATTTGGACTGGGGGGGTTTCCCGTTTGTTTCCTCTTTACTTACACAATGGACACAATGGAAATGGAAGTGGATCTCTGCCTGGCTTCAAAGCGTCCTTTGGAACCAGCAGAGACAGACTGGAGGCTCATGGAGCCAAAGTGGAGATTACCTTCAGGCAGACGTCTCCGTCCTGAATGGGTCTCCCGAGCCACTTGGTGGCTCAAAATGGACCTCGGACCTGCGCAGGATTTTGGCCAAGGGAGGTAAAGAGGAGACAAGGGCACTTACCCCAGAGAGGCCGTGAGAGTGAGGGAAGCGGGTCTCAGGTCCTGGTCCGTCTGCGGTGTGGAAGCAGGAGGAGGTTCCTCAATCCTTAGAGGCCTGAGGAGGGGTCTCCTCCCGGGTCTTCGGCACCAAATGATTTGTTTTTCTAAGACCACCAGAGCGAGCACAAAAGAACCAGGGAGTAGGCAAAGGTCAGGAGCAAAACTGCAAGTTTATTTTGGTAACCTAAGGTGTGGGGGAGAAGTCTGTCGGCCTCCGGCAAAGGAGGCCGGCAGAGTCCCCCAGTGGGGCTCTCAGAGGGACTTCCCACAGTCCGGACATCCTGACAGGAGTGGGGCTGTGAGAAGGCCGCGTGGCTCACTGGCCAAGAGTGGCTTTTCTAGGAGTGGGAGGGCAATAGGCGGGGCATGGGTGTGTTGGGGGGCGTTCCGCAGGTGCGACCAGGTAAATCTTGGTCTCTTCGGATTGACGTCACCTGGCGCATGCCCAGTTGATCTGCACCTTCCCGGGCGCCGGCTGCATTTTCGCGCGCGCGGGAAGAGTTGGTGGTGAAGAGGAACCCGGAAGTGCACCATCTTGCCTCCGTTCGTCCAAACAGCATGGTGGCATATTCCTGTGGTTTCAGCTACTCAGGAGGCTACGGTGGGAGGACAGCTTGAGCCCAGGAGGTTGAGGTTGCCGTGAGCCGAGATGGCACCACTGCATTCCAGCCTGGGTGACAGAGTGAGACTCCGTCTCAAAAAAAAAAAAAAAAAAAAAAAAAAAATTCCGCATGTTGAGTATTATGGAAAGGAAGTGAGAAATACCTGTGTACACCCTGGGCAGCATTTCTGTCTTTCAGCTTACACTATCAGATTTGTAT
This sequence comes from Piliocolobus tephrosceles, assembly GCF_002776525.5. Classification (NCBI taxonomy): domain Eukaryota; kingdom Metazoa; phylum Chordata; class Mammalia; order Primates; family Cercopithecidae; genus Piliocolobus; species Piliocolobus tephrosceles. Next base: position 40,859,799 of record NC_045442.1, on the reverse strand, counting down.
AAGGCAGAGTGTTGGAGGGGACAGGCAAGTGATATCTTGTGGCAAATAAAAAGCTGCTGCTATCTGTGGCATCACCTCTGACCCTTAAAGCCAGAAGATCCCCCCACAGACCAAATGATTCCAGAAAAGCGAGTTGCAAGAGCTAAAGGTCATTCTAGGCTCAGGGGTTCCCATGCCTTTGTTACTCCTGATTTTCTTGGATTTTTGTTCATCTTCTAGGCCCCCAATTCAACGCTGACCTCTCGCTCCACTGGGTTTGGGAACTCTCATTTTGCCTTTCCGAAATCTTGGACCTTATCATTCCTTAATGTTTTATGACTCTGTTAGCACTTTCAGCTATGGCCTATCAGCTCCCCAAATTGTAGTCAGTAGCATATAACATTCCTAGATATTTGATGTATTTTGCTGCTTTTGTACATGGTATCGATTTTGTATTTCATTTCCGAATTGTGACTAACATATAGACGAGCATTTTTTGGTCTACAGTGCTTGATAGATTCACTCATTTATTCTGTTTGTTGATCTCTCTAGATTTTCTATGTATACAATCATGTATTCCGCAAATATCAATTTTTCTTCTTTCTTACCAATCTTTACATCTTTTATTGCCCTATCTTGACTTATTACACTGGCTACATTTCCAGGACAATTTTGAATGGAGCTAGTGATTGTTGTTTTCCTGAGATGAAGTGGTCAATGTTTGGCATTTAGTCAGCAAACAAGATATTAGTGTTTGTTTTGTTTGTTTGATTGTTTTAAAGAGCCTCGCTCTGTCATCCAGGCTGAAGTGCAGTGGGGTGATCTTGGTTCACTGCAACCTCTGCCTCGTGGGCTCAAGCGATTCTCTTGCCTCAGCCTCCTGAGTAGTTGAGACTACAGACATGTGCTACCACACCTGGCTAATTTTTGTATTTTTAGTAGAGACAGGGTTTCACTATGTTGGCCAGGCTGGCCTTGAACTCCTGACCTCAGGTGATCTGCCAGCCACAGCCTCCAGGGTGCTAGGATTACAGGTGTGAGCCACCATGCCCAGCCTGTTTTGTTTTTGTTTTTGTTTTTTTTTAAATAGACTTCTATTTCTAGGTTGCTGAGTTTGTGTGTGTGTGTTTATTTTTTGTTTTTTGTTTTTTGTTTTTTTGTTTTTTTTTTTTTTTGTGGACCTTTCAAAATGCACAGGAAGGAGTGGGGTAGGGATGGGAGGGAAAACTCCAACTCCACCAAGACTCTGAGAAGGATTAAACACCAGGTGATATTTACCAGGGATGGGTCACTTTCATCTGGTATTCTTCTTCTACTGATATAGGAGTTAAGAAGAAATTATTTAGGCAGATAGAGTAAGGAAGTCCTCTGTAAGCTTTTCCTTTTAATGAAAAACAACCCCCAAATCATTTTCTTTTCTAACAAAGAGGATCCTGTAAAATCGAGTTGCAGACATAGAAAGGCAGGCTAGAAGCTTGCATGGGTGAATGCTGGCAGCTGTGCCAATAGGGAAAGGCCACCTGGACTAGGCATGTTCAAAATGACTACTCCATCTTCCCTTTTCCTTTCCAACCACATGTGCCATAGGGAGCAGGCAACATGGGGCTGGCCAAGTGGAAAGCCCATTTGCACAATAAGATTAGGGTGGGGTGGCCAGCTTCTTCATGCACTATGTAAATGTTGCAACTGGTCCAGCCAATCTGTGCGCCCTATGCAAATCAGACATCACCTCCTCAAGCCTGTCTACAAAATCTAATGCACTCCCCACAGGCTGGAAGTCCCATTCAGGCGCCCCTCTCTCTCGCAGGAGAGAAAGCTGTTCTCCTTTCTCTTTCTTTTGCCTATTAAGCCTCTGCTCTTAACCTCACTTCACATGTGTCCATGTCCTTGATTTCCTTGGCATGAGGCAACGAACCTCAGACAACAAGGCCGGACAATAACTCCACTTCACTACCTTCTGGGGCACCCCTGCCTTGTCCCCAATTTCCCAGATATGTTTCCTAGGGACTGTGAATTGTAGAGGGGGCTTCTGTGCCAATGAAACACATGAACATATCAGAAGCATTTGAACCAGAGTGACTCCATCTTGAATAAGGGCTGGGTTAAATGAGGCTGATACCTACTGGGCTGCATTCCCAGGAGGTTAGGCATTCTAAGTCACAGGATGAGATAGGAAGTTGGCACAAGACACAGGTCACAAAGACCTTGCGGATAAAACAGACTGTGGTGAAAAAGTCAGCCAAATCCCACCAAAACCAAGATGGTGATGAGAGTGACTTCCGTCATCCTCACTGCTCATTATAATGCTTTAGCATGCTAAAAGACACTGGCACCAGCACCATGACAATTTACAAATGCCATGGCAATGTCGGGAAGTTATCCTATATGGTCTAAAAAGGGGAGGAATGCCAATTCTGGGAATCGCTCACCCCTTTCCCAGAAATCTCATGAATAATCCACCCCTTGTTTAGCATATAATAAAGAAATAACAATAAGTATAGGCACCCATGCCACTGCTCTGCCTATGGAGTAGTCATTCTTTATTCCTTTATTTGCTTTATAAATTTTCTTTCACTTTATGGATTCGCCTCAAATTCCTTCTTGTGTGAGATCCAAGAACCCTCTCTTGGGGGCCCTTTCTTGTAACAAACAATGCTTCCCACTAGTGGTTCCAGTACGGAGCAAGGAGCCTGAGAGTCTAGTCTTGGTGATGGAGTGAGAAAGGTGAGTGACTGATGCCGTTTTATTTGCAGAATAAACTTACTTTAAATAAAAGGTTGATTTCCAGTTCTAGAGGGACAGGGGTTCCTAGCAGGCTAATGGGACAGAGGCTCAGTTATAGAGAAAAAAGAAAAAGGCCTAGAAAAGGGCCCTAAGGAACAGGACTATATCAACTTCACACATGGCTTGATGGTGTGTCCCAAAGATCAGCCTGGGCACTACTGGCATTTCAGGCTGGATAATTCGTGTGTGTGTGTGTGTGTGTGTGTGTGTGTGTGTGTGTGTGTGTGTGTTGCAGGCCAGGTGGGGGTTTGTGCTGTGCATTGTAGGTTGTTTAGCAGTATCCCTGGCCCATTCCCACTAGATGTCAGTAGCACCACCCACCTCCCATGGTGACAATCAAATATGTAACCAGACATTTCCCTCCAGCAGGGCACCCGCAAGATCACCCAGTTGAGAACCACCAGCCTAGGGTCACTTAAACTTCTCTTGTCAGTGGTCAGACTTAATTCTAGGAAGTAGTCAAAGAGTTTGAGCTGCAGCTGGGAGGAGAGGTTAAGGGTCCAGACTGGGAACATTCCAGTCACACACGCCATTCTGTTTTATGGACATCTTGGAATATGGCTGTTTCAAAACTTTCCACTTCCTCCTTTTCTTTTCCTCATTTGATGAATTTGTTGTCAGCACTATGAGATGGGGGAGGTTGTTTTCTCTGTTACTTTTGGGAGGAGAGCCTCTCTTGTTCATTTAATCTGTGCAAACTTCCGGCAGGAAATGGCACTCAAGGAAAGTTTTGAATAAAAGGAAGATGCTGGTTTAGTCAGTGGAAACAGGAAGTTGTTGCCCTTGTCTCAAAGGGTATAGAAGAAAGTAAGAGGCAGAGAGAAACTGCACTTAGCAGGACTGGGAGGAGCAGAAGACAGTGGGGTGGGAGTAGAGGGAGGGTGGGGAGAGCTGAGGAGCAGAGGGAGGCAACTGGGCCACCAGGACAGAAGACCTTGAATCTCCAGGCTGAGCTGGCTATACCGGAAGAGGATGAATGTGCTGTGTAGAAGTGGGGTCATGCAGTGACAGTAAGTCAAAGCTATAGTGGTTTGTTAATTAAACTACTTTAGAGGATAGTGTTCTTCTATACTATATTCTATTTTTTTTTTCTTTTTTGAGATGGAGTCTTGCTCTCTTACTCAGGGTGGAGTGCAATGGCATGATCTCGGCTCACTGCAACCTCCACCTGCCTGGTTCAAGCAGTTCTCTTGCCTCAGCCTCCCGAAGAGCTGGGACTACAGCCACGTGCCATCATGCCCAGCTAATTTTTGTATTTTTAGTAGAGATGGGGTTTCACCATACCGGCCAGGCTGGTCTCGAACTCTTGACCTCAGGTGATCTGCCTGCCTCGGCCTCCCAACGTGCTGGGACTACAGGTGTGACCCACCACGCCCAGCCTATTCGATTTAAATTAATATATTTTCTCTCCAATATTAAGAGCATATGCCTACATTGTAAAATCTCCTTGAATAAAGAGAGAGAGACAGAGAGAAAGCAAATGTGGCAAAATATTAACAATTGGTGAATCAGATGAAGGGTATATTTTTGTTCACATTATATTCTTCTTGTAATTCTTCTATAAGTTTGAAAATTTTCAAAATTAAAATTTTTGCTGTGTGGAGAGAAGAATGAATTTTTAAAACCATGTGATATTTAGAACTGGATCAGTCATCACAGATGTATGTGTTCATAAATATGTGGCATTATTTATGAATTTTTTTCTCTTCAATGTAATATAGTGATGCTGATGGCTCTCTTAAGAGTGATATCTCATCATGTATTTATGTATTTTCAGGTGCTGACAAATACAATCTAGAATTGTCAGATTTTTGCATAATTCGCACCATTTCCTTACAAGGCAGAGGTAACTCAGCTTGTAGCTTTCACTATCATTCATTCATTGGATAAGCATTTCTTGAGTATCTACTATAACTGTATACAAGGTGTATACTCTCTTTTTTTGAGACGGAGTTTTGCTCTTGTCGCCCAGGCAGGAATGCAGTGGTGCAATCTTGGCTCACTGCAACCTCCGCCTCCCAGGTTCAAGCAATTCGCCTGTCTCAGGCTCCAGAGTAGCTGGAATTACAGGTGCCTGCCACCACAGCCGGCTAATTTTTTAATTTTTAGTAGAGATGGGGTTTCACCATGTTGGCCAGGCCTGTCGCGAACTCCTGACCTCAGGTGATCCACCTGCCTCAGCCTCCCAAAGTGCTGGGATTACAGGTGTGAACCACCACGCCCGGCCTACAAGGTGTACACTGTTAAGCATTATGGGGAATACAAATATGAATCAGATGGACATTCTGCAGACATATAATCTTATAATTTGGTATAAGTTTAAAACCTTGCACATAAAGAACTTCTTTTTTTTTTGGCTGGAGTGCAGTGGCCTGATCTTGGCTCACTGCAACCTGTACCTCTCAAGCAATTCTTGGGCTTCAGATTCCCAAGTAGCTGGGACTACAGGCGTGTGCCACCACGCCCAGCTATTTTTTGTATTTTTAGTTGGCCAGGCTAGTCTCGAACTCCTGGCCTCAAGTGATCTACCCGCCTCGGATTCCCAAAGTGGTGGGATTACAGGTGTGAGCCACCATGCCCGACCAAGAACTTTAAGATAGATTGAAAATTATTATTTTTGTCAAGTCTCAAAGGACTTACTCATCTTACTGGGAAATGGTGTGAGGCATATTCATGCTGCATTTGTTCCGTCCTGCCATGGAGCAAAACTAGGGCTGAGGGTTGGGGGCTATTGGTGGGGTTGAAGTGAAGAATGCTGCATTGGTTTGCCATTGCTCTATAACCCATCAGTTTGTGGCTGAAAACAACAGTCATTTAGTATTACTCTTGTGTCTGTGGCTCAGTTGGGGCTTGGTTCATAAGCGTGGGTTTGGATGGGCAGTTCTGTTTCAGGCTACTGCAGCTAGATGAAAATATATACCTTCCCCTGAAGGTCTGTGGACCAGTGGGGATTACTCTATTTCACGTAGCTCTCAGGGAATGCTTTTCTTAGGTGATGGCAGAGGTGCAAGAGGACAAACAGAAATATGCCTTAGAGGCTTTAGAAAGCCTAGGCTCAGAACTCACATGCTATTATTTTAGCTTATGTATCACTGGCCAGCAGAAGTGACATGGCTGAGCCCAAAGTCATGGGACAGGGACAAATAGTGTGCCCACAGTGAGGTACTGGCAAGGGTATGGATGCAGGCAGGGGTGACAAACTGATGCAATCTATGACAAATGCCATAGATTGTAGCTATAGCATGCTTTGAATACTACATTTTTAAGAGAACAAACTTCAATTTTTTGTCAGAACTTTTTAAAAAGTTCTGATAAAAACTAAAAAAAAAAAAAAAAAAAAGCTTCATATGGAAGAATGTCACTACTCATTCCTTTAAATATTGTCTTTCTTGTATTAAGCAAGAAAGCTGAGCTAAACTGAATTGAAGAAGATCAAGTGCAAGTGGTGATGGGGAAATACATGCCCATTAGTTCTTCAGGCCTACTTGGGGCTGGTTGTAGGGCACATTTTCCTTTGCTATTTTGGGCCTGTGGTTCATGCACTCTTTCTTCCTCTCAGTGGCAGCTAGCCTTCTTAAAGGCTAGCTGACATCTTCGTTCTCTTCTTTCTCTCCATCAAAACCTATTCTGCAGAAGGGATCTAGCAAACTCATTCACAGTGATGCATAAGGAACTGAAAAGGAGTAAGATCTAAATGCCTCCAGAAGCATTTGTATTTGAACAGGAGATAAAAGAACTAATGGCTCTATCGCTAATGGAGGAAATTGACACTGCAGAATACAGAAGCAAAGGAGATAGGGCACCAAGGAATTAGCCTAGTGACCTCAAAATCACATCCCATAACACATTTCATTTTTCCTGGGCAAATTATCTCCTTGGGTTTGTGGTCAACGACGTAGTTGCAGTAACAACTAGGAATGTAGCTTTGGTTATGTATTTAGCATAAATAATATTAATATATATGCCTTGTCAAATCACATGCATTTAGTAAACTTATATAGTGTAATGACTCTAATTCCTACATACAGTTATTGTCTTTGAGAAACAAGTGAATAAATATAGCCGGCACTAGGCAGGAACTTTCCGAACTGTGTCAAGGTTAATAATAAGTAAAATGTTACAAGTGGAGACAGGACAGCAACAGCTGTGCAACATTCTTGGAAGCAAAGACTTTGATAGCATGAAGTCAGACAGTGAGCTTGTTTTTGTTGCTCCTTTGGGTAAACAGAGAATCCTTCTAATAATTATAAGGAAAACGGCATTTATTTTTATAAATTACAACAGTTTTTCACTCAATATCTGATGTCTGCAGCTGGGAAATCAGGGGCTTGTGGAACGATGTTGGAAGAAGAAACAGATCAAACCTATGAGAATGTCCTGGCTGAGATTCAGTCTTTCGAGCTGCCTATTGAAGCTACTTTAAGGTAGGGCACCGTTGCATTTTATTGTGTCTTCTTCAGCGGTGGTAAGATGGTCCTTTTCCTTGCTTTTTATAATTCTTTATAAGAGTAAAAAATATTTTTGCAAAACAGTTACAGTTCTGTATGTACTTAATCTCAAAGTTTTCTTATCCTTAGAGAAATTATAGGACATAATTAATCCATTTTATTTTGCATGTTTCCTAACTCATCACCATAAGATTAAAAACTATGACTTTCAAATGATCAAAAAGGACCTCAGTCACCTCCTAATAAATGTATATGAGGTTTCAATTGTTTTCTTTAGCATATCACTTAGTGAAAAATATCCAGAACAATTAGACATATCAATGAAGCCAATTTACATTTGGATGGATATGAGTTGTAGGAAAAAATGTAGACCATTTATTTATTTGTATTGTAGCTGCTGTCCTGAGTGTTTGGTGACCGCTCATGTATTATTTTGTTTCCATATGAGGTTTATTTATTTTTTCTTTTTAACATCTTCTTCGATACCAACATATAAGGTTTAAAAATAGCTTATTTGGTAATGTGGGTATTAATTTGCACAGTTCAAGAATAGGATTAAAATGAAAAACTATATGTCATTGTGTTCAAAGGGCAGCTTTTAAAGTTTAATTCTTTAATTCTCTATGTCTGCCTGTCTCTGACACCTATCAGTGTGGGAACAAGATATTCATCACTGAATTTGATAGTGACAGTCAATAAATATTTGTTGACTAATATTTGTAGATTAAGTGGAAGGATGTGTGTGTGTGTGTGTGTGTGTGTGTGTGTGTGTGACCTCTTCATTCTCAGAAAGGGCCAAGTGCTTCTAAATCCACTAAAGTTTAAACCTGGATAAGTTTCTCCCAGCTATTTAAATCTTATTTTGCATTAAACATAGTTTGAATGTCTTCAAAGGTCTTAGGGTGGTGTTAGGGACGTGGTAAACAATTGAGATTTGTTGGTTAATTCTTGGATTATCAATATGTAAGTATAGTTGCAGAATAATTACAACTCCATTATAACTATTATATATACCTTCATCCTATCTGAGCATCATAAATATTCTGTGAAAAAGGGCTGGTAATTTTCAGTGGTAGAAACCAGAGCTTTGTAGCAACGGAAAACTCAATAATTTTCTCCATATGGAGCATACTTTGAATTGTACCATTGCCTTCTAAAACTTGTGTATCCGCCTAGTGGCTACGTAGGTGGTCAAGTGCTAGGTGCTAGGTAGTTAAGTGCTAGGTGCTAGGTGGCTAAGTCTAAGTGGAAACAAGAGAAAGGGTGAAGGGAGCCTAGATGTGTTTTAGTTACCACGGCCTCTACTCCCATTGCTGCTTCAGAGCCCTTGGTCTTCAACTTGTAACCCCTTCTACCTCTCCCCGGTCTCACAACCCTGGCCAACATCTACAGACTTTGTCTGTCCTTAGAACTATCCTGTCGGCTAGTCTGTCTCTGGTGTTGGACTTGACTTCCTTTCTTGTGCTTGGATCTTTTTTATCTTCTCTTCTTAGGACAAATATCCCTGGTACCAATCTTGTACCTGGTCTTTTTACAGCAAAAAATCATTTAGATTTGGCAGCCACAGCACTCTCTCAGCATCACCCTCAAGGGTGGAGCCTGCATAGATATGTTCTCCAGGTGCTACCTTGTCACCACCATGCAGTGGACCTAAAATACCAATTGTTAGCTTAATGTTTGGGTATAAAAAAAGGATGAGAACACTCCTCTCCAAAGGCTACTGTTAAAACACACTGATGTTATTTTGGGGTGTAGAGTGAAGTTACAAGCCCCTAACAAGCCTTTATCTGGGACAGTATTCAACAAAAAGCTTTCCTAATTTTCTAAACCGTTCATCTAATAAGTTGATTAGATGAAGACTTCTTAGATTGGCATTTGATGCCTTTCCATACATATGTGCGTGTGTCACCAAATTTCTACTGCAACTGTGCTTCAGGAACACATCAGCTCATGTGGCCAAATATGAGAGTTGAAAAATAATGACATGAGTCTCATTTCAGTCAAACTAGACTCTGCTATTTGACAATATGCTTCCTAGAGCTTAGGGTTCCTTTCCCCTATTATTCACTATTCCTTCTGCCTGCTAAAATCCAACGTATCTTGCAAGGCATAGCTCTAATGCTCTTTCTAGCGCTACTTACCTAGCTGCTAGGTGCCAGGCACTGTGGAAACTTCTATAAAGGTTACTAAGATATAAGTAAGACATAGGCCCTGCCCTCAGGAACCTTTAGCCTGAAATGGTTATAACACAATGCACACACATAAACACACACACACAAGCCAGAATAAATGCTCTGGATTCTTTGAAACCTCTCCTATCTAGATGTGAATATTCCATTGCGAATCCCCATCTAGATGTGAATATTCCATTGTGGAAGCCCCTAAGAATGTGATTCATATGAGCTCATGGGCTAATGGTGAAGAAAATACTTACCTTTCTAATAAAAATGAAAAGAGGCAGTCCAGCAAGAATGTCATCATTTCGGCAAAGAAGAGAAGGAGGAGGAAGTATTTTAAAATGTCAAGCTCTGGCTGCTTGCAGTGGCTCAATCCCAGCACTTTGGGAGGCTGAGGTGGGAGATCGCTTGAGGCCAGTTGAAGACCAGCCAAAGCAACATGGTGAGACCTTGTCCCTATAAAACACTTTTTAAAATTAGCTGGTGACTTGTGCCTGTAGTCTCAGCTACTCGGGAGGCCAAAGATGGAGGCTCACTTGAGCCCAGGAAGTCAAGACTGCAGTGAGCTATGATCATGCCACTGCACCCCAGCCCGAGTGACAAGAGTAAGATCCTGTCTCCAAAAACAAAACAAAATCGAAACCAAAAGAAAACTATAAGCTCTAAGGGCTGAGAGGGTGGAAAAGGAGTTTGGCTGGAGGCAGCCGAAGGCCCTGCCGTGAGGCCCTGGAATGAACAGTGAGAGAAAGGTTAGGATACCGGGACTGGAAATGCAAGAGAGAAACATTCCCAGGGAAAAGCTTGCACCTGGGAATTGAGGTAGAGAGAATATTGAAGAGTTTACCTACTTGTTTTTCCCTGTCACAGAAGAAAGGCATTACTTTGACAGATATTTTCTGCTGTAAAATCCTGAACTCTGTTAGCTTCCTTTCCCGGTCCACCTTGTTTTGCAGGTAGGCAACCTGAGGTGGCCTATTTGAGGTCAGAGTTTATATCTGGGCCAGGTGGAGTTTACTCCCCTAACAAGTTGAGCTCAGAGAGTTCAGTGACTCAGGACTCAAGAGATGGTTTCTACCAGTGTAATTTAAGGGCACCTGAACGACATTTCTTTTGCAGAGCATTCAAACCTTCCTGCATACTCATCCCCATACATCATCTGGGAAAACGAGTCTCCTCTGTCTCAGGCATCATGAGTGGGTTGTGGAGACAAGGAATCACTGTCAATGGCCTATAATGCCTTTCACCCCACCAGGCTGTGTTCTTCCCACCTCCTGACTTTATACATGGCTACTCCCAGGACAAGCTTCTCCCAGATGGTCCAGCTCATTTGCTGCCTGACTTTCCCAGTGAGCCCTTTTGTTGGCTCCTTTGGCCCTCTTTTCGAAACAGTGGACAAGAATCAGATGCTTCTGAGGTCTTGCATTTGTTTTCATTTTTTGTGTGAAATGGAATTTAAGGCCCATAGCATTAAGTTTGAAGGAAAGATAGTTTCAGGGGAGAGCTGAGACTCTATACTTTTCCCATGGTTTACTTGCAATGCCAATGAAACATCCATTCAAGCCATCTCAGACAACTACAGAGTTTGAATTGGGGAAAAAAATACCAGCGTGAAAAAGTGGAATTTGATGTTAGCCATGCAGATGGCGACTGAACTTAAGAAAAAAGGGGAAAATGTAAAGGAAGGCCTACTGTTAGTGCCTGTGTTGTCCCAGCATGCTTTAGCTTTGGGCATTCTAAATCCCCTACCTAGGCCAGGCGGGGTGGCTCATGCCTGTAATCCCAGCACTTTGGGAGGCTGAGGCCGGTGGATCACGTGAGCTCAGGAGTTCAAGACCAGCCTGGCCAACATGGCAAAACCCCATCTCTACTGAAAAATACAAAAATTAACTGGTCATTGTGGTGCATGTCTGTAGTCCCAGCTGCTTGGGAGGCTGAAGTGGGAGAATCACTTGAAACTGGGAGGCGGAGGTTGCAGTAAGCCGAGATTGGGCCATTGCACTCTGGCCTGGGCGACAGAGTAAGACTCTGCTAAAAAAAAAAAAAAAAATCCCCTAGCTTGCGGAATATTGGTAGGCTGAAACTTAACGGGCAGGTAAAGTCTGCAATTAGTTTTCCTGCCCTAATCCTTTTGCCCTGAGCATCACTGTTTTCATTACATTGCAACCATAGGCTAATTTCCACTGGATATTCTCATTCTGTTGAGGTTTCCTGATTTTCTCTCTAGCCTCTCCATTTGGTGCAGATGTGCCTGGCTCCTTGCCAGCTCCTTCCGCTAGGGGGCGTACCTGTCCCTGGGAGACTTAATGACTGTCCGGAGCCATGTTCAAGGAAACAACATTAGTCCCTGTTGTACTCAGTATTACCAACTTACTTGCACAAGGATGGTCAATAGGTTTCAAGTAGCATATCAACTCAATGCATTGGGAATGGTTGCCTGAATCTTCATACTGAGGATGATCCTGATAAATTAGTGATGATAGCTATGGTCCTAGGATAGGGTAGTAGCAGTATTCGCAACATTTATTTACCATATTCACACTAGAACTTCCTGCTGTCAGGCATCACCCATCAGACCTGCTCCCATGGATACTGACTCAGACCTGGATGTAGCCTGGGGCTGACGATGTCCCTTGGAGTCCTGCAGGTGTGTTATTAGCCCCTTAGAACAGGTCCTGAAGTCACAATGTCTGAACCGACTTGGATTCAGAAGTCACAGCATGTTTTGTGGCTGTAGCTGAGCCTGAGATGATCAAATCATGGACCCATTGTAGGGTACTGCAAAGTTAGTGGGAGGTAGAAAGGTAGGGGACTGTGGGGGTGGGGGTGGGGGTGGGGGGGGGATGTCTAAAGAAGGCCCTGCAGAGGACTGGGAAAAATAGGAGGAAAAGGGAATTGTACAAGATGACGTACCAGAAGAAATTTTTGTAATTGTTTTATGATAACATAATTGTTTCACACTTGTATTCACAGACTCTCTCAGGCACTTTTCCAAAAGCTGACCATGAAGTTTTATCAGTTTAAGAGCAAACAGGATATCATATTTCTTTGACTTTCATGTTTTTAGGAATAAAGATAATGTGCTTTTAGGAAAGGAAAGAAAACATTAAAAAAAAACCAACCCTAAACTGTATATACTATAAAATCTTAGAATGACATACTAAAAAATTTAACTGTGGATGTTCTAGAATGTTCTTGCTATTTATACCTTTATAAATGTAAGATTTCTATTAAATCTTATTTTATCAAGTATATTCATTGAGATCAAAGGTCTAGATTTTAATCTGGACTGGACATTTACCACTTGTATGATTTTGGCCTTAGTTTCTGAAACTATAAAGTGGGGATTATGATAAAACCTATCTCAAAGGATTAGTGTCTATAAGGTACTTAGCATAATAGTTGGCTAGTACAGAGTAAATACTCAATAATTAGTGTTGACTATTATTGTCTAGTTTACATTTGGGATGGATATTCCAGTATGACTTAATAAATATATACTTTAGAGTCCTGAAGTAAACAATCACTTATAACATCTTGAAATTCTGAGCAGGTATGAAATATTGAGTTATGCAAATTAAAAAAAATTTTTTTATTTGACAAATAATTGCATATATTTAGAGTATAGAACTTTTTAACATTTTTTTTTTTGACACAGAGTCTGGCTCTGTCATTCAGGCTTGAATACAGTGGCACAATCTTGGCTCACTGCAGCCTCTGCCTTTTGGGCTCGAGCAATTCACCCATCTCAGCCTCTTGAGTAGCTGGAACTACAGGCGTGTGCCACCATGCCCGGCTAATTTTTGTATTTTTTGTAGAGACGAGGTTTCACCATGTTGCCCAGGCTTGTCTCGAACTCCTGAACTCCAGCAATCTGCCTGCCTTGGCCTCTCAAAGTGCTGGGATTACAGGTGTGTGCCACCATACCTGGCCTATTTATAGGGTATATTGTGATGTTTCACGGTCTGTTTACGTTGTAGAATGATTAAATCAAGTTAATTATATCTAGCACCTTACATATTTTTTTTGTGTGTGGTGAGAACATTTAAAATCTATTTTGAGCAATTTTGAAATATGCAATATATTATTATTATTAATTATAGTCACCATTCTGTGCAATAGGTCACCAAAGCTTATTTCTCCTAACTGAAACTTTGATTAACATCTTTGATTAACATCTTTCCTTTTCCCATCTACCTCTCTCCTCAGCCTCTGGTAGCTACCATTCAACTCTCAACTTCTCTGAGTTCAACTTTTTTAGATTCTACATGTAAGTGAGATCATGCAGTATTTGTGTTTTTGTGCCTGGCTTACAGTAATGTAAATTTTATTTTGGTTGCATAATATTTAGGGGAGAGAGGTGTTAATTTTAAAAATCACATTCACTAATGCTTATATTTTATACTAATGCAATATCATGACCTGATTTCATCTCTAATGAGAATAGTATAGTGTTCTGCATAAAAATGGAGTCCAGATAAATTGTTCAGAAATAAGTTTGGGCCTAACCATGACTGAGGCTTGCTGCATCTGTGGCACCTCAGAAAAGTCTGGAATGTCTTATGAGAGTGGGCTATACAGTTACCCAATTTTTGCTGGACATTTAAATGATATCATTAGCTATTTGATGTTTATTGCAACACTAGATAAAACTTTAAAAACATTTTTATGTTTAGGAGCCAAATATTCCAACCAGGGAGACAGTTTTGGTTATTTAGTGGTTAAGTGAATGGGCTTTGGAACCAGAAGGATACAGGTTGAAATTCCGCCTTTATAATTACTAACAGAGCTGTTGAAAGGATTAGTTGAATTAGGCATGAAATGTATTAATGAAATGTAATGTATCATAGCAAATGCTCATTCACTCATTCATTCAGTAAATAAATAATAATGGCACATTTACAGTGTGACAGGCAGTGGTCTGGGTGCCGTTGATACAGCAAGATCAAGATCTGGAAAGTCCGTGCTCACAGGGAGCTTGCATTTTAGTGAAGAGAGCCAGAAATACACCAATAGAAAAGGGTTAATAAGTGCTATGAAGAATAAAAAAAAATAGGCCAGGTGCGGTGGCTCACGCCTGTAATCCCACCACTTTGGGAGGCTGAGGCAGGCAAATCATGAGGTCAGGAGTTCAAGACCAGCCTGACCAACATGGTGAAATCCTGTCTGTACTAAAAATACAAAAATTAGCCAGGCGTGGTGGTGCACGCCTGTAATCCTAGCTACTCAGGAGGCTGAGGCAAGAGAATTACTTGAACCCGCGAGGCAGAGGTTGCAGTGAGCTGAGATCACGCCACTGCACTCCAGCCTGGGTGACAGAGTGAGACTCTGTCTCAGAAAAAAAACAAAAAAGTAAGGAATAGGAAGGTTTAGGGATACTAATATCCCTAGCCAGGGAGTAAATGTCAGCTATCATTATCATTGTCATTTCATTAGCTACATTTCTAATCCTATTTTGCCAAGAGGAGAGAGAAAAATCAGACAAGTGAGAGGAAAGGGAGAAAGGGCAAAGGGCGGTAAAGGAAGGCTAAGCAGGGAAGGAGGGAGGAATAGACAGTGCATTGAACAGGACGACGAATAAGAAAACCAACAAGGAGAAGGAAGGTAAGAGGAGACAGCAGGGACAGTTGCTTGTCTTATAAACTGGTGGTGGCGGTGGAGTTGGTGGTGGTGGTGGGGGGTGTTATTTGAAGGAAAGACAGAATGGAACTCAGAGAAAATGATATTGTTCTTTAACTGCTCAGTGGACTTTAAAATGTTTCATTTTGGGGGCTTTCAGGACATTTTTCTGAGGGCAGGGTTGGCAACATAATTTGTGGGGCCCAGGGCAAAATGAAAATGTAGATTCCTTTTTCAAAAATCATTAAAATTACAAGATGGTGATGACAGAGTAGTCAATCAAAGGCAACTGCGTAGGTCACACACCATGAGCCAGCCCTGTCTGAGAGCTTAACACAGAACATGGTACACAACAAACATTTAATAAAAATAGTTGTTGAATGAACAAAACCCGGGGCTAGTTGCTTTTGAACTCCTCTGAGGACTGGCCCGTATTTTAGAAAAAAACTGATTTTATTTGGCTTCAATTTCAAATTTCCTTCTATTGTTCTTCACCGTGGGGTCCAGATCTTTATGGAACAGCCGATTCCTGCACAGGGTTTTACAGCCGGAATCCTCCCAGACCAGCTGGGCTTTGTTTATTCTTTTGCACTTACACAGTGTGGCCACTTGGGGTCACCACAACAAAAAGGCAGAAGCTGGAGGAGGGACCTTGTGACGGTGGACATCTGAAACGAGTGGTTAAAAGCCGCAGGGAAGGATTAGTTTATCAGAGCCAATGCATAAAGACTGTCTGTACTTTACATTTTGATACAGTTTTATAATTCTATAACAAGAGCTCTAAAACTCTTTAAGAAACATTTGAATGATGCCAAGTTTTGAGAGGATAATGATAGGGTTCCCAGGGGCGAGGAGGGGAATCTTTTTGTAGATGTGTACCCTACCTCCGAAAACATGCATTTGGCCAGGCGTGGTGGCTCAGGCCTGTAATCCCAGCACTTTGGGAGGCCGAGGGGGGCGGATCACGAGGTCAGGAGATTGAGACCATCCTGGCCAACACAGTGAAACTCCATCTCTACTAAAATACAAAAAATTAGCTGGGTGGGCCGGCGCGGTGGCTCATGCCTGTAATCCAAGCACTTCTGGAGGCCGAGGTGGGTGGATCACGAGGTCAGGAGTTCAAGACCAGCCTGGCCAAGATGGTGAAACCCCATCTCTACTAAAAATACAAAAATTAGCTGGGCGTTGTGGCTGGTGCCTGTAACCCCAGCTACTCGGGAGGCTGAGGCAGAGAACTGCTTGAACCTTGGAGTCAGAGGCTGCAGTGAGCCGAGACCGCACCACTGCACTCCAACCTGGGCAACAGAGCGAGACTCTGTTTAAAAAAAAAAAAATTAGCTGGGCGTGGTGGCACATGCCTGTAATCCCAGCTACTCAGAAGGCTGAGGCAGGGGAATCACTTGAATTCGGAAGGCGGAGGTTGCAGTGAGCGGAGATCACGCCACTGCACTCCAGCCTGGTGACAGAACAAGACTGCGTCTCAAAAAAAAAAAAAGGAAAAAGAAAAACATGCCATTTACAACATAAAGCTTAATACGAGAAGTATTCGCATGTGGATCATTCACTTATTAATTGAGCCCCTACTATATGCAAGGCACTGGGCTGGCCAGTGAACAATACAGGCATCATCCCTGTGCTTGACGTAGGAGCAGTTCTTGGAAATGGAGACAGACTCAGTGATTTGTTCACCACCATGATATGTGCTTCCAAGGATGAGTGAGCACTGTCCCCAAAGACAACGAAAGGTGCTTGCCTTAAAAGCGCAGGATCCAGAGGGTTCACTAAAGTGGGTCTGGAACCAAGAATCCAACCCAAAGACGTGTTCCTGTTTCCCTCTCTACAAAAGCAGGAAACATATTTCAGGTGGTTTACACCCACCAAGCATGCAGAAAACCCTGATACACAATCAGGTTATTTTTTTTTTAATGTTTAGAAAAAAGAACATTTATGTGTCTGGTTTTTATTTTTATTTTATCAAAGAGGAGGCTAAAATGCTGGGCTCTCTGGCTTACTAGCAAATGCCTGATAACCCTAGTCGCCAATGCTAATGTTGACTGAGCTCTAGGCTAAACATTATACATATATTACCGTCTTTAATCCTCACACAATTTGGTAAGCTAGGGATTCTTATTGTCCTTAATTCACACTTGAAGAAGCTGAGGCTTAGTCAAGTTAAGTAACTCCCCGAGGCCTAGCATCTAGTAAGAGATGAGTTGGAATTTGAACTCAAGTAGTTAAATGCCAGACCAGAGCAGCTGCTCTCTACAACCTCATTCTGAGGGAGGTGCTTTCCCAAGACAGGTCATTAGTCTGTAGATAAATGATGCAAAGATAAGTTGCTAATGACTAAAAGTTTATTTACAAGTCAAATCCTTACTTTGCCAATTAGTTTTATACTGGACACAAAATGCATCTCCTGCTCTGCCGGTCTTCCTGGTGTATCTTTCTTCTTCCAGGAGTCCTGAAAAGAGATTTTGGATTGATCTCTGGAAGTCAATATCCACTGCCAAAAAATAATTCCACATGCATCTCCAATCTACCTGTCTGTGCCCTGCTATTCCATAACCTTCTTAGTGCAGACATTAAATCATTCACTCCTAGGGTCTGGGCGTGGTGGCTCATGCTTGTAATCCCAGCACTTCAGGAGGCCGAATCAGGGTGATGACTTGAGGGAAGGAGTGCGAGACCAGCCTGGCCAACATGACGAAACCCCATCTCTACTAAAAATGCAAAAATTAGCTGGACATGGTGGCTTGCACCTGTAATCCCAGCTACTCAGGAGGCTGAGCAGGAGAATCGCTTGAACCCGGGAGGCAGAGGTTGCAGTGAGCCAAGATTGTGCCACTGCACTTCAGCCTGGGCAACAGAGAGGGACTCCATCTTAAAAAAAAAAAAAAAAAAAAATTCATTTATCCCTTGGATGGGCTTCCCCCACCCCACATTTATATATTTGATATATCTATGTCCATGATTAAAATTAGGGCTGGGCGTGGTGGCTCACGCCTGTAATCCTAATACTTTAGGAGGCCGAGACCGGCAGATCACCTGAGGTTGGGAGTTTGAGACCAGCCTGACCAACAAGGAGAAGCCCCGTCTCTACTAAAAATACAAAATTAGCTGGGTGTGGGGGCATGTGCCTATAATCCCAGCTACTCGGGAGGCTAAGGCAGGAGAAACGCTTGAACCCAGGAGGTGGAGGTTGCAGTTAGCCAAGATCACGCCATTGTTACCCAACCTGGATAAAAAAAGCAAAACTCCGTCTCAAAAAAACCAGCCAAACAAACAAAACAAATGTACAGTTAGTTATTTAGGACATTTAACTTTGCATTCTTAGCTAAAACCTCCAGGTACTCACGGAACTGTCAGAAGTCTCAGAGGGAACCAGCAAAAACTGTTTCAGAAGGAGAAGTGGTAAATGGACTTCCTTCCATGTTCACTTGAATTTCGGGGAAGATACTGCTGCTTATGTTGAAGTAATCGCTCTGGGCAGGTGTTGAAACAGGCCTGGCCTGAGGAGTGCCTAAGCAGGGCTGGTTTCCCAGAGCAGGGGCACACTTGGAGCTAGCTTTGGAATAAAAGGTATCAGGACTGGTGAAGAAAAGGGGGAAGTTCTAGGTAGGGAACGATCAGGAAAGTAATGCTCCAGCTGGAGACATTGGTCAAATAGAAAGCCGGCCTGTGCCACATGCCCTGCTCTCCTCATCTTGCTTGCTATCATAGTTCACTGCAGCCTCGAACTCCTGGGCTCAAGTGATCTTCCCACCTCAGCCTCTCAAAGCTCTGGGATTATAGGTGTAAGCCACTGTGCTTGAGCTAAGATAAGTTCTTAAGAGGGGAAAATAACCTTTTGAAAATTGAAACTGAGACATAAAAAAATGAAGACAAACTTTATCCCCTCCCACAAAGAGAATGAAAATCTAGGTCTCTCTGCAGGAAATGGAAGACTATCTTAGCTCAATGGATGTGTATAGCCGGAATCCATTGCTCTGAAGATTCCAGATTAATAGGAAGGTGGGCATTAGCAGTGTCTTACAGGGCCCTTCCTAAGTTTGGTAGGCAGTGGGTCCCACTGATGCTCACATTCTAATCCCTGGAACCTGTGAATATGTTATTTTTACATGACAAAGGGGACAGTGCATATGTGATTTAGGTTAAGGACCCTGAGATGGAAGATTATCCTGGATTAAATGGTTGGGTCCACTCTAATCATATGGGTCCTTAAAAACTGAGCATCTTTTCCAGCCTAAGTCAGAGTCAGAGGAGGATGTGACCACAGAAGAATGATCAGAGAGATGCTACTAGATTTGAAGATGGACGAAGGGGGCCATGAGCCAAGGAATGTGGGCGGCCTCCAGAAGCTGGAAAAGGCAAAGAAATTCTCCCACAGGGTCTCAGGCAAGGAACACAGACATGCTGACACCTTGATTTTTAGCCCAGTGAGACCTGTGACAGACTTCTAACCTACACAACTGTAAGATAATATGTCTGAGTCATTTTAAGCTACTCAATCTGTAGTGATTTGTTATAGCAACAATGGAAAACTCATACACCATGGGACAGCAATATGAGATAGACACTGCTATTGTCATTTACAGTCATTTAACTGACATAGAACTAGGTTCTTGCCCAATGTTACACAGCTGTCAAGTGATATTTATCCAAGAATTAATGTCTTCAGACACTGGTCTTCAGAGCTCATGCTCTATTATACAGAACCACCTCCCAGGATGTTTGTGGGCAGGAGGCTGGAGGTAGGTTTCAAGTAAAAGCTCACTGAGGGTGAGTGAGTTACACAGCTGGATAAAGAGTTGGTTGACTCAAAGGGAAGCTTTTCAAAGCCCTGGATTAATGTAGAGCAGAAAGTAGTTGTTCCTCAGGCTAGGTTTGCATTCTGTTTCTGTTTAGTCTTCCTTCCTCCCTGCTTCGATCATGACAAACTGGTTTACTCAGTGTCCCACAAACATGTCATTAAGCAGGACTTTTTTCTACACTGATACTTTTGTCCAAGCCTCCCTGCCTTCTCTCTCCCACCTCCCTGCTGCTAACCCCCTTTCAAGAGCTCTCACCCCTCCTCAACCCAGCTACCCTGACCTGGGGGCACTGGGATTCAGGGACTTTGGCGTGAATCACACATCGCCCTGGGCTTTTTTTTTTTCGGTATCTTTGCCATCAGGTGCCTTAATTTCTTATCATTTAATTTTTCTGTCGTTTATAATTTATTTCCAAGTTGACTGGCCGCTGGTGGATTTCTTGCAGGTGGGGACATGAATCCACCTGGAGCGGTCTTCATGGTCAACTGGGATCTTTAGTCGTTCCTAAAATAAATCTTACTATCACACGCAATTTTGCTTTTCATGAGTGCATGTTTTCCTTTCTCTGATTGCCCACAACGCAGAGTACATCAGGCCCTTGTTAAATGTCCCCGTGGCTCTTATTACAGAGGCAGGGTGATGATCTGAGTGTCCACCTCGCTGACTACTACGGTATTCCCAGCGTGTGGCACAGGGTGTGGCACACACAGAAGACAAGAATATATGTTAAAGCCCAAAGGCCGGGACTAGACGCCCAGGAGGGGCTAGTCGCGAGGGAGAGCAGTAGGCCAGCTGGGTACCCGGCCGCCGCCCGCAGCCCCCACTCACTCCCGCAGGTGCGGGGGCGGGAGCCGGGTCGCGCGCCTCTTGCCCGGCGTTCCGCGCGCCCCCTAGCCGCCGACTCTCGCGCCCCGCCCCCGCCCCGCCCCTCCGCGCTCGCGCCACCTGGCGCTCGCCCCCGTCGTTCCCGCGGCGCTGCGCCTCTCCGGTTCCTCAGCTTCCAGCCAAAATGGCGGAGAGCAGCGAGGGTCTGGGCACCGTCCCCGAGCACGAGCGGATCTTGCAGGAGATCGAGAGCACCGACACCGCCTGCGTGGGGCCCACCCTCCGGTAAAGATCTCATCCCCCAAGGACTTCGGCTCACCGCCCTGCGCCGGCTGCTCCTCAGGAGCCGGGCGGGGCGTCCGCCGCCAGCCGCGCGCGAAGCTCCCCGACAGGTGGTGCGCGCGGGGGCGGACGGGGGCGCTCGCGGGTGGCGGAACTCCAGCCCGGACCCGGGCGGGACCGAGAAGGCGGCTGCACCTGTCGGCGCGGCCTGCCTCCGCCTCTGGAGCTGTCACCCCGCAGCTGGTGGGTGTGGCTGCCGCAGCGTCTCTAACCCCGGGCGCCGCGGTGCGGCCCCGCGTTCGTCTCCTGGCTGCGGCTCCAGGGCCCGAGGACACTCCTGGGGCCTGGCCCAGTCTCGCTCGTGGCAGGACTGAGGGCTGCTCGGCCGCGGGCGTGCCAGGCTAGGGTCGACAGCCGGCAGTCGGCGTGTCGGAGGTGTCAGGTCGCGCGCGGGTGGAAAGCCTGATGCGCCAGGCTGCCGCGGGCGTGGGAGAATTGAAATTGAGCGGGAGACGCCGGCCCCTTTCCCCTGCTCCCCCGCGCGGCCGGAGTGGGCGAGAAGAGCGCGTGGGCTGGAGGGGAGGAGCTGCTTGCTGCTTGGGAACACGCTAGGGTGACCCTGCACTCGCGGGATCTAAGCTTCTTTGGCGGCAGAACAGCTTTTACTTATTTACAAACATTTCATTAAAATTGCATTATTGTTCTGGTTATTTTAAATCGAGTTCCTCCTCATTCATTTTAAGAGTAGTAGCAGGTAATGCATATTCCATGCCAGACTGAATGAATACCTGCTGTTCCGATAGAATATTATTAGCCAGGCACCGTAATGAGCCATGGGTTAGGTTAGGCATTGTCTTCAAGAATAAGTTCCTTTTACATATAAGGTTTCATCTTTTGGAGTGATGATATGATAAATGAAGTTATGATTCACTTACGGAACTTGAGACTGGTTATGCTGTATCATTAGTATTTATTCAGAATCCTCTTCCTAGAAATAGAGCGCTGTACAGTTTGTGGACCGGTGAATGTAGTGTAAATTGAAGCCAGTTCAAGTTACGTAAATACACCTTACCCTTAAGAGTCAGGAGGCCTGGATTCTTGTTTTGCCCTAGTCCTGCCACTGATGAAATGTGCAGTCATGGAAAACAATTATTTAACCTCTCTGGATCTCGGTTTCCTTATTTGTAGAATGCGGAGGGGAGAGTATTCAGTTGTCCAGGAAGCTCAGAACGTTAGGGACCTTGCCTATTTGTTCACTACTGTATCCCTAAGACCAAGCATGTGGTAGGCATGTTATAAACTTTTGTTACATAAAGTTTCTGCTATGATATGATAATGCATAATTAGTGCATTTCCTTAATTTTCCAACATTATTATGTCTTTTAATAAACCATCCTTGGTAATGAAAGAAGATTAAAAGGAAGCTTTGTTTTCATCACTGCATCTTGAAACAGAGTGCAGTGCGTGATAAAGTTACTAGAGTAGTTTATTTGTGAAAATAGTACTGGTTATGAAAGAGGTGCTTCATCTTGGGAAAATGTGCTAGGTAGTGTCCTTGAAAAAAGATGAAATTAACTTAGAAGAACATTTTGAGATATATTGAGAGATTTTTGGGACACTCAGGAACAGAGTATTTGTATTCATAGTGTTATTCTGTTCTCTTTTGTTGGGCAGTTGTTTCAACTGGCTCTTTTTGTTTGAACCCACTCTCTTTAGCAAACTCTAGTGACTCACACTTATCCCATATATATGTATATTTATGTCTCATTTATAAGCAGACGCTTTTTGCACACATATAGAGGGTACTGCTAGCAGTCTTTTCTCTTGAACGTTGTTTAAGCTACTACTGTTTTTTCCCTGCATTTTTTTTTCAGGTTTCACTAAGTGAAGTGTTAATATTGCATTTTTAAAAACCATTTATTATGGAAGCATTTTAAATGTTTAAAGAAGTAAAATAGTGTAATGAACCACCATGAATTGTCATCTAGCTTCAATTCATTCCCTGGCCAGTCTTGTTTGATCTTTTCCCTTATCTACTCCCCCTCATCTTGGATTATTTTGAAGGAAATCCAAGACATCAATTTATTCATAAATATTTTAGTATTAAGATTAATTTTTGTTGTTATTTCCTATCTTTTAGGTGGCCTGTAGACTTACTTTATTTATATTGTTTTTTCTCAGCGGCAGGATTTTTCGGCCTGACCTTTTCCTGAGAAGCATGTGGTAAACTTTGCACAGGCCCTGACATATAACATGGTTCTTTGACCACGACAGAAGTATATTAGAAATCAATAGTAAAAACAAAAACAAAAACTATCTGGAAAATTCCCAAATATTTGGTCATTGACTAACACACACAAAAAATAAATCAAAAGGGAAATTAGAAAGTATTTTAAACTGAGTAAAATGAAAACGCAACATATCATTTGTGAATGCAGCTGAAGAAATACTTAGAAGTTTATGGCACCAAACACTTCTACTAGAAAAGAATGGCTTCAACTTCTAACCTAAGAAACTAGGAAAAGAAGAGTATATGAAATTCAGAAGAGTGGAAGAAAGGAGATGGTAAAGATCAGAGTGCAGTGAGACAAATACAGAAAATCAGTGTTATTGTAATAGCACAAAAAAAGGGAAAGAAGGAATATAGCTATATAAGAGTAACATTTCTATATCTTACTTGATTAGAATAATTTTGAAGTAGATTCTGAGAGCAACCACTAAGAAATAACTTTTTTCTAAATTCCAAAAAAAAAATCACTAATTAAAATGTTACACCAGAAAATATTTGCTTAATGCAAAAGAAGCGGTAAAGGAATAGAGGAGCAAAAAAAAAAAAAAAAAAGAAAGAAAGAAATGAGACATAGAACACAAGAAAAACATATATATGTTTATATAAATAATAACATAAATGTATATATAAACTATAACATATATAACATATATATCATTATGTAAATGTATATATAAACGACATAAATAATATTAAATATGAATAGAGTAAACAATCAAAAGGCATAGGTCCTCAAACTAGATAAAAATAAGATCCAAAGACGTGTTATCTACAAGAAATACACTTTTAATGACAAACGTAGGTTAAAAGTAAACAGAAAAACACATATCATGAAAAGAGCAACCGTAAGAAAGCTGCAGTAGCTATACTAATATCTGACATAACAGACTTTAAAACAAGTCTAGAAATAAAGGATATTTTATGATGGCAAATGGTCAATCAATGAGGAATATATAAAGTATAAACATATGTGCATCTAACAACAGAGTCTGAAAAGACATAAAAACTACCCATCATTCAATAATGAATAGAACAACTAAGCAGAAGACCAAAAGGGAACAGGAGACTTGAACAATACTCTTAAGCTAATTAGACCTACCAGACCTCTATAGAATACTCCCTCCAACAACAGTAGGATACACAAGGGAACATGGAACATTATCCAGTATAGACTATGTTAGGCAATAAAATAAGCCTCAATAAACTTAAAATAAACTGAAATCATACAAATTATTTTCTCTGACTGCAATGGAATAAATTAGAAATTAATAACAGAAGGACATTTTAGAAATTCACAAACATGTTGAAATTAAGCACACTTTTATATAACCAGTGAATCAAAGAGGAAATAATAAGGAAAATTAAAGATATTTTGAAGAAAGGTAAATGAAAACATACATGCCAAAAATTTTTAGATGAATCCAGTGCTGTTCTTAGAGAACAATTTATAGCTGTAAAAACCAATATTAAAAAATGAGAAAAATCTCAAATTAATAACCCAAACTTCCATCATAAGGTTGGGTTCCATCATAATAAAAAAGAGAGCAACCTAACCCAAAACAAGCAGAAGAAAGAAAGTAATAAAGATTAGATCAGATGTAAATATAACAGAAAAACAACAGAGAGGCCAGGCGCACTGGCTTACACCTGTAATCCCGGAAATTTGGGAAGCAAAGGCAGGCGGATCACCTGAGGTCAGGAGTTCAAGACCAGCCTGGCCAGCATGGCAAACCCCGTCTCTACTAAAAATATAAAAATTAGCCAGGCATGGTGGTGTGTGCCTGTAATCCTAGCTACTTGAGAGGCTGAAACAGTAGAATCCCTTGAACCCAGGAGGCCGAGGTTGCAGTGAGCCAAGATCGCGCTACTGCACTGCAGCCTGGGCAACAGAGCAAGCAAGACTCCATCTAAAAAAAAAAAAAAAAAAGAAAAAACAAAAGCAATAGAGAAAAAAAATGAATAAAACAGAGTTGGTTCTCTGAAAAGATCAACAAAAGTGACAAACCTTTTGCTAGAATGACCAAGAAAAAAACAAAGACTCAAATTACTAAATTCAAGAACAAAAGAGAGAACGTTACGGAATTAAAAATAAAAAGTTAGGAACAATTATATGTCAACAACTAAAACAATCTAAATGAAACACAACAAATTCCTAGAAAAACACAAACTATCAAAAGTAATTCAGATTTTCTATTTTTCTTTGAGGAGTTCTTTTTTTTTTTTTGAGACGGAGTCTCGCTCTGTCACCCAGGCTGGAGTGCAGTGGCCGGATCTCAGCTCACTGCAAGCTCTGCCTCCCGGGTTCACGCCATTCTCCTGCCTCAGCCTCCCGAGTAGCTGGGACTACAGGCGCCCGCCACCTCGCCCGGCTAGTTTTTTTTTTATTTTTTATTTTTTATTTTTATTTTTATTTTTTTATTTTTTTTAGTAGAGACAGGGTTTCACCGTGTTAGCCAGATGGTCTCGATCTCTTGACCTGGTGATTTGCCCATCTTGGCCTCCCAAAGTGCTGGGATTACAGGCTTGAGCCACCGCGCCCTGCCTGAGGAGTTCTTTGGAACTCTTTGTACTTACCTTCTACCTCACCCCGGATTATAATCCTTGAGCCACTGCTCTAGATCTGCGGGCACGAACCGTGGCCTTTCTCTCTTGGAGTGATATCCTTGCTTTAAGAGCATGGTGCTGGGTGAGGTGGCAGTCTCTGGTCTTGGCTTGCCTCTCTCAGTGTGGAGCCTCTCTGGTATGAGCAGGCCGAGGTGAGGGCAGCTGGGTCCCCAATATTGGTGGTTGTTATTACTGTGGTATAGCTTCTGTTCTATGACATCCTCCAGGGGTTGGGTGGATAAAGGAGGACTAGTTGGAAGAATGGGGCCCTTATTCTCTCTGCCACACTCACCTTGTTTTTTGGTTCTGCAACACAGTTGGGGTAGGGGTAAGAAATTCTGAATACCTGCCCTTTCTCTGGCTCTTGACTGAAACCCTGGTGGGAAAGAGAGCCCTGCCTTCTTAGCCACTCCCACCTGGGTAGATCTGTCACCTGAACAGGTGGTTGGGAAAAGGTTGGGTCAAGGGCCACAAACTCTTACTGTTCTTACCAAGTATATAGTAGATTTTCTTGGATAAATGTTTCTTCTTTTGCTCTATGCTCTTACGACAATTTTCAGAAATTCAAATGGTGTTTCTAAAAATAATTTTCATTAGTTAGAGTTGTTTCATTAGGGAACAGGTTTGTGGATTTCCTCACACTGTTATTGCAGAAGTGTATCCCCCTCAAATATTATTCTTGTTTTATTTTTTTTCCTAAATAGAGTTAACATCAATGTAAAAAAAATAGCCATTTTAAAATGTGTATTTCAGTGACATTTAGTACATTCACAGTGCTGTGCAGCCATTGTCTCTATCTAGTTTTAAAACATTTTTCATCATTACAGAAAGAAACCTTGTACACATTAAATAGTCACTCTTCATTTTCTCTCTTCTTCTAGCGCCTGGCAACCAATGATTTTACCTATTTTGGATATTTCATGTAATAGAAGAATGTAATATGTGGTTTTTGTGTGTGTCTGGCTTCTTCCACTTTAGCATGCTCATCTGTATTGTAGCATGAATCAGTACTTGTTATGTCTGAAGTTTCATGTCCCCGCACCATAATTCATATGTTAAAACCTAAATCACCAATGTGATAGTATTAGGAGGTAGGGCATTTGGGTGGTAGTCATGAGGCACATCACTCTTGAACGGGGCTAGTAGTAGTCTTAGGAAAGAGAGAGAGAGATTCCGAGAGCTAGCTTGCCCCTTCCACCATGCGAGGATGCAGTTACAAGGCACCATCTATGAACCACAACTCACTAGACACTGAAACTGCTGTGATCTTGTACTTCCCAACCTCCAGAGCTTTGAGAAAGAAATTTCTGTTGTCTGTAAGCTACCCAGTCTACAGTATTTAGTTATAGCAGTCCATATGGACAGCTATGTGGGCAATATCAAGAAAAACCCTGTCTCAAGGAAAAAAGTACTATTCTTTTTATGGCTGAATAATTCTCATTATATAGACATTCCACATTGTATTTATTCATTCATTCATTGATGAACATTTGTTTCTACCTTTTGGTGGTTGAGAATATGCTGCTATTAACATTCATGTACACATTTTAGTTGAATGCCTATGTTCAGTGTTTGGGGGAATCACGTAAGAGTGGAATTGTTGGGTAAAATGGTAATTCTGTATTTAACTTTTAGAATCTATTTTGTGAAGTGTCAATAGTTTGGAGTACACAGGTCTCTGAAACTGCCTTTCACTGTTGAAGATACAAGCTCGACTTAACAGCATCTTTTTTTTTCCTGACTTTAGCAGGGGAAACCTTTAGTATTTCTTTATCAGGATAACTCTGGCTTGTGGGCATTTTTTTTTTGTTTGTTTTTGAGATAGAGTCTCACTCTGTTGTCTAGGCTGGAGTGCAGTGGTACGATCTCGGCTCACTGCAGCTTCTGCCTCCTGGGTTCAAGTGTTTCTCCTGCCTTGGCCTCCTAAGTAGCTGGGTGCCCACCACCACGCCTGGCTAATTTTTGTATTTTTTTTTAGTAGAGACAGGGTTTCACCATGTTGGCCAGGTTGGTCTTGAACTCCTGACCTCAGTTGATCCGCCCACCTCGGCTTCCCAAAGTGCTGGGATTATAGGCGTGACCCACTACGTGAGGCCCAGCTCTGGCTTTTGAGCTGAGGTATTTGTATTTTATCATGTTAAGGAAGTATTCACCAACACTGCTTTTATTAGCAAGAAAGGCTGTTGAATTTTGTCAGATGTTTCTTCTGCATCTATGGAGATGGTCATATGATTTTTTCTTACTTGCTCCATCAGTATGATTGAGTTTATTAATGGATTTCCTATTACTGAAATAGTCCCGCTTCTTAGTATAAAACCCATTTGGTCATGATGATTTGCTCTTTCAACGTGTTTTTGAATTCTGTTGGCTAGTATGCTTTTAAAGATTTTTTGCATTGATATTTATAAGTGAGATTGCTTTGTAGTTTGCACTTCGGTGCACTTTGCATATTGGTGCAGACGTTTTCAGATCTTTGGATCAATGTTACACTCATTTCATTACACAAATGTGTTGGTGTTATCTTTTTTTTTTGATATGGTGTCTTGCTCTGTCGCCAGGCTGGAGTGCGGTGATGCAATCTCGGCTCACTGCAACCTTTGACTCCCTGGTTCAAAGCGATTTTCCTGCCTCAGCCTCCTGAGTAGCTGTGATTACAGGCACGCACCACCACACCCAACTAAATTTTGTATTTTTAGTAGAGATGGGATTTCATCATGTTGGCCAGGATGGTCTCGATCTCCTGACCTCGTGATCCACCCACCTCGGCCTCCCAAAGTGCTGGGATTACAGGTGTGAGCCACTGTGCCTGGCTGATGTTATCTATTTTTAAAAGTTTCTCAGAATTACCCCTGTGAAAATCAATGGATCTGGTGCTTTTGGTAGAGGAGTCTTTTAACTCTTTTTTCTGTTTCTTCTGTGATAATTGGTCTGTTTTAGACTTTCTCTCTTGAGAGTCAATAAGTTGTATTCTTTTGAAGAATTATTTCTTCAAGTTTATCAAATTTGAGTAGACTTGTGCAATCTTACTAAAAATAAGATTTTGGCCCAGCACGGTGACTCATGCCTATAATCCCAGCACTTTGGGAGGCTGAGGTGGGAGGATCACTTGAGCCCAGGTGTTTGAGACCAGTCTGGGCAACATAGGGAAACCCATTATCTACAAAAAACAAACAAAAGCTACATTAGCTGGACACCTGTGGTCTCAGCTACTTGAGAGGCTGAGGTGGGAGGTCGGGGCTGGAGTGAACTATGATTATGTTCCTGCACTCCTGCCTGGGCAACAGAATAAGACCTTGTCTCAAAAAAAAAAAAAAAAAAAAAAAGAAAAATTATAGGCCTGTTGCGGTAGCTCACGCCAGTAATCCCAGCACTTTGGGAGGCTGAGGCTGGAGGATCACTTGAGTCCAGGAGATCGAGACCAGCCTGGCCAACATGATGAAACCCTGTCTCTACTAAAAATACAAAAATTGGTGGGTGTGGTGGTGGACACCTGTAATCCTAGCCACTCCAGAGGCTGAGGCAGGAGAATTGCTTGAGCCTGGAAGGTGGAGGTTGCAGTGAGCTGAGATCGTGCCACTGTACTCCAGCCTGAGTGACAGAGCGAGATTCTGTCTCAAAGAAAAATAACAATAATAATAATAATTTCTTCTCTTTCAATGGTTATATCCCACTTGTCAGTCCTAATTTTAGTATTTTTTTGTATTTAAATTTAAATTTTGTGTATTTGTAATTTCAGTCATTGTTTTCCCCTTTTGTTTGGTTAACTAGTGGTTTTTCTGTTTTGCTGATTTTTTAAAAAAGCTGTTTTTGGATTTAGTAGTTCCACACATTTTCTATTTTCTAGCTCATTCTTTTCTGCTTTTATTTTTAATGATTCTTTCCATTCTTTTATTCTTTTCCTAGCTTTTTGCATTTTGTACATAATTCATTTATTGATGTTATTATTTAATGCTGTTCTTCTTCACTGACAGTTGCTCTAGGTGTATTCTACATGTTCTCCTATATCTCCCTTATTGCTCTTTTAAAGCAGTTCTACTGTATTTCTTTCCCCTTTGATCCAAAAGTTTTTTCATAGTGTGAGTTTTTTATAACTTTCCAAGTATAGAGAGTTTTTTTATTTGTTAAATTTTGCTACTGATTTCTAGTTTTATTACATTATAGTTAGCTCAGTCTGTTTTTATTCTATTCTTTAAAATTAATTGAGGTTTTATTAGTGGCTTAATATATGGTTAGTTTTCATGAGCATTCTATGTGCTCTTGAAAATAAAGTGTATTCTTTTTTATTAGGCCCCATAGTTTTATACACATACATATCTTATTAATTAAGTTCATTATATCTTCTAAACTCTCATGTTATTTTTTACCTGATCATTCTTGGATTGAGAGAGGTATGTTAAAGTCCCCTTTTATTAACTTGTTTCTCTTTCTTCTTGCATCTCCTGTAGTTTCTGTTCGATGACTTTGGTTTTGAATTTTAGGGTGTATAAATATTAATGTTATACCTTTATTTTGAAAAATAAAGATATTTATAGACTTTATAGTCTTTAGATTGTAAATCATTAGTGCATTATAAATGCACAAATAATAAGCGCAAATTCAATTAATTTTCTGTTTTGTTTTCTATGATTGAGCAGTATTCTTTTTGTTTTGCTGTGAAGTCAGCCCTTTAGTGAATTTCTTCTTAACTGTAGATTAAGATTCCTATAAAAGACTTGGGTTAAGCATATAGTTCATCTCTTAAGCTATTATGCGAAGTGCACATTAGATCTGCTCTAATCAGTCTGATATTTTTGTTTAATTTTCTAAAGTTTTCTAGGAAAGCAGTCTATTTTTCCATTCATTAATCTACTTAATTGTTTAAACTTTTTGAATTGAAATTTATTTTCGCAATTCAATTTATCCTAGAGGACAAATACAATTAAATATAGTGAGTGTTTTCATTTCTCATTTTTTACATTTTACCAAATGCCCAAAAGTCAACAGGAAGAGATACCTCTTTGGTCAGGAATGTAAAAACAGGAAGGAGGAAGTCTATTGCAAATCTGTGTTGGCTGATTATGAATTCAGGTTTCACCATGGAGGATGTTCATTAATGATCATCAGTGTGCTGTTATCCAGAATTACAGTGAGTATTAATGTCAGTAATACAGAATGTCAACACTAGTTTTAGGAAGCAATGTTAACTAACACACGGCACTAGACATTTTCCTGTGCATGGAAACAGGATACTATTTGTGAGAACAAGTCAAAGTAAAATTCAACATCAGAAATACAGAGAAAATCATTCTTCACTTTTTTTCTCTTGCTTGCTCTTGATGCTTTGAAGGGTCATATAATCCTTTAAGATATGAATGTATCTTTTAAGAAACATATTAAGGTATATCAATTCTGTCATTAAAAATTCTTTGACAGAATGTCTTCAAATAAATTAGAGGAAGCATCTGGGCATTATTTTATAAAGCATTTTATGAGCACATGTAGGAAACTAGATGAAATATTTCATGGAAAAGCACATAGAACGTGAGTATTATGTAAACAAGAAATATTTTTCAGTATTCCGCGGTGAAAGGAATTGGATTCTGGGCCAGGCGCGGTGGCTCATGCCTGTAATACCAGCACTTTGGGAGGCTGAAGGTGGGCAGATCACTTGAGGTCAAGAGTTTGAGACCAGCCTGGTCAACATGGTGAAACCCCATCTCTACTAAAATATTAAAAAATTAACCAGGTGTGTTGGTGCATGCCTGTAATCCCAGCTACTTGGGAGGCTGAGGCAGGAGAATTGCTGAAACCGGGGAGGTGGAGGTTGCAGTGAGCTGGGATTGCACCATTGTACTTCAGCCTGGGTGACAGAGCGAGACCCTGTCACAAAAAAAAAAAAAAAAAAAAGAATTTTGGATTCTATGTATATACATTTTTTCCCCTCTTTAGTTGCTAGAAACTCTCAGGTATTCTGCAGCTACAGGATATAGCATTGGTTTGAATACCAAGCAACAATGTTTTAGGATACTTACCTTAACTTCAGTTTTTTACTTAACAGTACAATATTGTTGATGTTTTGAAAAAACTAAGTGTATAAAATTTATATGACGTATCATCATCATCATCATCATCAGTCTGGTGACCTCTTTGACATGCTATTTTCCTCAGGAATCTAGTAACGTAAACCATGTCTTGACCCTTACTTCTGGATTATTATGTGGTAGGGCTTCCCAGCATTCTTTATGTCATGACACAAACAGAAAATTAGATCGAGAGCTGAGATGATCAATATTGTGGTATTCTTATAACTTACTCATTTGGGAAGATATGCTCTAACGTACTAGTCAGATGAAGGTGTCTGTAAACCTTTTTTAATTGTAAGAAATTGTGTGTGCGCGCTCACCCACACATGCACACCCATGTGAGCGTCTTTGTCCAGGATTTAAAAAACATTTGTAGTTGTGGTTAATCAAACCAACTTGAGTTAGCTTAGAAAAAAATGAAAAAATAAATGGTGAAGGTAACTGGGGTATTTTATAAAAATTTTAGGGCAGCCAAACTTTTTGAAAGACTGGAACAGAGAAGTGGAAAACCATGTTTCTTTCTATTTCTCCTTGATAACTTTCTTTGTCTTCATCCTTCTGTGAAGTCTGACTTTCTCTGCTTCTCTCTGTGCTTGGTGGAGGATGACCACCTATAGCTTTTATATGTTAGACACATACTTGACTATATGAATTCCAGTTAATTTAAAATTCCTGAGAGTATATCAGATTGTACACCCCGTTACAGTGTACTTTGATTGAAAGACACTATGCTGCTTGTCCAACCTTGTCAATGGGTAGCATTCTCAGAGAGAAGGTATGTATTTCCTAGGGAGAAGTATAACTTTGATTATAACTATAATCAGTTATTATATATAACTTTGATATGACTCTAACTTTGATTATAGAAGAGTCATGCTATCCCCAGGCACAGCCTAAATAAAGATTAAGAATCACTGTATGGGAGTTACAATGAAATTCCTAGTAACAACAGATATCTTTCATACCTGTTAAACTGTTTGAATTATACACAATGCCATGTTCTTTCCTGTCTGTCTTTACCCATGATTGAATACCCTCCTCCTCCTTTCTCTACCAATTCAAATACTACCTGTTTTTGAATTCTCCTGTTTCCTCCATGAAATGTTTGCATCTTAGAATACTGCATTCTACATGGATATGCACACACATATATTTTATATGTCTGGATTCTTACAGCATGAACTTTTAAAATGCTACACAGCGTTTTTTTTGTTGTTTGTAAATGTATGTCTTTGTATATGAATAAGTATATTTCGAATATAGGCCTAATTAGATTCCCCCGAGACCTGTGATTTTATACATATCTCATGAGTTCCTACTGTGTTACGTAACAGAATGCCATGAGTACAGTAGATGTAGTAAATCCTTTTGGACTGAATTAATGAAAAACAAAAACTTTCTTTATAGAAGAACTTAAAAAATATAGAAGAATAGAGAGCAGAAAAGAATCACTTTTATTCCCACTAAAGGATAATCATTGTTGACATTAATTTGAGTTTTTTCTATGTATAGTGGGCATGTAGTAAATACTGAATATTTATTGCGCAAAGTTATGTTATTCAACATATTAAATGATGATTACTATTAAATAGTAGTAAAGTGAAGCAGTGACTACATTGTATATAAGTTTCATCCTGTTTTTTTCACCGAAATAAAAATACAATTTTTTTGATTATAAAAATACTAAATATTCATTTAAAAAATTCAGAACAAATGTGTATGTATACAAATCACTTAAAACTTATGGAGTAACCAAAAGTACTCTATATTTGGTGTGTATATTTCTGAGTTTGTCCTGTGAGTATATCTGTATTTGTGTGTTCATCTTTTTGAATTTAATATTGGCAATGCCTATTATAATGTTATAAGCGCTCTGTAAGGTAATTCTTTATGGTTGATTAATATTTTAAAGTTCACATATCTTAGCTTATTTAATTCCTTATGTTGCACATTTAAGTGGTTCTCATTTTGTGTGAAATTTTATGAAAATAATATTAAATCTAAAATAATTTCTTAGTCAAGATCTTCATTCCTGGAGATAAAAGGAATCATGTAGGTAATTATAATAGCTAACATCTATTGAACATTTACTATGTGCTAATGTTTTAAACACTTAAATGCATTATTTAATCTTAAGAAGCAAATCAGGTACCATTGTTATACCCATTTGCAACTGAGGAAATTGAGGTAGGGATAGATAGATTAGGTCATTTGCCCCCTGCACTCAGTAATTGGTAGAGCTAGATGTGGATGCAGGCCATTTGACTCCAGAGCCTACGCTGTTAAATCACTGTGCTTTGCCTTTTAACCTGGAGTATCAGATGGTGAAGGCTGCAGTGTCAAAACATTATTAAATTTTAACCTAAAAAAGAGAGAGGGTTTAAAGAATGTGACCAGAATTGCACTCAGGAAGGGAGGATCTTGTATGACCAACCTGTGCTAGGGCAGAGGAGGCTCAGATCTTGAAATGAACTTACAGTAAAGTGATGTAGGTTCCTTCTTCCTCTGCAGTTCCCGGACAGGCCTCTAGTAGCTTTAGTGAGACCAATCCCCAGTTCGTTTTCCTTAGGAGATAGGAGCTGCTTAGTGTAAGAAAAATCACTGACACTTTTATCCTATGCATGCCCCTTTTCCTTTCTCAATGATGGAAAAAACAAAGCAATGCAATCCTTTCCTACCTTCCCTTTTCATTCATAACCTCATTCATTCATTCTAGAGGTAAAAAAGAACTTAAACCAAGTTTGCTTTTAGGGCTCCCTTACTAGAAGGGATGGTTCTTTTTAGTTTGACAGAGCAAGCCTAATAGAATCTGCATAATGATTTTTCGTTTTTTGTTTTTGTCATCCCTGAATGGGAAGGCAGGCAACCACCCTTTGTGGTTTGTAAGGGAGTGTATGTATTGATGTTTTGGTATTGCCCCTTCATTGTGCAGGAGCTTAATTTGAAGAGAATTCATTACTACAGGCATTGCCATAATAATCAGAAAGATACTGTGGAAATCAGCAATGAATGTATTACCGACATTGAACATAAGTAATGTCAGCAACTGAATGATGGTTTTTGCAGTCATCTCTTTTTACCTTTTTTTTTTTTTCCTGTAATATCCTTCAACATTCCTTATGACTCTTAAGATTTGTATTGTATACCTAGCTCTGGCCTTTTAGAAGCCACGTGGTATTGAATAAATCCCTTAACTTCTTTGAGTCTCATTTTCTTCATCTGTGACATAGATATAAAACCAGTTGTCCTTTATACTTCTCTAGGTTCTTGATATCAAATGCAGTGATGTATGCAAAATTGCTTTGTGGATTGCAAAGCTCTAATATGGATGGAAAAAGATGATTTTTATTTTTTGTTTTGTTATTTATATTCTGCTTTTGAGTGGGAATTGCCCTTTTTCACCTTCTTGTTTTCTTTCCGATTCTTCTGCAGCGCTGAGAAATGACCAATAAAAGTGGACTGTGTGGTCAGGGTCAGTGATGGGAGTTGGGATCAGCCTTATATCACTATTTTTGCTTTCCTCCATACTACTTCTGGATATACTTATATGGCAAAATTCTTTTCCTTTGAAAAACATTTAACAAATTAAATGTATATATATATTACATATTTAGTTTTAAAAATGTATTTTGTCATTATGAAAAGGATATGTCTTTAAGTAAAAATAATACAAACCTTATGTTGCATAGATAATGCAAATAGTTCCAGTTATCTGGTCAGTGGGCAAAAAGCAAGCACTTAAGGTCTTCAGATCCAATCTTTTGTTCCATTTCCTATTGCTGGAATTTTCTATTAATTTCTTCTTGTTGGATAATTAAACTGGATGATGGTAGAGATGGTAAACCGGCATTTATTCATCCTTGCCCTGCTCAGCCTTGGGAGTGGGTGAATTCTAGCTGGTGGATTGACTGCTTTTATTTGTTTGCCGTGTTATGGTTTAGGTTTTTCTGAGCATCTGCATTAATAATTGAAGTTGCTACAGTACTGATGGTGAGGTGACTGCTGATCTTGAGTCTCATCTACTTGATTTTCCTTATCCTCTTCATTGCAGTTCTTCCTAGGTTGTCTTTGGCAAGAGAGGTCCCTGTGGACATCTCTTTTTGGTAATGATGCCAAGCAGGCACATGAAGGTCCAAGACAGAGAAGAGGGCAAAAGAAGACAGCAAAAAAAGGGGCCTTAACCTCGATCCTAGGACTTTATAGGCTCCCCCTTTCCCATGATTCTTCCCTTAGGGTGGACTTTACGCATGCCCAGTGCCCTCCTTACCCTTTGGAATTGAGCACACGCAGTGTGTTTAGGGAGTGATACGCATGCCCGTCTGAGGTTTCCTTTCCTGTTTTGGTGGAGTGCGCCCCTGGAAGATCATACTTCACCATTTTTGTCTCATCACACATGCATGCCCAGGAAGTGGCTTCTTCCTGGGGGTGCCAAATTACCATTTTTAGAGAGACAATGCGATAGTTGTCAACCTATCACCTGACATTTCTCATGGGTGGTGGGGAGAGCCCTCTCCTGCCCTGCCCATGCCTATCTACTTGTAACAATGACAAATGTGTTGTTTTTTTAAGCCAGGTTTTTCTCAATATACCTTAAAGGTTTTAAAATTGTTTTATACCTAGTCAAGTTGAGATTTTTAAGAACTTCATTTTTAATTTGTAATAAGAGCTTATCACTTTTTTTCAAAGAAATCAGCAAACTGAGGCCACTTGTTAATAAAGGTCTTTAGAAATGTATGTATTTCAGGGAGTTCTTTGTTTCAAAGTTAGAATTAAATATATTTGCATCTGGCTTTCATTTTTAAAATTTTCTGCAATTTAGTAAAGTTCT
The DNA here is from genome assembly GCF_002776525.5 of Piliocolobus tephrosceles. NCBI lineage: Eukaryota > Metazoa > Chordata > Mammalia > Primates > Cercopithecidae > Piliocolobus > Piliocolobus tephrosceles. The sequence goes on along the minus strand of NC_045442.1, from coordinate 40,823,093 downwards.
TGCTTCCACCTCAGGATATACTTTATACATTGTTGTCTTTGCCAGGACTGCCAAAAATTATCTTTTTAAACGTTAACTTTGCTTAATGTTTTCCCCCTATAAAATGCTAATGTTATTATATAGTTTAGAAGTAGGTTAAAAGGCTTATAGAGGCCAGTTGTGGTGGTTCACACCTGTAATCCCAGCACTTTGGAAGGCTGAGACTGGAGGATCCCTTGAGACTAGCCTGGGCAACATAGGGAGACCGCGTCTCTGCAGAATTTTAAGAAAATTAGCTAGGCATGGTGGTGCACACCTGTGGTCAAAGCTACTGGAGAGGCTGAGGTGAGAGGATCACTTGGGCCTGAGGTCGAACCTGCAGTGAGCTGTGATCACACCACTGCACTCCAGCCTGGGCAACAGAGTAAGACTCTGTCTCTAAAAGAGAAAAAAAGCTTATAGGTCTGTTAGAAATTTTAGGTTATTTTTCATTCAGTAATTTCAGTATTATCCTCATATATGACATCTAACATGAATAAATCATAACAAATCATCTTTTGTAGATTTTCTAGTGCTGACGGAGAAGACAAGTAAAATATGTATTTGTTTGTATTTGATTGATATTCAATTCCTTGTAGATCTTATTCATCAATACTGATTTCCCATCAGTTTTCAATATATGTAACTTTTATATATTTATTGCAAATTTAAACACTGATTTTAAGATATTCTTTAGTAAAATTATTATATATGTTCTTCAATATTTGAATGCCTGTTGTATGTCAGGTACTCTGTAATGTATAAAAGTTTATTCTGTGCTGTGTTGTTTATACTTACTCATAGGAGCCTAGAATTGCCAGATAGTTTTTGTGCTGTTTATGATTCTGTTCTATGTTTTTTTAAAAAACAGTTATATTAAAGCAATAGGTAACAGGGTAAAACCACTTCAAAAAATGGGGAAATTTTATTTTTATTTTTATTTCATAATACTTAGTTGTTGATCAGGTCGAGTATGAGATTCACATCATATTTTGATGCAGTACTAAAGGAAAACACAATCATCTCAGTTTTTGTAGGGATTTGTTTCCGGGAACCAGCGTGAATACCAAAATCCATGAATGGTGAAGCCTCCTATATAAAATGGTATAATATTTACATATAACCTATGCACATCCTCCCATGTACTTTAAGTCATCTCTAGATTACATGTAATACCTAATAACAATGTAAATGCTGTGTAAATAGTGGTTTACTGTATTGGATAGGGAATAATGACAAGAACAAAAGTTTGTACGTGTTTAGTATAGACGCAACCACCCATCTTTTTTCCTCGAATATTTTCCATCTGTGGCTGGTTGAATCCAGGGATACGGAACCCCCTGATACAGAGGACCGACTGTACTTGGATTTCTAGAGGTTACTTTTTGGTAAAGGGTGCCCTCTAGTGAGCCTGTTCTTTTTATTAAGATTTGTAGTTTATATCCTCATAGCACTTGTGAATTGGATGTAGAAATAGAAGACACCTTCAGTTCTCAAGGACCTTAGAAGATAAAATATACACTAAGTAGGGGGAGAGTAAATTTGATGTGTTGTACATATTAATAAAAGATAGTGTAATATAGACCTTATGTAAAAAAAAACTGGGAAAATTCTTGGTAATGGGAAAGTTATCCAGTATAGCTATTTATGAAATTAGCATTAAGGAACTGTCTTGAGCCGAAATTTGAAGGGAGTTTAAAATTAGTATTGAAGCATATAGAGGGGAAAGGGCATCCAGGGGGTAGAAAATAAGTTTAGGACAGCATCAAAAAGCATTAGTGCCAAAAGGGGAAAAAAAAAATGGAGAAAAAAGGAATTATCTTGGGAAAGATTTTAAATTTAATACTATTTTAAATATTTTATGCAAGTTTCCAAGTAATTTGTATTCTACATGAAAACTTTTTTTTTTTTTTTTTTTTTTTTTTTTAAGGAATTCAGGAAAGACTTGGCTGGGCAGTTGTAGGTTGGGGTCTCTTATGTGGTTGTAGTCAAATGGATATTGGTTGCTGTCAGCTACCTGCTGGGACTGAAGTAATCTGAAGGCTCAACCGTACTAGACAGCCAAGATGGCTCACTCACATTGCTGGCAGTTGCTGTGGCTGTCATTTGGGAGTAGCTACATGTGGCCTTTCCAGCTTGTCATTTTTAGGATAGTCAGATTTCTTACATAGTGGGTGGCTTTCTCCAGAGTAAGTGTCTAAAGGAGGCAGGTAGATATTGCATGGCCTTTTCTAGTCTTGGAAGTCACATAGTGTCACTTCTGTCATATTCCATTGGTGAAAGTAGTCACAAGCCTGCCCAGATTAAAGGAAGGGGGTGTAGACCCTTCCTCTTATTATAAGATGTGCAAAGAATTTTGGACCTATGTCATAATACTACTTCATTTACTTTCTTGCCTCTCTGAAGAATAGGTTCAGTGTAGATAAATTTTAATGATTTAAGGAATAATTGTGCTCTGTATTAAAGTTGCCTGTGTATATGCCTGTTTTCTGCACTTCATTTTCAGTTTCTATTGCTTATGCACTTACACAGTACTTAATATTGGTAGAAGGAATCTTTTCTTGACCTACCTATTATTTCCTTGGAGCGATTGTATTTCTTATTTGCTTCTGAATTGCAGAGTATCAGCAATATGGTTTGACTGTGTCCGTGCTCAAATCTCTTCTTAAATTGTAGTTCCTATAATCCCCACTTGTCATGAGAGGGACCAAGTGGAGATATTGAATCATGGGAGTGGTTTCTCCCATCCTATTCTCCTGATAGTAAGTTCTCATGAGATCTGATGGTTTTATATGGGACTTCCCCCTTTGCTTGGCTCTCATTCTTCTTCTCCAGGCTGCCATGTGAAGAAGAACATGTTGGCCTTTTCTTCTGCCATGATTGTAAGTTTCCTGAGGCCTCCACAGACATGTGAAACTGTGAGTCCATTAAATCTCTCTTTCTTTATCAATTCCCCAGTCTCGAGTATGTCTTTATTAGCAGCATGAGGACAGACTAACACAATCAGGGAATGTTATGGGAAGGTTGTTATTCATGTTTGCTGTATTTGATAAAATGGTTGAAAAAATGTTAGGAGTACTGGATATGATACTTTTATATTGATTTTTTTCTTAGTATTTCATATTGCTGACTACTGTAGTAGAAATATTTTTATTCCAAGATTGAGTGGCTACTTTGAGCAGACCTTTTGTGCATTTAAGATAGGGAGGTGGTGGCCAGGCGCAGTGGCTTATGCCTGTAATCCCAGCACTGTGGGAGGCCCAAGCAAGTGGATCATCTGAGGTCAGGAGTTCAAGACCACCCTGGTCAACATGGTGAAACCCCGTCTCTACTAAAAATACAAAAATTAGCCAGGCATTATGGCAGGTGCCTGTAAGCCCAACTATTTGGGAGGCTGAGACAGGAGAATCACTTGAAACTGGGAGGCAGAGGTTGCAGTGAGGCAAGATCGTGCCACTGCACTCCAGTCTGGGCAACATGGGGGGGGGTCTGTCTCAAAAAAAAAAAAAAAAAAAAAAAAATGAGATAGGGAGGTGGTGTCTTTGCTATTTGTGGTTTAAAAGAATCTAATTCCAAATCATGTGGCTTTATGAAAAAAGGCCCCATCTCTCTAATGATAATTTATTTACTATCTTTAAATAATATTTTAGTGCTTTGTTTCTCACATGGTTGTTACTGAAATTTTGTGTTTCTTAAGTATATTTGGAGGCTACTGAAGAGAGTTGCAATGTTTCAAGTCTCACTTCTGAGTCTAACTTCAGGGTTTCAAGTGGATTATAAATTGATATTGCAGAGGCTGCTCCACTGAAAGATTAGATCAGATTCTCAATTTGTATCACAAAGAATACAAAGATTTACTGGAAACAACGTGATCACTCAGGTAGGAACAAATAGGGTGTCTCAGTGTAGCTTCTGCTACTTTCCAGGATCCATACGGGAGGCAGAGAAAACTGCTGATAACTTTATCTGGGCAATGTAGGGCAATGTTCTCCATCTCAGAAAGCTTACTATTTGCTATATAACTGCCCTTTCATACTTGGGGCCTAGGTATGTCCTATTCTGAAAGAACTGTAACAATTCTTGTGCTTCCGTTTAAAGTAATGTTTCCAAATCTTGGCTTTAAATCAATTGTGAACTAGTTTGTTGCAGGAGAATTTGGTGAATTTACCACATTTACTGATACATCCAAATTCTATATTTTGAAGTCATTTTGAGATTGACAGCAAGTGATGTGTATTGGATAGGATGATTTTAATAGCTTTTGGTAATTTCTATTCTATTTTTTGTGTGTGTTTGCTTTTAAAACTGCCTTTATAGCAGCATTTTAAAGAATGTTTAGTTTGTCAAAAGCTGGTAATTATCACATGGTTAGTTGTCTTATATAAATGTATTTACTAGTCAGAAAAATATAGTTTATAGTTAGTAACCAAAATTCCAGTTTTAGTCAATAAGATTAGTACCTAGAATCTGAAAAGAATTCAGTTTAAATGTGAAATTGCTAAAGAAGTATCATATGTACTCTTACTAATATGAAATACCAAAGTTTAATTACTAATTATGAGAAATATAAAATTAAGATTGATATGCTAGAAATTAAGCTTGATATGCCATTTGAAGAACTGGTGAAATAATAGTAAAACTGCCTATACTGGAAGAATAAAGAATGCTCAGAAGAATGTGAAAGCAATTTTTTATTGATAGAAATACAAACTTAAGGCTAATATATCATTTGAAAAACTGGCAGAAAATAGATTAGTGTTTGAAAAGGTGTAAAATAACATTAAAAAGCATCCAAAGGAAGTCAGAAGTAACTGATAGTATTTTGTCAGGGGTAAAAGAGTTAAGTTTTGTTTTCTTTTTGTTTTGTTCTTTTCTTTTCTTTTTTGAGATGGAGTCTTGCTCTGTTGCCCAGGCTGGAGTGCAGTGGTGGTACGATCTTGGCTCACTGCAGCCTCTGCCTCCTGGGTTTAAGTGATTCTCTTGCCTCAGCCTCCTGAGTAGCTGGGACTACAGGTGCATGCCACCACGACTGGCTAATTGTTTTGTGTTTTTGGTGGAAACAGGGTTTCACCATGTTGGCCAGGCTGGTCTCAAACTCCTGACCTCAAGTGAGTCACCTGCCTCGGCCTCCCAAAGTGCTGGGATTATAGGCTTGAGCCACTGTGCCTGGCCTAAAGTTTTGTTTTCTGATAAAGGTTTGTAGAAAGCTTTGACACCAAAAGGTGTCAGTTGACACAAGCAGTGTCAATGCCCAGGGATGCCTGAACAACATTTCTTCTTCTAGTTTTCCGGTATTTGTGAGACCATTTTCTTGCTAGTCTTTGTTTTTTCTTAAAAGCAGTTGATTGACATTAGTAAAATACGTGAGAAAGTCAGCCAGCGACTAGCATTTTGATGGCAATTGCTCTAGGTACTTTCTCACATTACACTCTATGCAGATGTGGCCCCTGACCATGCTTTTTTATGGTTATGCAAACAGTATATCTATTCTGTTAGTGAACAAAGTATTCTGGGACAGAGAAAAGCCATTTTTATTTTGTCTAGAAAAGAAACTATACTACTCTAGTAAATATAAGTAATTTCGGGACATTTGAATTAGATACTTCGAGATTATATCAGATTTTCCTCAAAGTGTAGACATTATTTTAGTAAAAAAGAGTGAATACATTTTATTTTCTTCACAGTTGTAATGGATTTATTCTTTACAATGGCGATTGCAGTGAATTAAAAAGATACCCAAGATAGTGTAAGGATATTACGTGATTTTTAACAAAAGAAGTATATAATATGTTGCCAGTGATGAGGTTTTTTTTTTCACAATAATACATCATGAATGTTTGTTTTTCATCAGAAAGGGGAGCTTTTCCTTAAAAAAAAATACTGTGGAATGTGTTTACTAAGTCATTTATTTATAGAATGTAGCATCTTTCCAAAAAAAATTAAAGTGGCCGTAGTTTCTCAGTTAAGACATTTGATTTGATGATAAAAGCATTAATTTCCAGGGAATCAATTTTAACATTTTAATCTTATCTTTCTGTTTCTATTTATTTTACTACCACTAGGTGGAGCCCTAAACACACAATTCAAGAAAGTATCTCTGCAAGATAACTTCCTTTAAATTCCCTAAAGCCAATTTATGCTCAGTTACAGTGAATTAACTCATGTTTAAACTTTGAAAACTTTTGGTTTTCACGAGTTGATATAATGAAGATAGAAAATGTGTTTGGTACTTAAAATTTTTTTAGCTATACTTTTGAGACACATACAGTATTTTAATACATTCCTAGTTGCTAAAATTAAAATATGTAAGTAAAATCTTTAGTGTGGCATAAGCCATCTTTGTTCTCTGTTCACATGAAAGTTAAAGTCATCTCTTTTTTTTTTTTTTTTTTGAGATGGAGTATTTCTCTGTCGCCCAGGCTGGAGTGCAGTGGTGCAATCTTGGCTCATTGCAACCTCTGCTTCTTCCCAGGTTCAAGTGATTCTCCTGCCTCAGCCTCCCAAGTAGCTGGGATACAGGTGTGTACCACCACACCTGGCTAATTTTTGTATTTTTAGTAGAGACAGGGGTTCACCATATTGGCCAGGCTGGTCTGGAACTCCTGACCTTGTGCTCCACCCGCCTCGGCCTCCCAAAGTGCCGGGATTACAGGTGTGAGCCACCGTGCTCAGCCATCTCTTCTTTTAAGAATGATTTTGCATCTGTACTTCTGTCTTGAGTTGCATTACATTTTGCCAGAAGTAGACATTTTATTGTGTTAAGCTTTTGGAAGGGATGACTGAGCTAACCCCCACTCACTCTCTTTTTTACTTTTAAACAAATTTTATTTTACTCATTTATTTATTTTACCTTTGCCCTGAATTCTCTTACATTGATGTGTCTTACCTATATATAGAGCACTAAGGTATACTCTTAGTGTATGTGGGAGAATGGAAAATTTACTAATTTTCTAATGTTCGCTTTTGCTGGTTCTAACGTATACATATATGTGTGTTTGTCTGTTTATAGGAACTTGGTTAGACTTACCAATAGAAATAATAAAATTTTGGGAGACAGTTTGAAAGACAAAAATTATTTTTGTTAAAATTATTTATTGATTCAAAATTTAGAATGGCAATAAATGTAGCACATTCATATATGAATCAGGTAGATATAACTATAAACCAGCCTAGACTGAAAGAGTGAGTACTGCTAAACAGCATTTCCTTTCTGTTCCTACAGATCAGAATTTCAAAGAATAGTGATTATCATTTAAAGAAAAATGGCTTTTTCAGTCTCTTCAACTGAGGTCAAGTACAGGGCCCTTGGTTTTCTCTACTTCTTTTTGCTCCTCCTTATTTTGTTGCATTTGTAATTTAAAACTGCCTATTAGCTATGCCTCAGTTATCATCTGCCTTTTCTGTCCATTGGTTGATTTCACCTGATGGGTGCAACAGTGCACATCAGGGATTCCCTATTGAGTCATTCTCAATTGTTGATCTTCAAAGGTGATCTGGTTGGTTGCTATGCTGGTAACTTCCATCTGCATTCCATGCCACTTATCACCATTTCTGACTGGAGAGTCTATGTAACATAATAGTTCAGAGCACTGACTTTGGAGTCAGGTACACCTGGGGTTAAGTCTTGATTCTGTTACTATATGACTTCATGCTCAATGCCTTAATCTTCCCAAACTACATTTGTAAATTGTGATGCTAACAGAATCCATGTTGTAAAGCTGTAATGATTACCATAATAAAGCCAGAAGTATGTCTGGAATAGCAAATGGTTATCTAGGGTCAGGAGAGAGTTGGGACAGCCTGAGACTTAGTAATTGGTAGATCAAGATCTACTCTTCTCATTCACAGTACTAATTATTTAATTTTTTTATTGGAACTTATGGTTCTGTTTTTAACAGTGAATACTTAATGAGATAATGCATGTAAAGCACTTAATACATAATAAGTACTTGGTTGGTTGTTATTATTTTTGTCATTACCATCATTAAGCCAGAAGCAGCAGACATGACTCCTGTCTGGCCAGTTAAGTCACTGTAGGGAATTGCTGACCTGAAGAGCACATCTTCTCTTCATTTTCTTCTCCCTCCACCATCTTTCCAAATTATCAGGCTGTCCCTACTCTCTCCTGGCCCTTGATAACCATCTAGGGTTAACCCTAGATGGTTATCAAGAGAAAAGGTTCATAATTTCTGCTGTGCATACTGTGTGTCAAGAAATTCTTGGGATAAAAGTAGCTTTTGTTTTTTTCCTCATTCCAGTGTTGATACGTATCCATCTTTTCTCCTTTCTTTGCTTCTCTCCATTCAGTCACCTATTTATTATTGGCCTTATTAGCAAATTTCTAGACTATTTTAAATATTACTTTTTATCAACTTAAGTAGAGGATTAAGTCAACTACATATAGTGATTAATTTCATTTTTTTTTGGAGATGGAGTTTCGTTCTTACCGCCCGAGCTGGAGTGCAGTGGTATGATCTAGGCTCGCTGCAACCTCTGCCTCCCGGGTTCAAGCAGTTCTCTCCTGCCTCAGCCTCCCAAGTAGCTGGGATTACAGGCGCCTGCCACCACACACAGATAATTTTGGCATTTTTGGTAGAGACAGGGTTTCACCATGTTGGCCAGGCTGGTCTCAAACTCCTGACTTCAGGTGATCTCCCCGCCTCAGCCTCCCAAAGTGCTGCGATTACAGGCATGAGCCACCATACCCAGCTGATTAATTCCATTTTGAGTGCTTGCTTGCTGGCTTTTAGATTTGTTCTGCATTTATTAAAATGACATAGATCTAGGAACTTTCTAGGCTTTTTCTAAGGCCAGCATTCTATCATTTGATGAATGTTTGATTTTGGCACTTGCCTGATCTTTCCGTACGTTCTTTAAATGCAATTTATTCCTGTGGTTTGGAACTTTTACTCACCTTGATGACTTTATTTCTGTGTACTCTGCTCATTGATACGGATTGTGGGTGACAAGTGGTGGTATCAGCTATGAGTACAGCTTGGTGCATGTCTGGAATTGCAAATGGTTATCTAGGGTCAGGAGAGAGTTGGGACAGCCTGAGACTTCATAACAGATCAAGACCTACTCTTCTCATTCACAGTACTAATACCTTAATAATATTTTTATTTCTTTCATTGGAACTTATGGTTCTGTTTTTTAACAGCAGAAGGCATGGAATGTTTTCCCCTCTCAGGCTTTGGTTTTCTATTAATGGAGGGTGGATATTGCATATATTCCAATATTGTTTTTCTCCATTATAACATAAACAGAAAAAGAAGAGTTCACCTCTGATGCTATAATAGATGCACTGGCAGTATCCTGAATTACTATAAAACAGGAGGAGTTTTGTTTTTAAAACTTTGAAGAATATATTGGAAAAACATACCAAAGGATTTACTTTGAGAACTTTCTAAACTGAAATAGACTTCTGAGAAAGAACTATTATTCTCTTCTTCCTGTTTGTTTATATGTTATTACTCTTTTTTTAAAGGCATAACAGTATTTCTTTTATACCCACAAAGGTAGTCAGATCCTCCCTTGAAGGGACCCTGTATTCGGGTAGTCCTGAAATATCTCTTGCTAGATTTTTGCTCCAATGTGATAATTGTAATAGAAACAATTCTTTTGGTATATTATGTTTATTATTTGGTATTTTAAGAGCCAGATAAATGTCCAACTTTTAATAAAATGTTAAAAAACATAGAAATGTGTCTGTATATTAGTTAAATAAACAAAATACTTCTCATAATTATGAAATAAAAATTTATTTATAAAACAGCAAGATCAGTTAGATAAACTTCTTGCACAAGAATTTTCCTTAAAAATAATGTTATTTAGTTAATAGTTCTTGTTATACATGTTAATTGTGGAAAAAGTACGAAGTTACTTCCCAGCTAGGCTATGTTGAGCAAGTCATTTTTCATTTATCATTTATCATTTCTATACCTGTTTATTCATTTGTGAAAAAGAGGCAGTGATATTTTCTCTGATGTGTATAAGAAATAAATGAAACACTAAATGTGAAAAATGCAGAAGGACATATAAAAATGTTAGGTGGTAGTGGTAGTTAGATCCTTTGGTGTGATAATTGAGTGTTGGTCATATTTATTTGATGTTTGTCTCTAGTACTCAATTGTTCAGCCACTGGTTCACTTGTTTAACAAGGATTTGGTTGTGTCTTATGTGCATACTATACTAGTTGTTAGTATATGTTGAGCACTTACCATGTGTCAGTTATTGTTTAAGAAGTTTTCATGTTTACTAATTTAATCCTCCTAACACTCTAAAGTAGATAGTAGTTTTTTAAAGACTTCTTTTCTTTAGAGCAGTTTTAGGTTTCCAGCAAGATTGGGAGGAAGTACAGAGATTTCCCATATATTCCCTATCCTACTCATCCAAAGCCTCCCCAGTGTCAATATCCCTCATCACAGTAGTAGATTTTTTAAAAAATGATGAACCTACATTGACACATCATTATCATTCAAGGTATAGTCTAGATTCGTTTCCTTGCATGTGGACGTCCGGTTGTTTTAGCACCATTTGTTGAAGACTGTCTTTTCTCTATTGTATTACCTTTGCTCCTTTGTCAAAATTCAGTTGACTGTGTTTATGTGGGTCTATTTCTGGGCTGTCTGTTCTGTTCCATTGAGCTGTTTGTCTATTGTTTTGCCAATACCATGCAATCTTGATGACTGTAACTTTATAGGAAATCTCAGGTCGTGTTGTCAGTATTCCAATTCTTTTCTTTTCTTTTCTTTTCTTTTCTTTTCTTTTCTTTTCTTTTCTTTT
>NC_045442.1:40756531-40812190 GCF_002776525.5 Piliocolobus tephrosceles | reverse complement strand
CTCCCCTCCCCTCCCCTCCCCTCCCCTCCCCTCCCCTCCCTTCTCTTTCTCTTTTGAGTAGGGCTTGCTCTGTCACCCAGGTTGGAGTGCGATGGCACAATCATGGCTCATTGCAGTCTCAAACTCCTGGGCTCAAGCAATTTTCCCATCTCAGCCTCCTGAGTAGCTGGGACTACAGGCATATGCCACCATGCCTGGCTGAATTTTGTTCTTTTTCAGTATTGTGTTGACTATTTTGAGTCTTTTGCCTTTCTATATAAACCCACAGATCAGTTTATCAATGTCTGCAAAATAACTTGCTGGGATTTTGATTGGGATCGCCTTGAATCTATAGATCATTTGGGAAGAACTGATATCTTAATGATACTGTCTTCCTCTTCATAAACATGGAATAGTTCTTCATTTATTTAGTTCCTTGATTTTTTTTAAATCAAAGGTTTGTAGTTTTCCTCCTATAGATCTTACGTATTTTTTAGATTTATATCTAAGTATTTCGTTTTGGAGGATGCTAATGTAAATGGTATTGTGTGTTTAACTTCAAATTCCACTTGTTCTTTGCTGCATGTGCTATTTTTATCCCTATTTTATGGTTGTGAAAACTGATACTTAGAGGATTCAGGTGGCTTACCTGAAGTTAAACTGCTAGTAAGTGCCTTTTCTAATTCCATCCATTTATCTATTAATTCATCCATTTATTAATGAATTATTTGTTGAGCTTCTGTTATATGATAGACACTATTCTAGGGCTTGGGATACAACAGGGTACAAAACAAAAACTCTGTGTTCTCATGCAACTTACATTCCAGTAGGGGAAGACAGATAATACTTAAAAGTGTGGAACAAAGAATATATTCTACAGTGGAAATAACGATATAGTGATAAACTCCTCTATTTTAGAAGATTAAAAAATAAAACAGTGAAGGGGATAGTGTGTGTGAGTGTGTATATCTGTCTGTCTGTCTATTTGTCTCTCTATCTAGTTTATCTAGGTAGCGTAGATGCGAATATGCCTGTGTATTAAGGAAGCCGCGAGGAGGCCAATGTTGCTGCCGTGGAATAAGTAAAATGGAGAGTAAGTAACAGGAAGTAAGATCAGTGAGGTAACAAGAGGCAGAATTATGTAGGGTCTTACGGGCTGTTGTAAGAGAAATTGGATTTTGAGCAGAAGAGAGACATGGGATCTGCCTTAGGTTTTAATGGGATAATTCCCATTACCTGTCATCTGGCCACTGTGTTGAGAACAGACTGAAAGGGAACAAGGATAGAATCAGGGAGGCCAGTTAGGAAGCAGTTGACAGTAATCTAGGCAAGATGTGTTGTTGGCTTAGTCCAGGGTGATACCAATGGGGAGGTAGTTTGCTGGAGAAAGAGAATAATCAGGGATGAGTCCAAGGTTTTTTGCCTGAGCAACTAGAAAAGTGGGGTTTATTGAGATGAGGAACACTATGGGAAGGGCAGGTTTTGTGGAAGGAGATCGGGAATTCATTTTCGGGCATATTTGAGATGCTTATCAGACATCTAATTGGAAACATATATGAGTTTGAGGAGAGGTCAGGGCAGAGATAAAAATTTGGCAGGTGTCAGTGTGCTTATGGAATTTAAAGCTACAAGTCAAGATGACATGGAGAGAGATAGAAAAGAGAGTATGTCCAAGATCAGAGCCTAGTTCTAACTCAGCTCTTACAGAACCTAAATTCTTTTTTAAAAATTAAAAAAAAATAGAACTTATATTTGACCTACATTAGAATGTAGGCATAGATGCCAAGAGCCTAAATTCTTTTTTTTTTTCTTTTTTAGACGGAGTCTCACTCTGTCACCCAGGCTGGAGTGCAGTGGCATGATCTCTGCTCGCTGCAACCTCTGCCTCCTGGGTTCAAGTGATCCTCCAGCCTTAGCCTCCCAAGTAGCTGAGATTATTGGCACCTGCCACCACACCAGTGAATTTTTGTATTTTTAGTAGAGACAGTGTTTCACCATGTTGGCCAGGCTGGTCTCAAAAACTCCTGACCTCAAGTGATCTGCCCGCATCAGCTCCCAAAATGCTGGGATTACAGGTGTGAGCCACTGGCTGCTAAGAGCCTAAATTCTTAATAATTGGTATCCTATATTAGAGAGTGTACTCATTAAAAACCTAAGACAGAGGCTGCCCCTCAAGAAGTTTATGGTGTATTTGGGGAAACAAAATATAAACACAAAACATGTAAATGATAATACAAAGTAGTATATGATTACATGTCAGAATAACTGTAAGGGGTTGTAAGTTTACCTGTCCTGCAGAAGAAAAGATTACTTGGCATGGGAATTATTGGCAAAGGCCTGCTGGAAGAAATGGGACTTGAAATGAACCTCAGACAATGGGCAACAGATGTGGGGGTGAGGTTTGGAAAGTTCCCAAGACCACTGTCAGGTTCAAAAATTTGCTAGAGGGACTCAAAAAATTCAGCAAAGTTGTTATAGTTACTGTTTGTTACAGCAAAACAACAACAACAAAAACTTTCAAAAAACTACACAGATTAAAATCAACAACAGAAAAGGCACATAGGACAGAGACTAGGAGAGTTCCACGAGTGAGCTTTCAGTTGTCCTTTCTCAGTGGAATTGTGGGGACAACACTTACTGCTCCCAGCAGTGATGTGTGGTAACATGCATGGAATATCATCAATCAGGGAAGCTCATCCAAGCTTTGGTATCCAGGATTTTTACTGGGGTTTGGTCATATAGCCATGACTGACTACCCATGTAGACTTGGCTGTCTGCCCACATTGCTGACCTCCTTCCCCTCCACAGCTAAAATGGTGTGGCCTCAGGCCTCACCATCAGTCACACTGTTAGCATCTGCTGTTTGGCAGTCGGAGCTTCCAGGTAAATGAAGAAGACACTTAGGCAGGGCATGCCAAAGGCTTTCCTCCCAGGAATCAGTGGCAAGGGTAGTCCTTTACTGCATGGTGAATAGAGGGGTGTGCTCTCTGTGGAGACAGCATGAGCTGAGAGACAGTAGGAATGAATATGCCATGTTTAGAAAACATTGTGGTGACTGCAATATGGGCTCGCACCTGAGAATGTGAACCCTGGAGCCGGACTGTCAGAAGTCATATCCCAGCTATTGCTTGCTGGTTGTGGAATTTATGGCAGTTCAGTAATCTGTAAGTCTTCTGTAAAGCAAGGGTAATGACAATACCTACTTTATAGCCTTGTTGTGGGGATTAAAGAGTTAACATATAAAGCATTTAGAGCATGAGCATTTACTTTACATAGTAAATGCTCTAAAAATCATGAGTTTGTTCATTCATTCTTTAATCATTCATTCACTCAGTGATTTTTTTTTTTTTAATGTTAGTATGTTAAAAACTTGTATTAGGTCCACATCTCCTGAGCCTCATACCTTTATTTTCAGATACCTCATGTTATATCTAGAGCTTGTGTGGCTCTTTTAATATTATCGTGTTCAAGAAGAAATAAAATACTTTCACGCAAATTATTTCTACTAAAGGTAATATTATCATCAGTTTATTTGTTCAGGGATTTAATTTTAAGATATCAGCTCTTGCAAAGATCAGGCTTACTAAAGAATACATTTTGGTTAATTTTAGCTTTCTTATATACATTCAGGTCTGTGTATGATGACCAACCAAATGCGCACAAGAAGTTTATGGAAAAGTTAGATGCTTGTATCCGTAATCATGACAAGGAAATTGAAAAGATGTGTAATTTTCATCATCAGGGTTTTGTAGATGCTATAACAGAACTCCTTAAAGTAAGGACTGATGCAGAAAAACTGAAGGTAAGAAATATGTTAAAATTGTTTACCTTTGTTCTCATTAAATTACTCAAGTCTTAGTTTGTAGTACATATGTACAAGTCATTATTAAGTGTGTTACTTTCAAGAAGTGAATTTGTGTATGTATTTGGGAATGCTCTGTATGCTCTATTAACACAGTTGTCATGCTAATGACAGGAGTGGTCTCTTTTTCTGAAGCAAGTAATGCACTGACTTAACAGGATTTCTTTCCATGCAGGGAAGTGAACTCAAAACATGCATACAATGAAAGGCCCTATTTGCAGTTTTTGAATTTCTAAAATGACAATTAGTACAATATTTATAAAATGTTACCCTCTAAAATTCCTTTAAAAACTTACCATAAATAGTTGTTTATCATAATGCTGATTGCCTCAGTATTATTTAATAATGTTAAAACTTTTTGAAAAGTTTAACAGCAGTGTGTGTTTTCTTAAAGAAAGTTGGTCTACACTTTCTGCCATACAGATAAAGCATTATTTATTAAAAGAGACCTGGATTTGTTCAGTCAGGATAAAAAATATTTAATTATAAGAATTGTCCTATTTATCTTTCTTTACGTTTAGAGCACTAAGCAGACAAAATGACCCTGGTTCACCAAAGGTTATGATTAGAAAACCATTGTATAAAGGATATTCAGATAACAAGAGACTAACTACAGCATCAATGAGGTCACTGAGCATCTTTGTTCAGAAATTAATGAGATTTTTAATAAACCAGAATGTGCTTCCTTACTATGATGACCTAATGAGTCACTTAATATGTGGGAAAATTTGAGATTGAGCTTTGCCTGCACCTGCAGCATTAAAATGTTGCTGTGGATTGAAATTTCTGTGTTTGATGTTAATCAACCACCCAGTGTTTGCATTCAGCAAAGTATGAATGTTTAATTACCATAAAATGCAATCACCATTTCCTACAGACAATGAATGGCACATAGACCTCATTGAAGTTATCAAAAGGGGACCAGTGGTCAATTGGGTCAGTGATTTGAATTGTTTGACAGACTTAGAGAAGCAAGTAAAGTTCAAAAATCCTGAGTAAATTTGAGAAGTTTGCCACAGAATCTGTTAAAAAGAACTGTCATAAGTAATTGAAGTTAACAAAAGCCCTTTTCAATCAAAAGTTCAAGTTCAAGCTGTAGAGTTAATTTGAATTTGCATTTCTTTGTTCTAAGTTTCTCATGAAGCATGATCTGATTACAAGGGTGAGCAGTTACATCAGGGCAGTTTTATGCATATTTGTCTAACTAAGGTGAAATTAAATTTTTAAGGTGCAAGTTACTGATACCAACCGAAGGTTTCAAGATGCTGGAAAAGAGGTGAGAAAATGATACTTTTCTGTGTATTCAGTATGTAGTTATTCTTTAACTGTTTGTTTAAAGATATGAACATTCCTTCTTTTCTAAGGTGATAGTCCACACAGAAGATATCATTCGATGTAGAATTCAGCAGAGAAATATTACAACTGTAGTAGAAAAGTTGCAGTTATGCCTTCCAGGTGAGTTAAACTTGTCTATAATAAAATGTTTGGCTTGATAAAATTATAATTTAATAATAGCAAATAGTGATTCTTTAGTATGGGAATTACAGATTATTTGGTGATTGCCTGCCAACATAGACCATGCTTATCTTTCAGGTTCGTTTTATTCCATGAATTTTCATGCTTTTGTCATGTTAGAAAGCCTCTGTTTGATTATATGTCACATCAGTTTCCTAGAACAGCAACTTCTACATTTCCATTTCCTGTCTGCCTCTTTTGCCCTTTGTCCTCAATAACCCTTTTGTGTTTTTCCTTGGAATACTTTCCCATGGGGAGAGTCTTTTGGTTACCTTTACCTAATTTGCCTGATTTTTTACCTCTGGTTTTCCATTGTTTTTTTGTTTGCCACTTAGCAGGTTGTTTTTGCTTTGCTCACAATCTCATTGTGCTGATAAGGTAAGAAAAACACCAGAAGTGCCGAATCTTCACCATTCTTGCCTTTCCTCCTGTATTTTGGAAATGCTGTTTCTGGTCTCTTTGTTGGGGCTAAATATTACTTGGGCATCAGATAAATTCTGAGGAAACTAACCAGTATTTTCTTTACCTGGATTTAATATACTTTAAGTTGGATGCATTCTATTCAAACAAAAGGAAGCAGGTATATGACTTTTAAAAATTTCTTTTAATTTTTAAATTTTTTAGAGATAGGGTCCCACTCTGTTGTCCAAGCTAGAGTGCAGTGGCTTGATCATAACTCAGTGCAGCCTTGAACTCCTGGGCTCAAGCAATCCCCTTGCCCCAGCCTAGTGCTGGGATTACAGGCATGAGCCACCACACCCGGCCATTTTTTTTTTTTTTAAATATACTAAGCTAAATCCATCCTTTGTCCCATTTTGAAACTTATTATTGTTTTTTTTTTAGGAAGGAGCCTAAACCTCCATATTCAGCAGAATAGAATGAGATATTTTATATGATATATATATATATATATATATATATATATTTTTTTTTTTTTTGCGGGGGTGGAGTCTCACTCTGTCTCCCAGGTTGGAGTGCAGTGGTGTGATCTCTGCTCACTGCAACCTCCACCTTCTGGGCTCAAATCATTCTCCTGCCTCAGCCTCCCGAGTTGCTGGGATTATAGGCGCCCACCACTATGCCCACCTAATTTTTGTATTTTCAGTAGAGATGGGGTTTCACCATTTTGGCCAGGCTGGTTTCAAACTCCTGGCCTCAAATGGTCCACCTGCCTCGGCCTCCCAAAGTGCTGGGATTACAGGCACGAGCCACTGTGCCTGGCTATATGCTATTTTTATAATGTAAATTTAGCTTAGACTACAAATTAAATTGTTAAAACTGTTAGCAGATTTTATTGGCTAAAAAAATTATTATTATTATTATTTATTTATTTATTTTTTTGAGACAGAGTCTCACTCTTTTGGTCAGGCTGAAGTGCAGTGGCTTAATCTTGGTTCACTGCAACCTCAGCCTCCCAAGTAGCTGGAATTACAAGCATGCACCACCACGCCTGGCTAATTTCTGTATTTTTAGTAGAGACGGGGTTTCACCATGTTGGCCAGGCTGATCTCAAGCTCCTGGCCTCAAGTGCTCCATCCACCCCAGCTTCCTAAAGTGCTGGGGTTACAGGCGTGAGCCACTGCCCCTGGCCCGTTTTTTGACTTGTGAGAATAGCTTTTCTTTTTTTTTAGAATCAGTGAAATTCTACTCAGCTTAATCTCTGATGGACCAGGCATATTTACATAAAAACTTTGAGTAAATAAAATATTGGCTTATTGTGTTAAGTTTCAGGGTTGAGAAACCTGTTTCCTTATAGTCATGTTTAACAATACCTCTTTGCTACCATCAGGTGCGTTGTAATAGCTATGAAGATGTCCTCTAAGTTTGAATGTTTTGTCCCTGTCTGATAATAAACCTTAAAAATTGGTTATTGATGGAATGAGCAAGAGCCAAATTCAGCTTATTCCCCACTGGGCTTTTTAAAATAGAGAAATAAAGGGAAGTAGAGATCAGGTGTTTGTTACTGCTACTGTCTTTGTTTTTAAGGCTAGACAGCAACTCTTAGTTCATATAAATATTGTGTTCCTAATGGCCACATCCAGAACTACCTGCTTTCCTCTATTCATCTTTCTGTCCTACTATCCACTTATAAATGTGTGTGTGTGTGTGTGTGTGTGTGCGCGCGTGCGCGCGCATGTCAGGCATCATGGTAGGTATTGGAACTATAAAGTTGGAAATAACACAATCTCAGCTTTTGAAGGATCCTATAATCTGTGAAAGGAAGATAAATCTCGGGACCCTAAAATCACTAAGCCAAGAAAAAAGTCAAGCTGGGAACTGTGTCAAGCAAACTTGCCTCTCATTTTTCTCCTGAATAAGATAGCTGCAAAGATAAGAAGCTACATACTCCCTCACAGTTTGCCCACTGGAAATTCCTTGTGGACAGAGGACAGACAGAACTCAAAGTCATCCTTCTGAGGCTCACCTGAGACAAATGCATATCTGATTGCTTCCTCTGCCCTTTTATTTGTGTAAAAATGCAGATTCACTGGGCCAGACTAAATTGTATATTCAGTGGAAGGCTGATCAAGGACTCAAAAAAATGCAGCCTTTTGTCTCTTACCTACTTCTAACCTAAAAGCCCCCACTTCTGAGTTGTCCCACCTTACCAGACTGAACCAATGTATATCTTACACATATTGATTGACGTCTCATGTCTCCCTAAAATATATAAAAGCAAACCGTACCCCTGACTACCTTGGGCACATGTTTTCAGGACTTTCTGAGACTGTGTCATGGGCATGCCCTTAATCTTGACAAAATAACTTTCTAAATTGACTGAGACCTGTCTCAGATACTTGGAGTTCACAGATCTTATGGGAATAAAGACAAGTAAGTCATTAGTTACAGTACAGTTGCCTAACTCCTCCTTGGATTAGGAGGAGTATGAGAGGATATAAAAAATCATAGCTTGGACGTGATGACTCATGACTGTAATCCCAGCACTTTAGGAGGCTGAGGTGGGAGGATCATTTGAGGCCGGGAGTTTGAGAACAGCCCGGGCAACATAGGGAGTCCCTGTCTCTACAGAAAATTAAAAAAAAAAAAAAAAAATGAGCCAGGTGTGGTGGCGCACTGGTGGTTATAGCTACTTGGGAGGCTGAGGTGAGAGGATTGCCTGATTCCAGGAGGCTGAGGCTGCAGTAGGCCATGATTGTGCCATTGCCCTGTAACCTGAGTGACAGAGCAATACCCTGTCTCAAAAAAAAAAAAAAAAAAAAAAAAAAATCACAGCATAAACAATGGATTTATTTTCCTGGTGTGTTAGTTTTTACTGTTTTTGAGGAAAGCATTATTTTTATATGGAAATGGTATGAGATAGATATGAAATTTACATGAATTGTTAAGATTGGAGACTTCAAAGAAAGTTTATACTTACTGCAGCAGGCTCTCTCCCAGTTTACGTGTCCGTCTAATGCTTTGGTTGGAAAATGTGAAAAAATTACATTACAATATAAAGGCTATGATAGAGATATACATAGGGTCCTGTGAGGCAACAGAATCGGGGTTGATTCACTATAGCTACCATTGCAGTTTTTATGGTTTTCAGACACATAAACAATGTTTTTTGTAAACTTGGAGGCCCCTAGGAAGAGTCACATAACTGTAGAAAAATCTGGAAAAAAAGTGTTGGCTATCCATATTGTAGAGGGAAAGCAAAGTGTGTACTCATTCTGCACTTCGAAATTCTAAGTTTAAAGGGTAATCTACGTGGTTTAAAACCCTTTTGGTGACACTATATTATCTTGGCAAAGATTAATTTATTGAATAATTGCATTCCTTTCTATCAAACAATTACATTTGATAGAAAAGATGAAATGAATCAAGATACTTTGTTATGTTTATTTCTGGCTGTATTATAATTTACTCCTACTGCTGTAAGCTTTTGACATTTTTCATTCTTTGTGGATTTGGTATAAACTTTTGTTTATAGTGAGTTTAACACAAGTGTGTTATTTTGTTTGGTATGTTGTATGTTGAGTCAAAAATCAATGAATCTCACACTCAACTTTCTCTCTCAAATAACTAAAGTCTAAAGTGCCAGTTCTATTTCAGGGAAGAAACGTTAGTAATTTCTGGATAGGATAATTGTTAGCAGGCTAATGTCTCAGTTATATGTGTTAACATATACAAGTGTTCCAGGTTCAGTGTAATACATCTATGTGTATGTGTGTGTGTGTGTGTGTATGTGTGTATATATAATAAAATGTTCAGTATATAAGGAAATTAAAATGTTTTTATATACTTGAAGTATTTAACATTTTATTTGAAAATATTAGCCTAACTCAAGGTGTAGAAGTCTAATGAATTTGTAATATACTCTTTCCTGTTTGATTATTTTCATCTCTCAAAATATTTTCTTTTCATTTTGAAAGCTAAAATGTTATATTTTTTAATGCAGTGCTAGAAATGTACAGTAAGCTGAAAGAACAGATGAGTGCCAAAAGGTGAGTTGGTTTTTTTTTCTTATTGTTTTAAATAAGAATTTTTTCTATTATTGAAAGGACAGATATATTTACTATAAATCATAGTGAATCATGAGTTTTGCTGTCCTCATTACCCTAACCTTTGTACTTAAAATTCATGCATCAGGATAATCCACTAAAGCAAATCTTAGCCTTTTATTAATGAATCATTGTCCTTTATAAATGATATAAATGATTAGTAATGTTGATCAAGGACAAATAGCTGAACAGGAATGAAAATATTGATTAACTTACCAACATACTAATATTGCATGTAACTAAGGGCTAGGTGCATATTGTGGAAGGAAAAGAGTGTAGGCAGTTATATTTTGACAATCTGGGTGAATGTAGTACAGATTCTGTACTACAGATTCTGTTTTATAACTCAAATGCATATATGACAGATGAAAAAGAAAGTAATTTAAAGTAGTTTATTGATTGCCATAGGAGCACTGGATATAGTGATGTTTAAAATATTTTAAAGACGAACAATTTTGGCCAGGTATCGTGGCTCATGCTTGTAATCCCAGCACTTTGGGAGTCTGAGGCAGGAGGATCACTTGAACCCAGGAGTTTGAGACTAGCCTGGGCAATATAGGGAGACTTCATTTTGACCCCCACCCCCTAAAAAAAGAAAAGAAAAGAAAAAAAAAAACGATTCAGAAGTAACATAGAAAAACCAGAATAAATGAGACAGTTTGGACTAGGGAAAAAATGATTTCTTCTTGGTTAGTAACTACTTAATTATCAGAACACATCATATACAGACCTATAGTAAAAGGTGTGTGTGTGTTCTGCTTCATGGTGCTACGTGCTGAATTTCATTAGGCTTTACTAGTTAGTGCAATTTAGTAGAATGATTTTTTCCCTGTAATAAACAAGCCAAAAACTATTCTGAAAGTCTATTTTCTTCACATATGTGTTAATAATATATTCTCTTTTTAAATCAGTGTTATATATCCTCACATTTTAAAGATCCAAATAATTGCTCTGTGTGTGTGCTGCAAAACAACAACAACAACAACAAAAAACAGATATCACTTTTCCTATTTCCCATTCACCATTCCTTCTTTATAGAAGCAAAAACTTTTACCTCTTTTAATGGATTATTTTGGTATTTACATTTATGTCTTTAAATAACTAACTTTTAATTATTACCATATTATTTTCCAGTTTGGGACATTATTGGTTTTTCAGTAATATAATCTAATGTTTGTACTCACATTTTCTCAACTATCCCCAAAATGTGTTAGGTCTTTTTCCCTTCCTGAAAACATTAATTGGTATGTGTTCTTTTGTCCCTTTTAATCTAGAACAGTCCTCCTGTTCTTTGTTGTTTTCATGGAAGACTCCAGGTCAGTTCTCTCGTAGACCAGGGCATTTTGGATTTATCTAGTTGTTTCTTCATGTTTAGATTCAGGTTAAAAGATTTTGGCAAGAGTATGACATAATTTATATCTCACATTGCATGACATCAGGAGGCTTATACAGTCATGTTGTCTTTAGGTTATGCTAAATTTGATCATTTGGTTAAGGGGAAGTCTACCAGATGTCTTTTGAAAAAGTATATTTTTCTCTTTGCAATTAGTAAGTAATCTGTGGGTCCTGTTTCCTAACAGCTTTTCATCCAGTAGTTTTATCATTCTTGCCTTAATCCATTATTATATTGGATTTGCAAGATGTTGATTTTAAAAATGCTATTATTTCTTTAACATTTATCGGCCGGGCGCGGTGGCTCAAGCCTGTAATCCTAGCACTTTGGGAGGCCGAGACGGGCGGATCACAAGGTCAGGAGATCGAGACCACCCTGGCGAATACGGTGAAACCCCGTCTCTACTAAAGAATACAAAAAACTAGCCGGGCGACGAGGCGGGCGCCTGTAGTCCCAGCTACTCGGGAGGCTGAGGCAGGAGAATGGCGTAAACCCGGGAGGCGGAGCTTGCAGTGAGCTGAGATCCGGCCACCGCACTCCAGCCTGGGCGACAGAGCCAGACTCCGTCTCAAAAAAAAAAAAAAAAAAAAAAAAAAAAAAAAAAAAACATTTATTAACTGGCTTTTTTATGTATAAAGAAGAGCTTTTTATTCCCCACCACCACCTTTTTTCTTTTTTTCCTGATTATTGTTGTGAACTTATGCATTTTAAAAATAAAAATTTATTATTGTCATTATTCATTTTGATGCACAAATTGTTTCAAATTTAACAAGAGAAACTCAGATTAGTTCGTGTGTCTCTGTCTTTGAGTATTTTTGTGTTTATCGTACAGTAAGATGTTTGAAGCTCTCATTGTGCTTTTTTTTTTTTTTTTTTTTTGCCTCAGATCTGGAAGCAGCCATTCTCCAGGGGACCCTAGCTCCTTTTAGTATTAATGGTATTTAGAAACTAAGATGTATAGGTTGGGAGCAGTGGCTTACACCTGTAATCTCAGCACTTGGGAGGCTAAGGCAGGCAGATCGCTTAAGCTCGAGAGTTTGAGACCTGCCTGGCCAACATGGTAAATCCCCATCTCTACTGAAAAACAAACAAACAAAAATAACTGGGCATGGTGGCGTGTGCCTGTGGTCCTAGCTACTAGGGGATTGTGGGGGGTGGGTGCTGAGGCAGGAGGATCTCTTGGGGCAGGGAGCCAGTTTCAGTGAGCTGAGATTGACCCACTGTACCCCAGCCTGGGTGACAGCGAAACCCTGTCTCAAAAGAAAAACAAAAACAAAAACAAGGAACTAAGATGTATGTGTGTGACTTATTACACACACACACACACACACAGTTTGAAGTTGTCAGTTTGTGACCTACCTTTTCTCTCTTTTAGAACCTTCTCTTTGTCCTCTGTGGTCTATCATTTCCTGATGATGTACTTTGATGTGAGTCTATTTACCTTCTTTGTGATGGGTACTTAGTGAGCCTTCTTTTAATCTGGAAATTATCCTTTAAATCTCATAATATCCTTAAGCATTAGGAAGTTTTTTTGAATTATTTTTTTCCTTCTGTCTTCTTCATTATTTCTCTAGGATATTAATAGTTCAGTCTTCTAGATTGGTTCTCTAATTTTCTTATCTCTTCTTTGACATTTAAAAATCTCTTGGTCTGCTTGCTCTTTTTTCTATGAGATTATTTCATCTTTACCTTCCAAAGGTGGTGCTGATTTAAAAAAATTTCTGCTGATTTTTAATTTGTAGGAGCTCTTTTATGATCTTCAATTTTTTTTTCAGATAGCCTCTTGTGTTTACTTTTTAGAAATTCTTGGAGTTGTAGACTTATGACTTGTGCATTTTTGTTTATGTTATACTAAAATAAACATACCTGTGTAGCCACCAGGTTTAAGATGTTGAATGTTATTGCCGCCCAAAAGCTTTCTTATACTTCCTCATAGTCACCGCCACCAAAACAAGATACAGAATACTTCCGTCACCCCCCCCCCAGTTTGCTCATACCTCTTTCCAATTTCTCCTCCCTTCTCTAGAAATAACCGCTTTCTGAGTTTTAGCATCATAGATTAGTTTTGTTTGTTTTTAGAACTGATTTAAATGGAATCTTCTTCACTCCTGATAATGTTTTTAAAATTCGTCTGTGGTTGCATAGTTTCTTTTTATTGCTAGAATTTGTTTATGTATCCATTAGTTGCTATTTGGGTAGTTTCAGGTTTTGCGGGTATTATGAATAAGACTGCCATGAAACTAAGGTACAAGTCTTTTTTATAGGGATATGTTTATATTTCCATTTAGTAAGTATATAGGAGTAGAATTGCTCAGTGATAGCATAAATGAATGCTATACTTTTTAAGAAACCGTTAAATACTTTTCTATTTAAGATATGATTTGAAAAATAGACTTTTAAAATATAATTTAAAAAATAATTATTCTAGTAGTACCATTTATACTTCCATTAGCAATGTATTAATAAAAGAATTTCATTTGCTTCACATCCTTGCAAATTAGTTTGTTCTAGTTGAGCCATTTTGGTAAGTATACAATAGTATCTCATTGTTGCAATTTGCATTTTCCTGATGACTGATTGTTTATAGATTGGAGTAAACAGATTTATTTATTTATTTATTTTACCACCAGTGAAATCAGAGGTAGAAAAATCATGGGTTTAGACTGTAGAAAGAAAGAATTTAGGTTAGACACAATGCAGGGCATCTAGATGTAAAGGTTTGGGAATGTTGAATTTTGGTGGCAAGAAAACCTTTGGAATTGGCTTCTCTAGAGATCTTTAAGTATCATAAGTGCCTTTTTATTTGGTATTTGGCTGTTTGTATGTTTTCTTTTGTGAAGTGTCTGTTCACATCTTTTGCTTAAACTTCTTATTTAATAGATTTTATGTTTTAGAGCAGTTTTAGGTTTACAGAAATATTAAACACAAAGTACAGAGTTGCCATATACTTTTCTCTTCTTTCCAAGCAGTTTTTCGTTATTAATGTCCTGCATTAATATGGCACATTTACTGTAACTGATGAACCAATATTGATACATAAGTATTTACCAAAGTCCATAGTTTTACAGTAGAGTTCACTCTGTGTTGTACAGTTCTGTGGATTTTGGCAGACATACATCATGTATCCATTACAGTATCATACAGAATAGTTTCACTGCCGAAAAATTTCCTGTATTCCCTATCTTTCCCCATCCTTCCCAGCTGTGAACCCCTGCCAATAACTGAACTTTGTACTGTTTCTATAGTTTTATCTTTTCCAGAATGTCAGATAGTTGAAATAACATAGTATATATATAACATGTTCAGACTGGCTTATTTCACCTGACAATATGCATTTAAGATTCCTCTATGTCCTTTCGTGACTTGACAACTTATTTCTTTTTTAATCACTGAATAATATTACATTGTATGGATGAACCATAGTTTATCCATTCACCTACTGAAGGACATCTTGGTTGCTTCTAAGTTTTGGCAATTGTGAATAAAGCTGCCATAAACATTTGTGTGCAGGTTTTATGGACGTAAATTTTTAATTAATTTGGGTAAATACCTGGGGATGCGATTGCTGGATCATATGGTAAGAGTATGTTTAGTTTTGTAAGAATCTGCCAAACTGTCTTCAGAAGTGGCTGTACTATTTTGCACTCCCACCAGAATAATGAGAGTTTCTGTTGCTCCACATCCTCCGCAGGATTTAGTGTTGTCATTGTTTCGGATTTTGCATGTTCTAATAGGTGTGTAATGATATCTCGTTGTTACTTTAATTTGTAATTCACTAATGACATATGATGTTGAGCATCTTCTCACATGTATGTCTTCTTTGGCGAGGTGTACAAGTCTTCTGATCACTTTTTAATTTGGTGGCTTAATTTTGAACTGTTGAGTTTTAAGTGTTCTTTTTATGTTTTGGATACAAGTCCTTGATTCAATTTGTGTTTTGAACATATTTTCTCCCAGTCTGTGGCTTGTTTTTTCATTTTCTTAACAGTGTCTTTAAAGAGTAGAAAGTTTTAGTTTTAATGAAATTAAATCAGAAAAGTCCAATTTACCTTTTTTCTTTCCCTCATGGATTGTGCTTTGGTGTTTCTAAAAACTAATTGCCAAACCTAAGGTCATCTAAAATTTCGCTTGTGTTATCTTCTAGAGTCTTAGAGTTTTCTGTTTTACATTTAGGTCTGTGATCCATTTTGAATTAATTTCTATAAAAAGTGAAGGTCATTGTTTACATTTATTTGTTCACTTTTTTGCATGTGAATGTCCAGTTATTCCAGCAGCATTTGTTGAAAGAACTACTCTTTTTCCATTGAATTTCCTCAGTTAACTGTATTTGTGTATTTCTGTGCTTTCTGTTTCATTTTATTGACCTACTTGTTAATCCTTTTGCCTTTACCATACAGTCTTTAATATTGTAACTTTATACAGTATTAAGTCTTGAAGTTGGGTAGTGTCAATCTATCCTTCAACTTTGTTCTTCAATATTGTGTGGCTATTCTGGGTCTTTTGCCTGTCTATATAAACTTCAGAATCACGTTGTTGATATTCACAAAGTAAGTTGCTGGGGTTTTGATTGGGGTTGCATTGAATCTGTAGATCAAGTTGGGAAGAACTGATATCTTGATGATACTGAGTCTTCCTATTCATTAATATGGAATATCTTTCCATTTATTTAGATTTTCTTTAATTACTTCTATCAGAGTTGGTATTAGTTCCAGAAAATTTTTGTTGAAGGTTTTTACATAGATACATTTCATGTTACCTGCAGAGACTTTTGTTTCTTTTTTCAGTCTTATTGCCTCTTTTTTCTTGTCTTATTTCACTAGCTGGTACTTGCACATAGTCTGATGTTGACTAGGAATGGTGAGAGGGAACATCTTTGCCTTGTTCTCAATCTCATGGGGGAAAAGCATCTTGTTTCCCACCATTAAGTATGATACTAGTTTTGTATAATTTGTGTTTCTTTAAATTTGTTAAGGCATGTTTTGTGGCCCAGAATGTATCTGTCTTGATGTTCCATGTGAGCTTGAGAAGAATGTGTATTTTGTAGTTGTTGGATGAAGTATTCTATCAGTGTCAATTAGATCCAGTTGATTGATGGTACTGTTCAGTTCAACTATGTCCTTATTGAATTTCTACCTGCTGGATCTGTCAATTATTGTTAGAGGCTTACTGAGGTCTGCACTTGTAATAGTGTATTTATTTATTTTCCATTACAGTTCTATTAGTTTTTGCTTCACATATTTTGATGCTCTGTTGTCAGTTACATACACAATAAAGATTGCTATGTCTTCTTGGAGAATTGACTATTTTATCATTATGTAATGTTCTTTATCCCTAATAATTTTCCTTGCTTTGAAATCTGTTTCATCTTAATATAGCTGATCTACCTTTCTTTTGATTAGTGTCAGTATGGTATATCTTTCTCTATCGCTTTGTTTTTTATCTCTTTGTGTCTGTACATTTGAAGTGATTCAGACATCATATAGTTGTGTCTTATTTTTTTCCACTTAGAATTTAATAAAAATTTCGTACTTTTTCATGTATCTTGTAAATTTTTTTGTATGCAGGACATTGTATTTAAAAAGAATAAAAGAGACTGAAGTAACCAATTCTATGGTAGGACAAACTCTGGTGAAATGGAAATGCCCAAGGGAAGGCAAATGAAGTAAGAACAGTGGCATAATTTGTACTTTGTAGGCCAGAGAATCATTGGAGTACTCACATGTTCTCTATTTAGTGATGACACGTACATTTTTTGAAGTATCTTGTATTTATAAAAACAGACACCTTGTCAGAGGTTTAGTATATAGGAAAATTTGGTCTACTGTTGTTTATTTTTAAAAATCAGAGACTTAACATTCCAATTATAAGGACATCATTACCTTATAATAAAAGACTTTACAGATAGGGTAATAATTTGTTTTAAAATAATTTATAAGGTAAATTCCATTATATATTGTTGAATAGGGTATGTGCTTATAGAACTGGAAGTGTAGATATATAACTGGATGGAAATGTGACCAAATGCTGATGAGTTAATTACAACATGATAACGTCAGATCATAGGTGCTTTTTATATTCTCCTTTTAGGTTTTGTATTTGTCTAGTGGTTATGGATTACTGTTACAATTTTGTAAAAACAGTGTTAAGTGTATCTAAAGGAGAAATGGTAATCTATTGTGGTGTCATTTTTGCTTGCATTTAGAAACAGATAAAACATAGGAGATTTGTGGCTAAATTTTAGAAAGGATCCAGGGCCTGGTCTCTGACTTCTGCTTTCTGTCTAAGATGATAAACTTTCCATATATCTTCACCGGAACTTTCCCAGAAAGCAGGGTCTGAGGTAAAAATAATATATTTTACTACTTTTTAAGGAAGTATAATCCTAGGGAAGTTCCCTGAATCCTAGTTTTAGGGAAAGGGAAATGAGACAGGAAATCAGTTGAGAGAGCAAATATGAGAGTGAGTTATTGAGTTATTTAAATACCTTTAGGGAGGATTGTATATGTTTTTGCAAATCATAACCTTCCCTCCAGGAAGAGGAAAGGAGACCTTATCTCTGACTTGCTTTTCTTATTGGTTAAGAGTTCAACCCCCTGACATTAACTCTCCACATTTCTGGGTTGTGTGTATGTGGGTGCTAGGTAAGTCTTATGACCTCTCATGAATCTGATAATGTCTCATGGGAGCACCAAGATGGGAGGTGAGAGATGAGCAGCATGAAGGGAGGCACAGTTGTGCTATGAAGTAAGTTGACTGTGTCTGTGGTATGTTGCAAAAACTACTGGTAATATTTTTCATTTATTCTACACCACTTAGGATTTTGAAATCCTATTTTGAAATGCATTTTGAAATACATTATAGACATTAGCATGAATTTTCAGAAACCATACCTGTTGTAGAGAGAATACTTTTGAAATATGCCTAGTTCATATAAAATCAGGAAATTAGTCCAGGATCAGGTAGTGTGATTTGACTGTTGATTGATCTGTTGCATCTAAAATGTTATGGGTTATACTGAAAATACCTAATTCATTATTTCACTTCATCTAAGCCTTTAATATCTCAGGCATTATCAAAATTATTGTAATGACAGCTCTCCCACCCATACCACCACCTAAATATTTTAGTTTCTGACCAAATGTACGTTTTGTTTCCATTATAAGCATGCTGATGTTTACCAAGATAAAATTTAGATAGTCTGATTTTTAAATTAGTGGTCATATTTTGTGACAATTTACAGAATATACTCTGTCTTTGAGAGTATATGCCAGAAAACTAATTGGTATTTTAAAACAGCTTTTGAATATAACGTCTTTTTTGTTTTGTTTTGTTTTTTCTGTTTTGAGAAAGTTTCTTACTCTGTCACCCAGGCTGGAATGCAGTTGCATGATCTCACTGCAGCTGCTACCTCCCAGATTCAAATGATTGTCATGCCTCAGCCTCCTGAGTAGCTGGGATTACAGGTGTGCACTGCCATGCCCGGCTAATTTTTGCATTTTTAGTAGAGACAGGATTTCATAACGTTGGTCAGGCTGGTCTTGAATTCCTGATCTCAGGTGACCCGCCCGCCTTAGCCTCTCAAAGTGCTGGGAATACAGGTGTGAGCCACCACACCTGGTGGGTCTTTTCAGCTTAATTTTGTTTTCACTTATATCTTATAGTTTCTATCAACTTTGTTTTGCTTTTTTTGTACATTAGTTAATGCCTTTTCCCACTTTTAATGTCATCCAGTTCAGTAGAAAGATATAGTAATGCTATGTAATTAATTTTTAAAGTTCTTCTGCCTAACTCTCAAATAGATTTTTGGTGGTGAGTATTATTGTAGGAAACTGACAGTTTGGTAAGGTCTCAATCCTGCTACCAATTAATATGGTATCTTGACCAAATTATATACTCTTTTTCTGTGTTTCAGTTTTCTCATCTATAGAATGCTACTTGTAATATCTGCCAAAGAAGTGTACCTCATAGAAGTCTAAAGAGAACTGAATTATGTATATGAAAATATATGTCAATTTATCTAGGGCAAAGGCTATACTAATTGCTGTATACCCAGCATGTCACACTGTGAAATAGTAGCCCCCAAAGCCCGAAAAATAGTCAGTAAATATTTGTTGAATTGAAAAAGTACTCTACCAGTGTGGATTTTTACCTGTTTATGTGTGTGTGTGTGTGTGTGTTACTTAACAGTATTTCTAATTGCCTTAAATAGTAGTATGACTTTTTTTAAAAGTTAAATAAATTTTATTTTAATTAGAATTATATTCAAGTTATATACTTTTTTGTATGGTGAATCCATGTGGACGGGTATTAGGATGGGAGATAGAATACAAAATCATATAGCAAATCACTAAATGTTGTAATTCAGAAATTTGAAACAATTATACATATTCATTTAAGGTATTGAGATGACTGTGATAATGCTTTTGATGTTATAGATTCAGATGAAGTGAAATAAGGAAGTTTTACATTAATGTATGCCATGAACTTTGAGCCTGTGGCTTGTTTATGTGGTTTATAGTCTGTCCTTGACAAATAGATGTAAATATTAATTTTACTTATTTTAACTATGACTAGGTCCTTTTTAATGAATGATCGGTGTAAGACTGATTATTTAGACTTACTTGTAAATTTACTGTGATAAGAACTTTTTATAGAGTTTTCTTTTTACCTTCTCACAGGTACTATTCTGCCCTAAAAACTATGGAACAATTAGAGAATGTGTACTTTCCCTGGGTTAGTCAATACCGGTTTTGTCAGCTCATGATAGAAAATCTTCCCAAACTCCGTGAGGATATTAAAGAAATCTCCATGTCTGATCTCAAAGACTTTTTGGAAAGCATTAGAAAACATTCTGACAAAATAGGTGAAACAGCGATGAAACAGGTGAGATTAAAAATAATTTTGATTTAATATTGTTTAGTAATATAGGATCTGGAAAATATCCAAAGTTTACTTCTTTAACTTACATAAAATGCTTATTTTTGTTTTACCTTTTTCTTTTCTTTTCTGGTTATTGTTTAGAAAGGATTCTATCAATGTTTTCTTTGGCTTCACAGTTACTCCTTTTTTAAGTAAAATCAGTCTAACTTAAATTCTTTAGTTACCACCTGAACTGTCAGCATTCTTCTCCATATATATGGTGTTATATTATCCTTTATCACCAGCCAAATCTGGTATAGAATTAGCTAAACAGTGGCAGCCACAGAGGCAAGTGGGAGCCTTTTTATGCTAAGATTCTAAACTGTTCTCTATTTAAAACAAATTAAAAATATTAACCATGAATTAAAAACTATTATAGTTCAATAATGAATGGACAAACAATGGGAAAAGCCTCAGCAGTTATGAAGTTAATATATCTACCTTCTGAGTCAGCAGTTCCACTGCTAGGTGTTTATCAGTGAGAAACAAAAAACATGGCCTCATGATATTCATAGCATCTTTGTTCACAGTTAGCCCCAAACTGGAAACAACCCAAATGACTATCAGAAGGAGAATGGATACATAAATTGTGGTATATTCATATAGTGGAGTACTACCTAGCAATAAAAATGAATGAATTACTGATAATGCAACAGCATGTATAAATCTCACAGATATGTTGAGCCACAGAAATTGAATGCAAAAAGGCACAAATTGTGTGATTCCATTTTTATTGCCATTCAAAAGCAGGTAAAACTAAGATAAAAAAATCAGAACAGTGGTTACCTCTGGGTGGGGAAATTGCCTAGGAAAGGACACAAGGCGACTTTCTGGGGAGATGGAAATGTTTTATACCATGATAAAAATATATTTGTCAAACTTGTACAGATCTTAGCTATATATTTCAATGTATATACATCTTACTTAAACAAACTATAAATAGAAAACTATAAAAAATAATTTGGGGCTGGGCGGGGTGGCTCACGCCTGTAATCCCAGCACTTTGGGAGGTCGAGTCGGGCGGATCACGAGGTCAGGAGATCAAGACCATCCTGGCTAACGTGGTGAAATCCCGTCTCTACTAAAAATATAAAAAAAATTAGCCGGGTGAGGTGGCGGTTGCCTGTAGTCCCAGCTACTCGGGAGGCTGAGGCAGGCGAATGGTGGGAACCTGGGAGGCGGAGCTTGCAGTGAGCTGGGATCACGCCTCCAGACTGGGTGACAGAGTGAGACTCCGTCTCAAAATAATAATAATAATAATAATATAATAATAATAATTTGGAGTGTATATAAAGTTATAGATGAAACAAGAATGTAAAAATATCAGTTGAAGATAAGTGATGGGAGTTCATGATATTAATCTGTTTGAAATTTTTAATAATAAGTTTAAAAAATTAAATTTTCTAAGAGCTGTTAAAACTCATAATAATTATAATGTCATAGAAATAGAACAGTGCCCAACACCATTTCTTCTTTTTGTCTTTACATTGCACACTGTTATATGATTTCTAATGCTTGATTTTGTTCCCCCAAATGTTACAAACTACTTTGGAAACTCCTCAGTTTTTCTTACTGATTGCCTCTGGTCAGTGAGGGTCTTCCCCATTGGAGAGCTCCTCACCATTATATTCTTCCCTTCAATATTACAGTGTTTTCAATACTATTTCTCCTACCTCTGGCCAAGGAAATCTGTGCATGCCATGGGAGTTAAAAACACAACCACTTGGTAAATTTCTTCAGTATGAGAATGCAAACAGTTTAAAGTTCGAATTTCATTATAGATTTTAATTACAAGTGTCAATATTAAACTTGTCTTCTTTGACTTGTTTTTCATAGACCAGTTTTGGATTCTTTCCACTTAGGGAGTCCATCAAATCATGGACCCTAGGATTTAAGATTTACAATAATTTATTTCTGGGAGAGAATAGAGTTTCTTGGTCCACTATCATTTTTTCCTCATAAAAGTCATCAAGCTCCCTATCATTGCAATTTAAACAGTCATTTCATACAGAAACCTTTTCTTAGCATCTCTCTGTGGGGATGTTTTTCCTTACAATTTCTTCTTTCGGAAATAACTTCCACAGAGTTGAGAAATTAGACAGTTTTCCTTCTAGTGAGAGTTAGACTTCTCAAGATTTGATAAGAAAAATTGTATTTTGTTCTGTCTTGGTGTCCCTTCAGGCCACCTTTCAATTTCTTATGGGTTTCTCTCTGTGTATGCGTGTGTGTGTGTGTGTGTGTGAGTGTGTGTATGAGAAACCTCCTGAAGTCTCTCATCAGCTCTGCTCAGTTTGGCAGAGTCACAGTTTAGTTCTGGAATCTTATAGGTGGCATGAGTGTAAAGCTCATACTTTGCAAAGCAGCTCCCTCCTTTGGGTGCACTCTGTATCCTGTGCTTAATTCTGTGATCTCATATCCCTTTTATGGATGGATGGACTTATGTATTCACTTAAATATCTTATAGCTACCCCCAACTCAGCATTTCTAAAACTAAACCCATTCTCTTTTTCCTAAGTCTGTTTTTCTTGTATTTGCTATCTCAGATAGTAGTGTCTCCTGTTTCCACAATCCAGTAACTGGGGAGTATTTTAAACTTTTCAGGAGTATTGATACTGTTAATGTTATTTGTTACTAAGTCCTACTTAGTTACTATCAGTTCTGCTTCTAAATACCTGTAGATTCTGTTTCCCCCCTACATAACTGAACTGTTATATAGAATCATTTGTTTTCCTTATCTGTATCTATATGCTCTTTTCCTTTTGGTTACTGTCCTAAAATGCAAACAGGACCACACCACTTCATCTTAAGTGATTCCCTGTTACCTTTTACTTAAGTCCAAGTTCCTCAGTCTCATCTTGCTACTTGTCTCCCTTTTATGCTCTAGCATATCTGCTGTCTTAAGATTTTGGAATATACTAACTGTTCACCGAGAATGTCTTCCATTCTTTCACATTGCTCAGTCTCATGAATTCCTGCTTTTTCCTCCCAGAAACTGGCTTGAGCATCACCTTGTCTGTGAAATCTTCTGCCATCACCATTACACTACTGCCAGTGAGAGATGGTCACTTCATCCTCAGTGTGTATACCATTGTACTTTTCACACTACAATTTTTTTTTTTTATGTTCTTAACTAGGCTGTGAATTTTTTAAGTGAAGGATTTTGCCCTGCTTATTTTTGCCTTCCTGGGATCTAGCTATTATGCCTAACATGAGTGGCACAAAAAAGTTATTTTTGAAAATTAGTTTAGAGCTGAGTTTTAGATTTTCTAGGGAGAATTTTAAAAATTCTAATATGAGAGATGAATCCAGTCTTGTCTGATGTTTAATTAGCAATAGATATCTAAAATTTATATTGGGTAAGTTAACATTTTCCATATGATGTTCTCTGGCACACATTTTAATATTGCTCTCTAGGGCGGGGGTTCCTAGCCCCCCAGCCGCAGGCTGGTACCTGTCTGTGGCCTGTTAGTAACCAGGCCACACAGCAGGAGGTGAGTGGCTTGCTAAAGAGGATTACTGCCTGAGCTCCGCCTCCTGTCAGATCAGGGGCATTCGATTCTCATAGAAGCGCGAACCCTATTGTGAACTGTGCATGCGAGGCATCTAGGTTGTGCACTCCTTATGAGAATCTAATGCCTGATCATCTGAGGTGGAACAGTTTCATCTGAAACCATCCCCCAACAAGAGAAGGCTGAGGACCACTGCTGTAGGGAGAACAAAGGGACTAAATAGTCACATAAATTTTGGAAACCTAGGTTAAATAAAGTTAAACAGATTTATTTACTTATGAATTGTAAATCTCCTAGGAGGAGGATACAATATGTAATATTTATATAACTCATTTGAGCTTAGAACCCTTTTTTCAAGGAACATGTGTTTTTACTGTGTGAATGGTTAGTTTTGTGCATAACATAATTTGGAAACAGTACTCTAAATAAATGGTTTTATACTCTGAGGACCGAGAATCATTGACAAAGTTAGTTTGGGCCCAGAGGGTAAGGGAATACATAGGAGTGATAATAATTTTCTCCAGTACGAGCCTCTGGGGGGCAGCCAGGATCAAAGTGGAGGGAAGAGAAGAGCCAGATTACTGCAACTTGCATGGTCTGATCACCTAAGAGTAGAGAAGGGCTGATAGGCAGTTACATATGCCTTAGAGAGAACTCACCTAAAAGAGAACAGAATAGCAACAATCTGACTCATCGAAACAGAGAGAATGTCTTGCAGTGTGTAAGGAAATTAAAATCCTGGAATTAAGTTTATATTTTTTTCTATTTCTGGTAATGAAGTTCTGATAGGGAAGTATTACTAAAATACCTAAAAGTATGAGGGTTCTCAACTTTTTATTCTGTGTAAATGTTGTTTTTTGTCAGTGATCAGTTGTGGGATAACAGCTTCTGCATTCTTCGTCTTCCCAAACTGGGCATTTTCAGTGGGAAGTAAAATAAGCATGCAACCTGATGTTGTAGTTCCTTCTGTGAGGTTAATGGCTAATTAAGGAAGTTGGGAGTATGGCCAAAGAGTGTTGGCCAGTCTTCCTTGCCAACACACAATATGCTAACTGAGGAAATACATAGTTCTACGTAATTTTAAGACTGTTTAAAAAGGAAGAGAAGCTGGGTGTGATGGGTCACACCTGTAATCCTAGCACTTTGGGAGGCCGGGGCAGGCGGATTGCTTGAGCTGGGGGTTTGAGACCAGCCTGGGCAACATGGCAAAACCCCATTTTACAAAAAGTACAAAAACAAAAACAAAAAAATAAAAAAACATTAGCTGGATGTGGTGGTGTATGCCTGTAGTCCCAACTCCTCTGGAGGTTGAGGTAGGAGGATCACCGAAGCCTGGGGAGGTTGAGGCTGCAGTGAGCTGTGATGGTGCCACAGTACTCTTCCAACCTGAATGATAGCGTGAGACCCTGTTTTTTTTGTTTGTTTGTTTTTGTTTTTGTTTTAAAAAGGAAATGAGAAGACAAAAATCATGAATGAGAAAGGGGACACCACTATAGATTCTATACCTACAGACATTAAAAAGATAAAAAAGAACTATAAACAAATTTTTTGAACCAATTTTGACCACAATCAGTTTTGAAATAATCTGAATTTTTCTGTCTTCAAAATAGGCACAGCATCAGAAAACCTTCAGTGTTTCTCTGCAGAAACAAAATAAAATGAAATTTGGGAAGAATATATATATAAATCATGATAGGATTTCAGAGGAAAGGAATGAAAGTGTATTGAAACATTCACTTGAAGAAGAGGATGAGAATGAAGAGGAGGTGATGGGTTTCCTTCTTTCTTTTCTATTATTAGATAATTTTTTTTTCTTTTGGATTGTCATGTACATTTGTGTGATTCAGTCTTCCCATATGCAAAATGAATTTATGTTGTAAAAGTTGTCAGAGTCAAAATGGAGTCATGTGTGTCAAACTTTGACAAAATAGAGGCTGAGAAGGCCGTGAAGGGAGGGCTGTCATGGATGATTTGCCTGGTATCAGGAACTATCACAATAAAGTTTTTGAAATCATAGCTTACTGCATCAGCCCTGCAAAGACAGCTAGCCACTTATATGTGAACAATTGTCTGTTTCAAAACAGGCCAGGCACAGTGGCTCACACCAGTAATCCCAGCACTTTGGGAGGTTGAGGTGGGTGGATCACTTGAGGCAGGAGTTCAAGACCAGTCTGGCCAACATGGTGAAACTCTGTCTCTACTAAAAATATAAAAATTAGCTTGGCGTGGTAGTGGGCACTTCTAGTCCCAGTTACTTGGGAAGCTGAGACACGAGAACTGCTTAAACCCAGGAGGCAGAGATTGCAGTAAACCAACATTGTGCCACTGTACTCCAGCCTGGGAGACAAAGTGAGATTGTATCTCAAAAAAAAGACAAAAAACAAACAACTATCTCACAAGGTCTATCCAAAACTGTAAGGGCCTAACCATAACTCCAAAATTACAAGTCCTTTCTAGCAACTAGTGACACTCACCAGTGAACTTTCTTTCAAAACAATTTGCATAACAATCTGTTTCCCCAATAAAACCCTAACCTTCTTTGTTCTCCAGACATGCCAGAGACCACCCTGGTCTGTGCATGTCCTGGATTGTAATCCTATTTTTTTGTTTATTCTCAAATAAATTTTTTTGCTTGAAAATTTGTCTCTATATATTTTTATTTCAAATTGACAAAGTTAATCAGACTGTACTGAGCTATTAGGGCAAGGGAGTCATCTGAAATGTTAGGCTAGATAATTGACAGATAAACACGATATATTGTAGATTGTATTTGTAAATCTCTGGTAGTGGAATCTGTAGTAAAAGTGTAAATCTAATTTTTTTTTTTGAGATGGGGTCTCACTCTGTCACCCAGGCTGGAGTGCAGTGGCACAACCTCAGCTCACTGCAACCTCTGCCTCCTGGATTCAAGCAGTTCTTCTACGTCAGCCTCCCAAGCAGCTGGGATTACAGGCGTGTGTCACCACGCCCGGCTGGCTAATTTTTGTATTTTTGGTAGAAACGGGGTTTCACCATGCTGGCCAGGCTGGTCTCGAACTCCTGGCCTGGTGATCCGTCCACCTTGGCCTCCCAAAGTGCTGGGATTACAGGTATGGGCCACTGCACCCAAATCTTAATTATTTTTATAGTGATTACTTATATTTGAATTACTTGTTGTCAGATTTTTGTCGTAATGTCTTGTCATTTGACCTAATTCTGGATAGTCTACCTTTTTAAAAAGTTGGTGCTGAAATACTGCAAAATAACTCTAATACGATTAAAGTCTTTTAATGAATAAAAAGTCCTAGTAAGTCTAAAAACCTTAAAATTATCCTTAAATATTTTCTTTCTTTCAACTTCTATATCCAAATTCATTCTCTCATTCTTTTTTTTTTAGAGATAGTGCTCACTCTTTTGCCCATGAGTGCAGTGGTGTAGTCATAGCTCACTACAGCCTGCAACTTCTGGGTCCAAGTGTTCCTCCCACTTTAGTCTCCCGAGTAGCTGGGACTACAAGCATGCCATCACCACGCCTGGCTAATTTAAAAAAAAAAAAAAAAAAATTCTTATAGACACAGAGGTCTCACTGTGTTACCAAGGCTGGTCTTGAACTCAAATTATCTTGGTCTCAAATTATCCTCTCACTCAGCCTCCCAAAGTGCTGAGATTACAGGTGTGAGCCACCATGCCCGGCATCCTATTGCTTTCGAAAGTTTTTTCTACAGGGCCTGATGCCATGGCTCATTCCTGTAATGCTAGGACTTTGGGAGGCCGAGGTGGGCGGATCGTTTGAGCCAGGAGTTCGAGACCTGCCTGGCCAACATGGTGAAACCCCTTTCCTACAAAAAAATACAAAAAAAATGCCAGGTGTAGTGCCTGTATTGCCAGCTACCTGGAAGGCTGAGGTGGGAGAATCACTGAGCCTGGGGAGGTTGAGGATGCAGCGAGCTGTGATCATGTCACTACACACCAGCCTGGGTGACAGAGTGAGACCCCCATTCCAAAAAAAATAAATTATCTCCACAGAATCTTCTATTGAACTTACCTTTTATTGTTGTCTTCAATTTTTTTTTTTTAAATTTAGCTACTGTCATAGGAACCTAGTTATTCCCAATTAATTTATAAGTTTTGCCTTGCCAATGATATTTTAAATTCTTTTTCTAAGGACATAATTAGAATACAGTAAGAACTTTTAGTTGAACCATATGACTGTGTGCTCATGACTGCATTTGTGAATGGATGAACAGCTGGGTGTTTACTATGTGCATTTCTTTCTTTCTTTTTTTTTTTTTTTTTGAGACAGGGTCTTACTCTGCCACCCAGGCTGGAGTGCAGTTGGCATAATCATGGCTTACTGTAACCTCAAACTCTTGTGTTCAAATGCTTCTCCTGCTTCAGCCTCCCAAGTAGTTGGAACTACAGGCACATTTCTGTATATACTATATCCAGCTAAATTTTTTTTTTCTTTTTTCTTTTTTTTGAGACAGAGTCTTGCTCTGTCGCCCGGGCTGGAGTGCAGTGGCCGGATCTCAGCTCACTGCAAGCTCTGCCTCCCGGGTTTACGCCATTCTCCTGCCTCAGCCTCCCGAGTAGCTGGGACTATAGGCGCCCGCCACGACGCCTGGCTAGTTTTTTGCATTTTTTAGTAGAGACAGGGTTTCACTGTGTTAGCCAGGATTGTCTTGATCTCCTGATCTCGTGATCCACCTGTCTCGGCCTCCCAAAGTGCTGGGATTGATTACAGGCTTGAGCCACCGCGCCTGGCCTAAATTTTTTGTCTTTTTTTATAGAGATGGGAAACTGCTGTGTTACCCAGGCTGGTCTTGAACTCCTGGCTTCAAGTGGTCCTTCTGCTTTGGCCTCTTAAAGTGCTGGGGTTATAGGTGTGAGCCACCACACCCGACCACTATGTACATTTCTGCTGTATATCTGAGGATGGGGTGATACATATATACATAGTCACACAAATATATGTAATATATATGTAATATATTTGTGTGAATATGTATGCATGTATGTGTATGTGTGTTTGTATGCATATATATGCATATGTAGTGAATGTCTGCTATTGTACTGAATGCAGACAAATGAACAGCATTAAACAGTTAAATGCCTTCCTAATGTGGAATTAGTATGTCCTGATTAGTCCCTTGAAATTATTATTAGGTTTTTTGTCCCTTTAAATTAAATAAATATTTTTGACATCTGCTTTTTTGTTCTTTCTTAATATTCAGAGGACCTCTGTGTTATTTTCTCCTTTGAGGTTCAGAATGTTGAAAATAGACCATTTAGTCTTCTTACTTCAATTTTCCCCTTCCTGTTCTGTATATCTTTCCTGCTGGGAGCATCACCATCATGCCTTACCCCCAGACCTATACTCTTAGAGGAGCTTGGTTGTTTCCCTGTTCTCTCAGATCGATTTTACTACTATACTGCACTACATTTTGTTTTTATCATTTTTCCTAATAAGCAGTATTATATTAAAAATAATTTAAGTTCACCCTAGAGATTCACGTGGGTACAAATGTGTTCCTTTAAAAAGGATTTATGTATTTCTCAAGTTTGAGAAACTTTATAGTACTACATTTCATCAATTATAAGCCTTTTTTTTTTTATAAGTACCGCGCGCTAACTGATTGCGCCACTGGAGCCACAAGCCTTTTTTTTTTTTCACATAACATTTTGGAATATAGGACACATCTTAAAGTTGATGGTGTTATAGTTTTAAGTGGTAGTGTTTTTTTTCTTTCTTAGCGGTCCGTAAAATAATACTGATAGTGTCTTTAATTCAGTGCAATAATGACCAATCATATGACATAGCTGCCTAAGAACAGGAACTTTGTCTATAGCTAAACCAAAAAATCTATGTATCATTTTTACCCAAAACAGTAATGAGGTATCTAGTTATCCATAGCAATTTTCTGTTAATCTATCATACATATTAAAAATATACAATTTCTCTCCTTTGTTATCTTAAATTGAAAACAGTAAACAATGATAATAAACATACTACAAAGAATAAACTGCTGAAGAAATGCCAAAACAAAATAAAGAAAGTTTTGTGTTTATAGTATATGCTTTCTATGGGGGAATTGAATAAATGTTCTAACATAAAGTTCATTAATCTTTTCGCCTGTCTTTAACTTTACATTATCTAATGGTGGTCTAATGATTTGAC
Organism: Piliocolobus tephrosceles; assembly: GCF_002776525.5. NCBI lineage: Eukaryota > Metazoa > Chordata > Mammalia > Primates > Cercopithecidae > Piliocolobus > Piliocolobus tephrosceles. The sequence goes on along the minus strand of NC_045442.1, from coordinate 40,782,351 downwards.
CTGTAATTTTTTTTTAAATGGTTTAATTTTCAGGTCTTAACTGTTCAGGATCTTGTTGATTTTTCACCTGTTTATCGATGTTTGCACATTTATTCTGTTTTGGTAAGTATGTTTTATATTTATATATAGCTTTATATTATTTAAAAGGCATATATGTATTTTAAGCCTTAAAAATGGATCATATGCTGTAAATCTTCACATAATTATTTGTGAAATATCCACTGTGTGGAAGGCACTTATATTTTTTGTTTACTTATCATAGTGTAATTTCAAGTGATATACCACTTCATGTCTATTTTAAGAACCTTGTAATAGTTACTTCCGTTTCTCCCTATTGCCTTTGTGCTGTTGTTGCATCACAGTCCCTATAAGTTACTTCTATGTGTGTATTCCATACTACATTGCTCTTATTTTTTATTTAATGTTCCTTTTTTAAAATAACTGCTTTATTGAGGTCTAATTCACATACCAAAACACTTACCCTTTTGGAGTATACAGTTCAGTGGTTTTAGCATATTCACAAGGATGTGCAACCATTACCACTACCTAATTCCAGAAATACTCATTACCCACCCCCCCAACCACTCCCCAAAACACCAAAAACGTATATCTGGCTGTTATTAGGTGGTGTGTTCTATAGATATCTCTTAGGTGTAGTTGATTTATAGGGCTGTTCATGTCTTTTACTTCCTTGTTGGTCTTCTACCTATTCTGTTATTGAAAGTAGAAGTATTGGAGTCTTCAACTATAACTGTTGAATTGTCCATTTTTTCTTTCAGTTTTGCCAGTTTTTTATTCATGTATTTTTAGGGCGTTGTTGGCAGGTGAATATATGTTTATAATTGTTATGTCTTCCTGATGGATTGACCTTTTAAAAAATATCATAAAATATCTTTCTTCATAATGTTTTTTGTCTTAAGGTCTGTTTGGCTTTAGTTAGTATAGCCACTCCAGCTTTCTTTTGAGCACTCTTGGCATAGCATGTTTTTCTCCATCCTTTTACTTTCAGTCTCTTTGTATCTTTGAATCTAAAGTATGTCTCCTCTAGGTAACACATAGTTCAGGCTGTTTTTTTCAAATCCAGTCTGCTGATCTCTGCCTTTTAATTGGAGTGTTTAATTCATTTACATTTAACGTAATTACTGATAAGGTAGGATTTATGTCTGCTATAATATTCGCCATTTGTTTTAACATGTCTTATATCTTTTTTGTTCCTCTATTCCTCCGTTAGTACCCTCTTGTGCATTAAATATTTTCTTTTTTTTTTTTTGTTTTTTTTTTGTTTTGTTTTTGAGACGGAGTCTTGCTCTGTCACCCAGGTTGGAGTGCAGTGGCCAGATCTCAGCTCACTGCAAGCTCCGCCCCCCGGGTTTAGGCCCTTCTCCTGCCTCAGCCTCCCAAGTAGCTGGGACTACAAGCGCCCGCCACCTCGCCCGGCTAGTTTTTTGTATTTTTTAGTAGAGACGGGGTTTCACCATATTAGCCAGGATGGTCTTGATCTCCTGACCTCGTGATCCGCCCGTCTTGGCCTCCCAAGGTGCTGGAATTACAGGCTTGAGCCACCGCGCCCGCATTAAATATTTTCTTATGTACCATTTCATTTCCTTTGTCATTTCCCGTTTTTTTTTTTTTTGTGATGGAGTTTCGCTCTTGTTGCCCAGGGTGGAGTCTAATGGCATGATCTCAAGCTCACTACAACCTCCACTTCCTGGGTTCAAGTGATTCTCCTGCCTCAGCCTCCTGAGTAGCTGGGTTTACAGGCGCCCACCACCACGGCCAGCTAATTTTTTGTATTTTTTTTAGTAGAGATGGGGTTTCACCTTGTTGGCCAGGCTGATCTCAAACTCTTGACCTTAGGTGATCCACCCGTCTTGGCCTCCCAAAGTGCTGGGATTAGAGGTGAAAGCCACCTAGCCTGGCCTATTTTTTTAGTATTTGCCCTGAGGATTGCAATTAACATCTTACTTTACAACAATTTAGTTAGATTAATACCCTCTTCTTTGTGCTACTGTTTTTTCTTTTTTTTTCTTTTCAGACAGGGTCTTGCTCTGTCACCCAAGATGGAGTGCAGTGGCATGATCACAACTCCCTGCAGCCTTAACCTCTTTGGGCTCAAGTGATTCTCTCACTTGTGCCTCCCAAGTAGCTGGGACTACAGGCTCATGCCACCATCCTTGGCTAATGTTTGTATTTTTTGTAGAGGTGGAGTTTACAGTATGGTCTTGCTGTTTTATGCTATAAATTTAATAAACTTTTTCTTTTCTTTTTTTTTTTTTTTGAGACTGAGTCTCGCTCTGTCGCCCAGGCTGGAGTGCAGTGGAGCGATCTTGGCTCACTGCAAGCTCCGCCTCCCGAGTGCACGCCATTCTCCTGCCTCAGCCTCCCGAGTAGCTGGGACTACAGGCGCCCGCCACCTCGCCCGGCTAGATTTTTGTATTTTTTTGGTAGAGACAGGGTTTCACCGTGTTAGCCAGGATGGTCTCGATCTCCTGACCTCGTGATCCGCCCGTCTTGGCCTCCCAAAGTGCTGGGATTACAGGCTTGAGCCACCGCGCCCAGCCCAATAAACTTTCATTAGCATGATAACTTCTGGCTGGTATTTATGACCAAAAATTATTTGGTAAAGCTAATTTCTTTCTTTTTTTGAGGCAGAGTCTCGCTGTGTTGCCCAGGCTGGAATGCAGTGGCGCGATCTTGGCTTACTGCAACCTTTGCCTCCTGGGTTCAAGCGATTCTACTGCCTTAGCCTCTCAAGTAGCTGGAATTACAGGCACCTACCACCAAGCCTCACTAATTTTTGTATTTTTGGTAGAGACGGGGTTTCTCCATGTTGGCTAACCTGGTCTCGAACTCCTAACCTCAGGTGATCTGCCCACCTCGGCCTCCCAAAGTGCTGGAATTACAGGCATGAGCCACTGTGGCCAGCCACTAATTTCTTAGTATTATTACAAGTCGTTCTCCTTCTACTCATTATTCCAGTTCTCCCATTTCCCAGCATTATAGCATTGGGAAAATTACTTCTCTTATTTGAGTTCCTCATTTGCAAAATATGGTTAACAATTTGTAAGGCTGTGTTGGGTATTAGAGTCAATATAAATGATAAAAGTGCTTGGTATAGGACCCGGTATAAAATAGCAGGCAGTAAATGTTAAAGTGGTTATTATAAAAGGGTTACATTAATATGTATGATTTCAAGGACTGTTGACTATAAGTCTATTTTAGCCAAAAAAGCTCTATGTCCAAAATCCTAAGGTATCCTACTCTATTTGATAAAATATGAGTATTCCACGAAAGGAAAATAGGTATAATGTCAAAATAAGGGATTCTTGTGCTACACACAATATTCACAATATAGCTTGTTGTAGCTTATTATTTTTCAGACTTTGAGAAGTCCTAAGAGCTTATCTGACTTTTCTTAGCTGGCTGTGTCCTAAACTTTGAGTTTAGGGATCATTTTTCTTAGAATACTGAATATTGAATGAGTTAATTTCCTAATTATCTGATGAATACTGAATATAGTGTGCAAATTGCTGCCCTAGGAGTTTTTAAGGGTATATGAAGGCTTTCCAAGGGGCCCTGGGCTAGAAACTTTAGGGAAATAAATTTTAGGCCCATAGCTTTCTTTCTAAAAATGATCTGTTTGCGAACCCCAACCTGTCTTCACAATAGTTCTTCTCTTACTATTGGTGCTCTGCTCAGATTCTTTTGGGTCCCTTTTCACCTAGAAGCTACCCCACATCAGATTACCAGGGTTGAGATAAATCAGTTATGGTTTGTGGATGTGGTGTTTGAAAGCCTAGATTCCTTGCCTAGATTAGGACAACACTGAGATATAACTTATGCTCTAAAGTTGCAGTGTGGAATCAGGCACCCAATTTTTTGCCTGAGATGGTACCCTTGGTTGGTTTCTTCTTGTTCCTTTTACTTTCTTCACTTCTTGAAAGGTTTCCTTCTTAAACATTTTTTTAGTTTATCATTGATCTCAGATTCTGTTTCTAGGACAGCTACCTAAGATACTGACCATATTAGTTATCAATTGCTGAATAACACACTGCCTTAAAACAACAAACATTATTATTTCACAGGGTTAGCAGTCAGGGAGTGGCTTAGCTAGGTGGTTCTGGCTACAGGTCTCTTACGAGATTCTAGTCAAGATGTCAGTGAGGACTGCTGTCATCTGAAGACTTAACAGGGACTGGAGGATTTGCCTCTATGATGGCTGTTGGTGGAAGGCCTCAGTTCCTTGCCACGTGGGGTGTCTACCAGGCCGCTTGAAAGTCCTCATGACATGGCAGCTGGCTTCCCCCAGAGGGAGTCATCCAGGAGATGGAAGCCATAATTCCTTTCATAACACAATCTCAGAAGTGACATACCATTACTTCTGCTTTATCCTGTTCGTCACATAGATTAACTCAGGTGCATTGTGGGAGAGGACCACACAAAGGTATGAGTACCGTGAGGTGGGGATCGTTGGAGGCCATTTTGAAGGCTACCACGTTTACTTTATAAATGAAAATCATACGCTTCACTGATACTCAGTATTACCATGGTGCATTGTCTTGAGATGTAAAAACTTCCAGGGTGCCAAATAAAGGAGAAGTCTCCTTTAATTGTTAATCAAGGAACTGTATTAAGAGTTCCTTCCTTTCCATTTTTGCACAAATTTCTGTTAAGGGTAAAATCATGTTAGAAACAGTATATTTTGTCCTGTGGTAGGATATTCTGAATTTAGATCTTAGTAGGGAGTAATGACATAAGTAGGAATAACGATAGTTTCCTTTTAATGACCTATTCTTTTTCCCCTTAGCTATTGACAACAAGTATATTGCTTTTAACAGAGTGTCCCTGTGAGAGTACAGCAAAGAGAACACAGAGAATTTTGAATGCTAAAGCTATGTCCTATGTGTTTAAATGTAAACAATGATTTTTGGCTAATCTTAATACTCTTCCTTAGGATGTATCATTTGCTGTAAAGAAAAACACCTTTTTTTTTTTTTTTTTTTTTTTTTTGAGACAGAGTCTCGCTCTGTCGCCCGGGCTGGAGTGCAGTGGCTGGATCTCAGCTCACTGCAAGCTTCGCCTCCCGGGTTTACGCCATTCTCCTGCCTCAGCCTCCCGTAGCTGGGACTACAGGCACCCGCCACCTTGCCCGGCTAGTTTTTTGTATTTTTTAGTAGAGACGGGGTTTCACAGTGTTAGCCAGGATGGTCTCGATCTCCTGACCTCGTGATCCGCCCGTCTCGGCCTCCCAAAGTGCTGGGATTACACTGGCTAACCAGTGTAATAAGGTTACACTGGCTAACCTTATTTTTTCATATTCATGTACATTATGATTCATTGAAGAGGGTAAAGCTGTTTAGCTATCATAAGTCTAAGTCCAATTGTTTAATGTTTTCTAATTCATATTTAGAGTAAACCCTGGCTATTCATTTTTAGCAGCATATACTATTCTCTTTTGTTAAACACCGAGAAAAAGCATGATCATATCTAATGAAATTAATGGAGTTATGCCTGATTTTATTGTTTGATTTATTGATTAGTAGGAGTGCATTTTATTTATGTATTTTTATTTATTTTAGCAACTTTAGTTTTTAGTTATGTGGATGAATTGTATAGTAATGAAGTCTAGGCTTTTAGTGTACTTGTCACCTGAATAGTGTACATTGTACCCAATAGGTGATTTTTTTCATCCTTCACCCCACTTCTGAATCTCCAGTGTTCATTATAGCACCCCACATGCTCCTGTATACCCATAGCTTAGCTCTCACTGATAACTGAAAGCATGCAGTATTTGGTTTTCTGTTCCTGAGTTCCTGCACTTAGGATAATGGTCTCTAGTTCCATGCAAGTTGCTCCAAAAAACATTATTTTATTCTTTTTTATATTCCTGATTTTTATACTTGGTTGTATTTAATTATTTCCAAAAGTTGAACAACAGAGTTTTATATATGTCCACATGTTAATGGAAAGCATGTAGTATTGTTTATTATGCTCCTTACTTCATAAAAGCTTAGAATTTCAGGTGTATATTACATTGCATTATTGTAAATTAAGTAATGACAAAGAGAGTAACTAATGAGAAACTGATTTATTATCTTGATTTTAAGGTGTGTGAATGCACAAAACAATCACACTGGGTTTAAATAATATTGGCTGCTTTTTGTAATCCCATAATTTTTTTTTTTTTTTCTCTAAGACAGAGTCTCACTCTGTTGCCCAGGCTGGAGTGCAGTGGTGTGATCTTGGCTCACTGCATCCTCTGCCTCTCAGGTTCAAGCAATTATCATGCCACAGTCTCCCAAGTAGCTGGGATTACTGGTGTGTGCTACCACGCATGGCTAGTTTTTGTATTTTTAGACAAAACAGGGTTTCACCATGTTGACCAGGTTGGTCTCAAACTCCTGGCCTCAAGTGATCTGTCCTCCTCGGCCTCCCAAAGTGCTGGGATTACAGGCATGAGCCAATGCGACTGGCATTGGTGAAATTATGGTGTAAACCCATAATTTCTCAGTGTTTTTCATGATGTAATTTTTTTTTAAGAGATGGGGTCTCGCTTTTGTCTAGCCTGGAGTGCAGTGGTGAGATCATAGCTCACTGCCACTTTGAATTCCTGGGTTCAAGTGATCCTCTGGCCTCAGCCACCTGAGTAGATGGGACTACAGGTGCATGCCACTATGCCTGGCTAATTTAAAAAAAAAATTTTTTTTTTTTGGAGAGACACCTTGACATGTTGCCCAGGCTGATCATGAACTCCTGGCCTCGAGCAATCCTCTGATTTCAGCCTCATCTTTACTTTTTTTGAAGTGAAACTTGGAGTCAGACTTTTCCGGAGAGACACTAAGTACAATTTGACTTACTAGTTTGATGATGAGTACTGGCTTTGCTAATTAGATTTTAGGTTTTAGGGTGGACTTTTTTTTAAAAAATGCCAAATGCCCTAAGTCTGCAGGTCAGAATTTGAACCAGAAAGTATATTATTAATGGGGGAAAAAAGTCTCATTCATTCTGTTAAGATATTTATTTCCAATAAAAATGTACTTTTGGGTTTACTCATTATCAAAATATATGATATAGTTAGGCCATTTGCATCAGTTAAGTACTGATTATGATAATTTCACCCCAAGGAAGAAAACCCACTATGACACCTAAAGCCTTATAATCTCAAAGATAAAAGTAAAACATACCATATTAGACAGTGTTTTTTAAAATTAAGTTAGAATGTATATATTTTATATTTTTTTAAATATGGGGTTTCATGGTGAAAAGGAATCTGAGGAGAAAAGAAAAATGAAAAAAAAAAAAAAAAGATAAAAAGAGATGAGGTCTCACTCTGTTGCCCCAGCAGAAGTAAAGAAGTATCTGTTTTAGTTGTGTGTGTGTGTATGTGTATTTTTCATTACTCTGCTGATTTTATTTTAGGGTGATGAGGAAACATTTGAAAACTATTATCGAAAACAAAGAAAGAAACAAGCAAGACTGGTATTGCAACCCCAGTCGAATATGGTAAGTATGGGATATTTTGAATTGGTTATGTTGTCACTCTTTATCCCCTTATCCTGTTTTAATTTCTTTAGAGCATGTATCACTATTCATTCAACTACAAATATTTATTGAACACCTACCATTTCCAAACATTGGTTTAAGTGCTAAGGGTACAACAGTGAACCAAACAGAAAAGTCCCTTTTCTCATGAACTTACATTCTATTAGAAAAGATAGATAGCGAATTAAAAAAAAAAAAAAAAAAAGACCAACAAATATGTAAAATATCAGGGAATGATAATTAGTTTCTGACAATATAGTGGATTATGTACCTTGATTAATTGTCCCACTGAAAAGACAACTGAAGATGCTAGATAGACATTTAAAACAAACAAACAAAAAGACCAGAAACTAAGTGAATAAAGAACTGTTCTATATATTGGTTGTGGTGATAGTTAGTAGATGTGTTTGTAAAACTCGTAGAAACTGAATATTAAAGAGTATTATTGTATGTGACTTATACCTCAATACATCTGACTGTAAAACAATCAAAACAGTAAAACCCAAATGAAGGCAGAAATGCAGATAGGTTTAATGAAACATTGAATATAGCTTTTATCCTAGGAGCATCTGGTGAGTAGGAAAGCATGAATTTTGAGGACATTGGGTACCGAGGGCTAAGGCCAGAGCCCACCCAAAGTAGGTGTCTAGTAAGAGTTTGTCTCCCTTGTAAAGCTGAGACTCCAGAGGATTTAAAGCCCCATTATTAGGATGAGCTAGAGATAAAGCCATCTAAAAATCCTTCTGTTCCCTCTGGCAAATACTGTAAGGAAAATTACCTATCTCAAATCTTAGTGCTGAGTGAACGAGAGAAAAAAATCCCTCTGAGAATTCATAACAAGCAGTTTGTTACTACTTGTGTTTGCAACCCAAATTCATCATATTTGGATAGTCAAAGACATCTCAAGCTCAACTTTTAAAGTATTTTCATCCTGATACTATCTCCAGGTGCCTGGCAGAAGCAAATACAGATATGTGCACCTTCTTTCCAGAGTTAAAATGAGCAATTCACAGTCAGAAATAATTACCAAATGAGTGAGAATCATAAGAAACATTAGCAACAAAAATAGATTCTAAAAGACTTGATATTTGAATTATTAGCCATGGAGTATATAATAGTGCTACTTAGTATATTTAAAGAAATAAAAGCCAAGCTTGCTAATATAAATAGGGAACAGAAACTATAAAGGATGACCAAATAGATGTGAAGAAATATCAGGTAGAATATCTAGAAATTAAATAGATATTAACTGAAGTTAAAAATATTATGAATAGGTTTAACAGTTGATGAATTCTCTCTTAGTTAATCTGAAGAAACTATATGGAAGTAAGCATCACAAAGAGACAGAAGGAAAAATTACAGAAGTGAGATATGAGGGATACAGAGAAGTCTAACATATATCTAATTGGAGTTTCAGAAAGAGGATAGAGCAAATGAGACTGAAGAATATTTGATGCCATATGGCTAAGAATTTTCTGGGACAAATGAGAAATAGTCAAGCCCAAGGAATCCCAGATACCTTAAATAGAAAGAAATACAGTCTTAGAAACCTTATAATTAAATTGCAGAACACCAAAGTTAAAGAGGAATAGAAGAGCTGAAAACTTATCAGCTATCTTGATCTGACTAACATTTATTGAATACTCCACCCCAGATGGAAGAATGCACATGCTTTACATGTGCACATGGAAGGTTCACCAATATCATATTCTGGGCCATGAAACAAACATCAACAAATATAAAAAGCTGGGCCGGGTGCAGTGGCTCATGCCTGTAATCCCAGCACTTTGGGAGGCTGAGGCAGGTGGATCACCTAAGGGGATTTGAGACCAGCCTGGCCAACATGGTGAAACCCCATCTCTACTAAAAATACAAAAATTATTCAGGCATAGTGGCAGGTGCCTGTAATCTCAGCTGCTCAGGAGGCTGAGGCAGGAGAATTGCTTGAACCCGGGAGGTGGAGGTTGCGGTGAACTGACATTGCATCATTGCACTCCAGCCTGGGCGACAAGAGTGTGACTCTGTTTCAAATAATAATAATAATAATAATAATAAATAGAAAAAGCTTGAAATCATACAAAGTCTGTCTTCTGACTGCAAGAGAATTAAATGATCGATACGCAAAAAATGAATATTGACTTACCTCTTTCAACAATTCAAGTGGATCATGGACCTAAATGTGAGAGCTAAAATTGTAAACTTTTAGAAGAAAACAAAGGATAAAATCTTTATTACCTTGGGTTCTACGATATTCTACAGTGTATTTACAGTGTTTTTCTATGTGAGATACATAAAGCATGAGCCATAAGAGAAAAAAAGTAGATGATTTGAACATCAAAATCTAAAACTTTGGGTTTTCAAAAGATGTTGTTAAAAAAATGAAAAGGCTGGCTCATGCCTGTAATCCCAGCACTTTGGGAGGCCAAGGCGGGCATATCATGAGGTGAAGAGATCAAGAGCATCCTGGCAAACATGGTGAAACCCCATCTCTACTAAAAATACAAAAATCAGCTGGGCATGGTGGCGTGCGCCTGTAGTCCCAGCTACTAGAGAGGCTGAGGTAGGAGAACCACTTGAACCTGGGAGGCTGAGGTTGCAGTGAGCCCAGTTCGTGCCACTGCACTCCAGCCTGGCGACAGAGCAAGACTCCATCTCGGGGAGTGGGTGGGGGGAAGGAAAGGAAAAGGCAAGATACAGACTTGGAGAAAATATTTGCAGAACTCATGTCTATAAAGGGTCTTTATCCAGAATATGTAAAGAATTACTTTACATTATTACTTTACAGTTATACAACTGAGTAATTGAAGACAGATAAACCAGTTTTAAAAATGGACAAAAGATTTGAATAGACATTTTACCGAAGATATACTGATGGCAAATAAGCAATGAAAAGATGTTCAGTATAATTTTTTCATCAGGGAAATGCAAATTAAAATCACAATAAGATACCACTACATACTTACTAGAATGACTAAAATTGAAAGGATTGATAATAGCAAGTGCTGGTGAGGATATGAATCCAGTGGAACTCTCATGCACTTCTAATAGATATAAAATTATACTGCCACTTTGGAAAATGGTTTGGCAATTTGTTACAATGTTAAGCATACTCTCCTATGACCTAGCAGTCCTGCTCCTAGGTATTTATCCATGAGAAATGAAAATGCGTCTTTATACGGTGGCTCATATGTGAATGTTTGTAGTAGCTTTATTATAAATGCCCAAAACTAGAGACATCTGAATGTCTGTTAACTAGTGAATAAATTGTGGTACATCCATGTGTATAAACAAATTATTGTATGTTTTATGTAATGAAACTACTGGGCACTAAACGGGAATTGATACATGCGGTGATATGGATGAATGTCAAAAGTATTATTCTAAGTGAAAAAATTCATATACAATAAAGTTATATACCATATGAGTTGTGCTATATGACATTTTTGAAAAGACAAAACTCTAGGACAGAATGGGATCAGTGGTGGCCAAGGCCTATGGGTTCGGCAGGGTAATTCTCTACAAAAGGGCAGGAGGGAACTTTCTGAGATGGATATGTTGTATACTTTGATTTTTCTGGTGGTTACACAACTGTCTACATTTGTCAAAACTCGGTGAATTCTACATGTAAAAAAGGGCTAATTTTATTATATGTAAATTATACCTCAATAAAGTTAACTTTAGAAACAAACATAAACAGAAAATCTTAAAAGTACCCAAAGAGAAAAGAGGTTATTTTCAAGTAAACAAAACAATAAAATATTTTCAATTCTGAAAAAAGTAACTGTCAACTTAGGATTCTATATCGAGTGAAACAAGGGCAGAGATAGACATTTTCAGACGAAGAAGAGCAGAGTCGGCCACTAAGATGCACTTACTAAGGACATTCTATGGATATGCTTCAAACGAAAGGAATGTGATGCCAAATGGAAGATGTGAGATGCAAGAAGGAATGAATAGCAAAAAAAGTATAAATATTTAGGTAAATCTAAGATGACTGTAGGAAAAATATAAAATGGACATTAAAACAGCATAGAATTTTAATTTGTGCAGCAGCAATAAGAAAAAAAAAGATAGAATTAAAATACACAACAATAACATAAACATCAGAATGAGATGGAAGTTAATGAAATTAAACTATCCTACAGTCTAAAGCGTCCAGCAGAAGAGTAAAAACATTGAGTAGCTTTAAGAGTTTGGTTACTTAAGGATGTATAATGTGATTTCTAGAGTAACCACTGAAGGAATAGAAACAGGGTATATATACTTTTATATAATACAGGGAGAGCTAGAATGATAAGAATACAATTTTTTGTTCGTGTGCTTTTGAGTTGATAAAAATGGTAATTCTAAACCTGTAAGCACTTGATAACATTGACTCAAAGTATTTAAAGCACAATTGCCACAGCTACAAGGAGAAATAGAAAACCCACAAGTATAATGAGTTTTGTTTTGTTTTGTTTTTTGAGACAGAGTCTCGCTCTGTTGCCCAGTCTGGAGTGCAGTGGTGTGATCTTGGCTCACTGCAAGCTCCGCTTCCCAGGTTCATGCCATTCTCCTGGCTCAGCCTCCTGAGTAGCTGGGACTACAGGCACCTGCCACCACGTCCAGCTAATTTTTTGTATTTTTAGTAGAGACAGGATTTCACCATGTTAGCCAGGATGGTCTCGATCTCCTGACCTCGTGATCCGCCCTCCTCAGCCTCCCAAAGTGCTGGGATTACAGGCGTGAGCCACCGCACCTGCCCAGCGAGTTTTAAAATATGTGTCAGTGTATTCTAAATCAAGTAGACATAACATCAGTAAGAATACAAAACATGCTTAATAGGCTTCATCTAATGGAATATATAGAATCCTATTTCAACAACTGTAGGAACATATTCTTTTCAAGCACACATGGACCGTTATTAAAAATTTGACTACATACTATGTATGCTATAAAGCAAGTATCAGGAAATATCAAGCATTTGGTGTCATGTAGACTATATTTTCCAGTCACAGTATTTCTAAGCTAAAATGTATTAACAATCCTCATCCCAAAACACCTGAAAAAAAACCCAGATGTTTGAAAATTTGATCACATTTATGAAATTTGCAAAACATAACCTTTGAACTTAATTGAAATATGAAATATTTCATGTAATAAACTTTATGAATGAAAGTCAAATGATCAAATATTTTTCTATATGCCTTTTGTTAAAATTACAAACAATAGGCAATCATAAAACCATAACAGGTTTTGGCAGAATTTATAATCTGATTACTATTTGAAAAATATTTTGGCAGCCGTATAGAGAATAGACTGTAGAGGACAGGCTGGGAGTTGGGGAGATTATGAAGGAGGATGGTATAATAAATGGTCAAAGTAGAGGTGATGACAGCTTTGACTAGTCTGCTGAGAAGGGGGTTCTGAAATCATATTTCCTTTTTAATTTGTTTATCTCCTTTCGAATGTACATTCCATGAGAGTAAGGACTTTTTGTTATTTACAAATATATCACTGGTACCTAAAAATGTGTGTGGCATATAGTAGGCTCTCAATAAATATTTGTTAATGAAGTTGTAGTGACTTGGAACTTACCTTTATGTTACCGGTATTTATTGGTTTAAATTGATTTTTATTTTTCATTTTAAGCATGAAACAGTTGATGGCTATAGAAGATATTTCACTCAAATTGTAGGGTATGTATCTAATATGGAAATAACTATTATTAATTTTATATTATGTTAAATGCCAGAAATACTTATTTTTTATTTGGGTTTTTTTTTTTTTAACATGTGCTTTGGTAATTACTGTTTTTAGGTTCTTTGTGGTAGAAGATCACATTTTACATGTGACCCAAGGATTAGTAACCAGAGCATACACTGATGAACTTTGGAACATGGCCCTCTCAAAGATAATTGCTGTCCTTAGAGCTCATTCAGTAAGTCAGACATTTACATTACTAAAATTTTAATTCAGTTACTTCAAGAACTTCTGAGCTGCATAATGTCAGAGGAAAACTGTATCTTCATCTTTCTGCATTGTTTTAGTAGTTGCTCAGATTTGGAAGTAGTAATGTCAGGCTTTTGTTTGGTAATCTCAGGCTTTTATATATATATAAAGTATTTTATAAGTATTATATACAATTTTTTGTTTGTGTGCTTTTGAGTTGATAAAAATGGTAATTCTAAACCTGTAAGCACTTGATAACATTGACTCAAAGTCAATATGATATAAAATATATTATAAATATATTTTATATAAAATATAAAATAAAATATAAAATATATATTATATATATAATACAATATATTTATATTATATATAAATATATAATACTTTTTATATTTTATATTGTATACAATATAAAATAAAATACTTTTATTCTGGCATTATAGAAAATGAAGAATTAAGCAGGTCTTATTAGTCTCAACTGACCTCTTAATTAGATCACTGAAAAGCACCGTGAAGAAAATGTTTTTAATTATCATTTCAATTCTTTGTTTCTAAAATGAACTCTACCATTAAAACTCAATAGAACTTGTTCTTCGGTGTTTGCAATTTACAGTAATACACTATAATAATGAATTTCTTTAAAATTTGCAATTTTCAAAATTTCAACTCATTTGAAATATTGAACCTTTGTGTAATGAGAGGTTTTTATAGGTGAAAATTAAATGATGAACTATTTTCCTAATGCCTTTTCTGGAAATAACAAATATGTTAGTGTTATAAAGACAATACTTAGTATAGGCCTTTTTAAAAGATAGTAGTTTTACCTTTCTTACTATTTAAAATTTTGTCTATTTATAATTTTATAATTCATTGAGATTTTAAAAATATTGAAGAAAGATTGTTAGCTTATATGATATTAAGATTATAAATAAGCTACATTTTTGTTTATCAGGAATGTAGATTCTTGATATACTATCCAACGAACTACAACTTTTCCCAGCGTATTAATAAGGAACAATACACTTTATCATGGTCAATATTCAGATCAGCTCTGAGTATAAAAAATTAAAGTATGTTTCCTGTTAATTCCATGATACCAAATATGAAGTCGTATTAGATACAACATTTCACTTTCAAAATCTTATTAAATGCTATGAAAGGGACAGAGTAAATCTCACTGTCCCTTTGAAATTAATAATTGTCTTTTGGTTAATTACTAAGAAAATAATGAAATTGTAATTCTTATATTGGAAAAAGTAATACGTAGTGTCTCTTTTATAAGATGGAAAATAAGTAAATAGATGAAATGTGAAAATACATAGTCTCTATATAAACCTTTTTCGGTTTAAATAACTAGTTCCTTAAAATCTAAAGACTTTTGAAACATAAACATCATAAGTATCATATTATGATCTCCCTCTAAAAGTTTATACTGAATAGAGAAGGTCAGTTGTGGATCTAACCAACCAAGATTTTAAACTTATTATAAGTCTGGCAGATTAAAAGAAACATTATCAAGTTCTTATTTCTTAGTTTTTAATCATATGACTCTGGTTTGTTGTTTTCGGTGTTTTGTTTTGTTTGTGTGTTTCCACCCTCAGTCCTATTGCACTGATCCTGATCTTGTTCTGGAGCTGAAGAATCTTATTGTAATATTTGCAGATACTTTACAGGTAGGTGATAACCTAACAATTAATGGTTATTCTGATCACTTAAAAACATACAAAATATAGGCTATACTCATTTATGTTGTTGTAGATTAGTGACAGTAAATTAGTAGTAATAAATGTTTACCTACGTATTGGTATTCTGCTATTACCCAGAACTATTCATGCTACTTCCTTTTCAGTTATGAAGCTTAGACAGAGCTCAGGGATGCTACTATCTTTTAAAATATTGATCATTCAGTTGGAATAAAGTATTTTTACAGTTAAAAAAAAAAAGAATACAGAGTATAATGGAAATAACCCTGAACTAGAAATTAGAAGATATAAATTCTGCCTTAGGGCAGTGAGAAATGGGTTCTAGAATCACATAGACCCAGAGTTTCTGTTCTGCCTGTGCTGTTGACTAATTGTATGCCTGCAGGTTCATTAAGCTTTAGATCCTTATTTGTGAAAATGGTTTTATTACTAATTTCAGAATTGTTTTTAGTTTTAAATATGATACTTTGTATGAAAACACATGATTTGAAAACTGTGTTCATATTCTTCCTGGTTTCTGGTTTTCCATGTGTTCTGTGAGCAAATCACTTTACTTTTTTGAATTGTTTTTTTCTTTTTAAAAATAAGGAGGATTGTTTGAACCCAGGAGGTGGAGGTTGCCGTGAGCCAATATTGCGCCACTGCACTCTACTGTGCAACAGAGCGAGACTCCATCTCAAAACAAACAAACAAACAAAAAACACGAAAGAAACAAAAAAATAACATTAAAACTAAATTATTTCAAAACTCAGTGTTTTTGCGATTTTCAGTATCAAAGTTTTGAGATTTCTAGCTTGTCCTTCCTCCTTGATCACAGATAATAAAGAATTGATTGCGTTTTCTTTTCCTGTGTAAATTTACGGGATTTTTATGGTTAGAAGTAACTTTTCATGAAGTACAGACTAACATTTTCCAAAGTGTGATGAGCTGTTACTTAAAAAAAGTGTCCTGTGGTCCAAAAGTAAAACATATTTCTCTACTGAAAACTTTTCTGAGAGCAAATTCATACCCATAAGTTCCCAAAAGGAAGATGATTATGCAGCATTTTCCCAATATATTTGACCCTTAAATCTTTTTCCCCTTTAGAACATCTTTTAGATCTGGAACTTTATATAATATGCTTTGGGAAATCCTGATTTAAACTATTTGCTTTATCACAAGAGTCTTTGCCTCTTAGAATTATAGTTTTCTACTTTATTCTTAAACCTAAAGAGAAGATTCCACAAGCTCCTTTAGTAAATTGTTTTATTACTCATGTCTGTTATATATTAATTTGTATGGCTTATATTGTGACAGTGGAATAATGTGGGATTTTTTGTTGTTGTTTTCATAAATTTTGTGATGACTGTATAATATTGATCTCACTGCAGTAAAACTTTTAGTAAGTTTTATTTGGGGCTGTCCAAATTTTGGGCACCCATTTCTAAGTAGCTTGAGATATTAGGTTGGTGCAAAAGTAATTGTGATTTTCGCCATGGAGAGTAAAAGTAACAGTAATTTTGGATAGTAATTTTGCTGTACTTAATGACTTAAAGCACTTTTATTCAAAGTGTGGTCTGGGGACCACTGGTCTGCAAACTGTTTATTGTTAGTCTGCAAATTATCTCTTAGATCCATAACAAAAAGGAGCTTTCCTCGGAATGTAAGTTAACTATATCCCTAAGTACAAAGTTTAGTGCAATTGGCATCTTGCTACAAGCAAGACTTTTTTCAATATAAGTAGCAGCATCAATTTGTATTCTGGTACAAACTCCTTATTTCTTTGTAGACTGTAATAAATAGTTATTGGACTGGACTTTGAGTACAGCTGAATGTACAGTATTTGATATGGTACCAAGGAATTCTCCAGAGAATCAAAGGAAAGTCAAAGATAGTATTTAGGTAATATTGGCACTGTAAAAGCAACAATGATAGTTACATAAACCCTTGCAAGGATACCTTTCTCATATTTTTGCTTTGAAATATGACTGGAGAAGTCAACCACTCCTTCCTACTTTTTCAGTTTCTGCAGTATTTTCATTTCACTGAAAGCTGACAGGTTCAGTATTTGATCCATCTTATACTGAATTAATGATTGCTGGCTTTTAAATTTATAACTATTAATTGAAGAACTGGTAAGTGTCTTTTCATGAAAACTAATTAAAGAATGTTATATAATATTTAGATTTTTAAACTGGCCCTTGCCACCCGAAGGAAATCTTGCTTTTTAAAATGCCAGTATTTTATCATCTAAAACAAAACTGACTAAACAATAAAGTAAAAAAAGTAATACCAGCATATTTATATTCCTTACTACCTATTAGGCAAATAACAAGTAAACATTTATTGATTCCTTTATTAACATTTTTTGAGTACCCAATACATGTTAGCAGACTAGTTGATGTATAAAATAGTAGAGACATAGAAGTCAGTAAGACAGTAGGGACGTAAAAGTCCTTGGCTTCAAGAAATTGCCAGTTTAGTTGTAAACAAATAAAATGCTTAATAAGACATCCTAATGCAGCAAGCAATATGTTGTTAGCTTTGGGCCTGCAGAAGATGGAATGACTAACTTAGATTCTAGGAGTTGAAGAAGGCTATACAGACAGTTGAAACTTGAGCTGGGATTTGAAGGTGAGTTCAGCAAATAGATAAGAAGGAAAGGGTATTAATGGAAGAAAAAATAGCATGTGTAAACTATAGATAAAAGCATGGTGTGGTGAAAGTGAAATGGAGCAGCTTGATGGTATTAGAAACTGTAGAATATAGGTGTGAACAAGGAAGGGCAAATAGTGGTGATGAAACTGACCCAGATTATGGGACGTCTTGTGGGACTTTAGTAAGCATTTTGTAGTTTTTAGGCAGGGGAATGGCACAATCAGATTTATACTTTTGAATGGTAATTTTGAGAATCTGGGAAATAGATTGAGAGAGAGATGGTTGAAAGTTTAGGAAGCTTTTACAATGGTCTAGGTAAGAGATATTAAGGACCTGTGATAAAGCAGTGGCACTAAGAATATTTTTGGAAGAAAGATGGGTAGATAATGGAGAATGAAAGATTTGATTTATAAAAGAGGTAAAATCAGAAGAAATTGGTGACTACTTTGTGTGTGTGTGTATGTGTGTGTGGTGGGGGTAGGGTGTTTAGGTGGTTTTCTAGATTCTCTGTTGATAAACTAGGTTGATGATAGCATTATTATTATGGATAGGAAATAAGAGGAACACTTGATTTCACTGGGGAGAGAGGAAGTAGGTTTAATGTACTTGCTGACTGACTGAATGGAGATGAAACAGGTGTTAGAATTAAATATTTGGAATTTAGAGAGGCCTAGCTAGAGATACAGATTTGAAGTAATCATCAGAGGTTGAAATCATTAGACTTGAGATTACCCTAGGGAGCTAGAAGAAACGATTAAAGGATACAGATAGAAGTTACACAAGGAAACTGGAAGGATTGTTCATAGATGTAAAAGGAGAATAAGAAGAGTGATTGGTGTTACAGAATTGAAAGCAGAAGAATTTCAAGAAAGAGATGTCAGGTAGAGTGAGATCATTGAATTTGATATTTAGGAGATAGTGTGTTGTGACATTGTTGAGTAGTTTAAATAAAGGAATAGAAGTGAGAGATTGTAGTACATTTGACTGTGAAGGGAGTGACAGCGGCAGCTGACAGGCTACAGAAAATTGAGGGAGAGCTGTTTTGGTCTCTTGTTTTTCTTGGCTAAAAGATGGAAAACAGTTTAGCATATTTATTTAGCCAAGAGAAAGGTGCCTGTGGAAGTTAAAGACATAATAGAGTAAGAAGTTAACCCATGGAATGGTTTATGTGGAAGGAGATAGGCTCAAGAACAAAGACGGAGAGAGAAACCTTGGAGAGACAAGTGGAGAATTCTGTGAGGTAAGAGAGAATGTTTGGTCCTGATGTGGGTAAGATTTCAATTAGTTTGGAGTCGGGAAAGAATAAAATTTGGAAGTGTGAATGTTTAATGGAAAGATGTAAATTTTCCCAATAGGACAAACTCAGTCTTAAGTTGAAGGTGCAAAAGGAAGCCAGCCTGTCTCAGACAGAATCCATTCCCTTTTCTTCTTGTATCCTATTTAGGCACCACTTCCCAAGACACTGTTATGTAAAAACTTATCTTGAATTTTTTCCTCCAGCTCTGACTTTTAATACTTTTTAAGGCTAACACTGTAATCATTACTGAAAAGAGAAAAATTGGAAAAACCATTCTATTCTCATAAAACTCTTTCTGGACCTCTTTTTTTTTTTTTTTTTTTTTTTTTACCAAATGCAATGTAGTAGAAAGTCAAAATATATCTTTTTATTTTCTTACTTTGAGAATGGCATACAGTGGGATCTAGTGATTCCTTCCAAATGATTCTCTAGTATTCCCAACATTTTTATTGAATATTTTTGTACACTTGTTGATCTGCTTTTTTTTTGTTTGTTTTTTAGGGTTATGGTTTTCCAGTGAACCGACTTTTTGACCTTTTATTTGAAATAAGAGATCAATACAATGAAACACTGCTTAAGAAATGGGCTGGAGTTTTCAGGTTAGTCTAAGTCATGGTGCCTTAATATAATGAATACATTTGTCAAATACTCAAGTGGTTTATTTGCATGTATTAATAAAAATGCTTATAATCATTTTTCTTGTAGTAAAGTACACATAGAATTTACCATCTTAGCCATTTTCAAGTGTATAGTTCAGTGGTGTACATTCACATTGTTGCAACTGTCATCACCATCCATTTCCAGAATGTTTTCCTCTTCCCTAATAGAAACTCTTACTCACTTAACAATAACTGTCCATTTCCCCCTTCCCCCAGCCTCTGGCAACCACCACTCCTGCTTTGTCTCTAAAATTGACTGCTCTAGGTACCTTATGTAAGTGGAATCATATATATTTGTTCTTCTGTGTCTGGATCATTTCACTTAACACAGTGTCTTCAAGGTTCATCCATGTTGTAGCATGTCAGAATTTCTTCCCTTTTTAAGGCTAATATTCCATTGTCTTTATATATCACATTTTGTTTATTGGTTCATCTGTTGATGGACATTTAGGTTCCTTCCACCTTTTGACTATTGTGAATAATGCTGCTGTGAATGTGAGTACAGTATACATATATCTGTTTGAGTCTCTGCTTTCACATCTTTTGGGTTTATACCCAGAAGTGAAATGCTGGATCATATGTAAATATACCTTTAACTTTTTGAGGAACTACCATACTGTTTCCATAGTGGCTGTAACATTTATAATCAGTTTTTAGTTATACTTACTTGTAGTTCTAATATCTGTAATTTTTTCCTAGTAAATGATTAAATACTTACAAGGCTCTAAGTATTCAAAGATATTTTGTATTAGAGACAGAAATTTACAGCTTTTAAATTTTGTTTTGGACAAGTGCTGTTTTTACAAACAACATCACTAGATTAAGAATCTTAAAGAAGCTAAAGAGCAAATTACTTTCGCTTTAACCACTTGTCTGCAGGCCATGGACAAAAGTATTTTAATACCTATATAACTTTTT
The DNA here is from genome assembly GCF_002776525.5 of Piliocolobus tephrosceles. Classification (NCBI taxonomy): domain Eukaryota; kingdom Metazoa; phylum Chordata; class Mammalia; order Primates; family Cercopithecidae; genus Piliocolobus; species Piliocolobus tephrosceles. The sequence goes on along the minus strand of NC_045442.1, from coordinate 40,761,661 downwards.
AGTGACATGAGAAGAGAAATATGCCCCCCCACTTTAATTGCTAAAGGTTTTCCTCCTCCCCTTCTTTCTCTCTCTCTCTCTTTTTGTCTCTTTCTCTCCATCCTTCTCCCTTTCGGGAAGAAAAAGTCAATCTTGAGGTTTTACATCTTGTTTACCCAAAATATGATAGAAGTAATGTGTCAATATTTGATGGTGTTAAAATAAAAGTATGTTAGATGATTTAATACCAGCTTATCACTTATCCCATCAGCTTTCAAAACTATGAAGGTTGACCTTCTAAATACTGTAATAGGAATCTTTGAACAGGGTGAGGTGGCTTATGCCTGTAATCCCAGCACTTTGGGAGGCCAAGATGGAAGGATCACTTGAGGCCAAGAGTTTGAGACCAGCCTGGACAACATAATGAGACCCTGTCTCTACAAATAAAAAAAAAAATTAGCTGGGCATGGTGGTGCACACCTGTAATCCCAGCTACTTGGGAAGTTGAGGCAGGAGGATTACTTGAGCCCAGGTGTTTGAGGCTGCAGTGAGCTATAATCACACCACTGCACTCCAGCCTGCACAATAGGGTAAGACCGTGCTCTTAAAAACAATTTTTTAAAATGCCTGAGTGGCTCATAAGGTGATACATATCTAGTAAAATCAACTAAACAAATCCTTATTTGAGTTTTTTGTATTTACATTCTTCGGGAGTGATATAGGATGCTATCCCAGATGGATAATTGACAGTCCCGATGAGTCATATGTAACTATCAACAATTATTTTTATTAACTGTTTTAAAAATTAAGGTAGCATTTATTGATAAAGATGGTAATCTAGAAAATATATGCTGTGGTACAATGTATAATATGATGTAATATGATGTTTTTATAGTTATAAAATCTTACAGAGTTGATGTTATTTAATTGGCTTCTTCAGAAGGGTGTTTATGTTTTCATAACGTTGATAGATTGTATTGGGCCAGCTATTCTCTCTTACCTACCTTAAGACTTCTAGTAGTAAGATTGTTCCTCAAGACTGGGGAAACCTTGTGGTGTTGTTTTCTCTCTGGGAAGCTAATGGCTTCATTCACATAGAGAGAGGATTAATTTTATCCTCCAGAGTAATAGTAGAGGAGAACAAATGATAGCATGTCAATTTTGATACACAATTTCCAAATATATTTTGACTTCTGTTTTTAATACTCTTCCAGATCATGTTTTTTCCCTATTTTTTTTTTAATTTTTTGAGATGGAGTCTTGCACTGTCACCCAGGCTGGAGTGCACTGGCGTGATCTCGGCTCACTGCAAGCTCTGCCTCTAGGGTTCACGCCATTCTCCTGCCTCAGCCTCCCTAGTAGCTGGGACTACAGGTGCCCACCGCCATGCCTGGCTAATTTTTTGTACTTTTAGTAGTGACGGGGTTTCAGCATGTTAGCCAGGATGGTCTCAATCTCCTGACCTCATGATGCCCCCGCCTTGGCCTCCCAAAGTGCTAGGATTACAGGCGTGAGCCACCATGTCTGGCTACCTAAATTTTTAAGAAGTAGCAGAACTTAAGCTTTGTTTACCTCTGACCCGTATCCTCAAATATTTTATAAATAGTGAATTGACAACCCAACAGTTAAATGGGGGAAAAAGAAAAATTATCAATATTGAGTGATATTCAAAACTTGACTACTTCCATGACCAAAATTTATAACCTGACTACTGTTATAGTTTATCTGTATGCAGCTCTCTCTCACTATATTATGAGCCCTGTTTTATTTTTGTATTATTTTTGGATACATGTGCTTTTATTTAGTTTTTAATTGACAGTAATTGTATAGATTTATGAGGTACAGTTTGATGTTTTGATATATACATTATGGAATGATTAAATCAAGCAAATTAACATATCCATCACCTCACATACTTATTTTTTTCTTTTAGTGGTGCAAATATTTAAAATCTACTGTTAGCAATTTGAAATATATGTTACATTATTATTAACTGTAGTCACCTTTTAGAATAGATCTCAAAAACCTGTTTCCCTGTCTAACTGAAACTGTACTCTTTGACGAACATCTTGGCATCTCCCTACCCTGCCAAGGTGATTGGATGACAATTACATTAGGACAGCCTAAGTTATGCTGTAGCAACAAAAATTCCCCAAATCTCAGTGGATGAACACGTTTTATTCCTCACTCATACAGAAGCCCACAATAAGTTTACTAGTCAGAGATACAAGCTATTTGCATTTGTGATTCTAACTTTTCAACATGTTGTCTTCCTTGTCACCATGGAAAGGAGGTTTGCACAATTGGCTTATAAAGGCTTTAAACTCAAAGCAACACATGTCACTTGCATTCACAGCCCAGTGGCCAAAACTAGTCATATGGCCCTACCTAACTACAAGGGGGTGTACAGGAAAGCACATGGTTATTTGATGAGTAGTAACTGTTTCTGCGTCACCAACTATAAAAGATCCATTTCTAGTCACATTATGAGAGGCTAAACAAATATAACACATTGTTTTGATCTTCAAGAGTTTATAATCTCATTGGGAAAAGAGAAGACACAAGATACACAACTTGAAAATTATTCCTATCAAGAATTATGACAGGAGGTCGGGCACGGTGGCTCATGCCTGTAATCTCAGCACTGTGGGAGGCCGGGGTGGGCAGATCACGAGGTCAGAAGATTGAGACCATCCTGGCTAACATGGCGAAACCTCTTCTTTACTCAAAATACAAAAAATTAGCCTGGCGTAGTGGCATGTGCCTGTAGTCCCAGCTACTTGGGAGGCTGAGGCAGCAGAATCACTTGAACCTGGGAGGCGGAGGTTGCGGTGAGCTGAGATCACACCACTGCACTCCAGCCTGGGTGACAAGCGAGACTTCGTCTCAAAAAAGAAAAAAAAAAAAAATTATGACAGGAATACTTTCCATTACATGGATCCTTTTTTAGTTACAGATAATCAACTTGTTGAGAATGTATCACCTTGAGAATTGTTCTAGATTAGAAAACTAAAGTGCTGAGAGGTTGTAAAACAAACTAGTGGAAAAAGGAGATTGTACCTGAATTTTGGGGGACAAGACTTATTTGTTGTTGGATTTTAGAATTCTGGATGCTTAGGCTGTATCTTCCTATTTGGACCTTTAACTGACAAGTAAAAACTGCTTTTGTAATAGTTGGGGTTTTTTAAGGTATTGTCTTTTAGTACTGTAATAATATGTTTTGTAATGATAAGTTTTTGATTTTCCTTTCCTAACAGGGACATTTTTGAAGAAGATAATTACAGCCCCATCCCTATTGTCAATGAAGAAGAATATAAAATTGTCATCAGCAAATTTCCATTTCAAGATCCAGACCTTGAAAAGGTACAAGCTAGTATTTAATTCAAGTATTTTCTTAAAAATAAATTCGTGGTATTTGTTACTACATAATATTAAATATTAAGCTGAGACTGTAAATAAGAGTGGTTTCTTGGGGGACAATTTGTTGTTGTATTGAGAAAACTATGTTTTGTTAAGTTTTAAAGAGTGTGTTACTACTACTACTACTACTACTACTACTACTACTACTACTACTACTACTGAGATTTTGATGACGTTAAGAAGGGACTTTCCTGGGGATACTAGAAGTAGTTGCCCCAAACGTTAGGTGGATTCCCAGGAGAGGTGTTACTAATGTGGGGTGGATTCCAAATGAAAAATAGATTTATAGTAATCAGGGTATATCCTAGGGAATGAAACAAGAATTTCTTTAAATTGTTTATCACTGTGGAAGATTTTAAAAGAAGTACACTTTTACAAAAAGTTTATCTTGGTTAAATAAGTGATAGGTGAAAGCAATAGCTACCTGTAGATTTCTTCCTGAAGTAGGAATGTATACATTTTTTGAGTCAAGATATCTGAATAAAAGGGTAGAGAAAGTAAGTAGACCAGCCATATAGGAGATTCTTAGAATGCACATGAATCCATGTGTATATGCATATATACGTGCTCCCTTGTACCTATCCAGTATCTTTGGGTAGAATTAGATCTCATTAGAAAAGGATGTCATAGTAACTGTAACTGTCACTTTTGTATTCTCTTTATTCTTGTTTTTTTTCTCCTTCCTCTTCTTTACTATTTTCCCAACTTTTTATAATTCATTACCTTTCTAAATTTTTATTACTTCAGGACGAGCAAGATCAAATTCTGAGTGAATCGTGACTGTAAATTTTTGTTATATTTTTATATATAAACTAAGCATATTATGTGTATTAGTCACTAAATACAGAACCAGGTAATTAAATGGAAAGCTTCTAGATTATAGCTAATGCTGCCATTGCATATACCTGTTAGCTATGTTTTAATACAAGAAGCCAGAATAATTATTCTAATTCTGTATTTTTTGAAAGCCCAGTGAAAGTTGTTCTGTCAAGAAATATCACCAGAATATTCTCCATCTCATGGCTTAGTTTTTTTTTTTTTTTTAGTTACTGGTAATGAGTTTGTTCAGGCTAGTGTCATATAAAGAGCACTAGACTAGGTCTAGATTCATGTGCTAGCTCTGCTTGTGGCTTTTTTTTTTTCTTTGAGATGGAGTTTTGCTCTTGTTGCCCAGGCTGGAGTGCAATGACGCCATCTCAGCTTACTGCAAACTCTGCCTCCTGGGTTCAAGCGATTCTCCTGCCTCAGCCTCCTGAACAGCTGGGATTACAGGCATGCACCACCATGCCCAGCTAATTTTGTAATTTTTTTTAGTAGAGACAAAGGGTTTCACCATGTTGGTCAGGCTGTCCTCAAACTCCTGACCTCAGATGATCTGCCTGCTTCAGCCATACAAAGTGCTGCGATTGGCCGGGCGCGGTGGCTCAAGCCTGTAATCCCAGCACTTTGGGAGGCCGAGACGGGCGGATCACGAGGTCAGGAGATCGAGACCATCCTGGCTAACACGGTGAAACCCCGTCTCTACTAAAAATACAAAAAAACTAGCCGGGCGAGGTGGCGGGCGCCTGTAGTCCCAGCTACTCAGGAGGCTGAGGCAGGAGAATGGCATAAACCCGGGAGGCAGAGCTTGCAGTGAGCTGAGATCCGGCCACTGCACTCCAGTCCGGGCGACAGAGCGAGACTCCGCCTCAAAAAAAAAAAAAAAAAAAAAAAAAAAAAAAAAAAAAAAAA
>NC_045442.1:40750176-40756431 GCF_002776525.5 Piliocolobus tephrosceles | reverse complement strand
AAAAAAAAAAAAAAAAAAAAAAAAAAAAAAAAACAAAGTGCTGCGATTACAGGCGTGAGCCACCGCGCCTGGCTGCTTGTGGCTTATTATAGGCAAATGACTGAGCCTGTGTGGGCATTTGTGCCTCATTTGTCAAATGAGGAGTTTGAACTCAGTAATCTCTAATATCCTTTCCAATCGTATTAAACTATTCTAAATAGGTTTATAATTAGAAGCAAATTTAACTTTTCTTGCAGAGAGTTTCTCATATATGCAGTACCTCTTAAGATTAAGTTCTTAGGAGTTGTATTCTTTGATCTATGTATTAGTCACTATTAAAAAGAAGAACTGTTAATAGTTAAAGTCACATGGAAAATTAAAATACGACAACTGAAAAATCTCACAAATTATTTAATAAAGTCTTTTGGTTGTGTATGTATATTTTTTCTTAGTTTAATTTTCAATTAAAACTTTTAGAAAATATATAAAACTGTCAAATAACTTGAGTTATTTTCAACATAAATTATGAATGGAGGAGTAATAGTAAACATACATGCAAAAATATTTTTGTAGATAGCTATGTTAATTTTATTAGAATCATTTGGCCAAAATAAGAACATTTATATTCTGCCTTTAATGTCATTAAAATAATTTCAAATATTTTTCATATACCTACTGTATACCAGAAACAGTACTATGTGCTAGATTTTTAGTCTTTGGTGTCAAGGAGCTTATGGTCAAGTGAGGGTAGATAAAATAAATAAGAAATTATAATTCACAGAAGTTTGCATTGCTTAAGACAGGGGATGCACCATGCAGAAAGGCTGCATAAAGGTCAAAGTAGGTGAAATACAAGAGATGAAGATCAAGAGATGTAAATTGGAGAAGTAGAAAGGGCCAGACCATAGTGGCCCTACTAAACAATGTTAGAGAGTTTAGCCTTTTTCCTGAGGATTATGGGAAGCCATGAAAGAATTTTAAGTGGTAAAAGCATAACAAGATTTGTGCTTTAGGAAGATCTATCTGGCTAATATGTGGAGAATGAATTGGAAAAGAGTAAGACTGGTGGCAGGGAGACCACCTAGTAGATTTTTGCATTTATCTTGATGAGAGAAGAGGGTTATGTAGCCTGAATGGGGGTTATGGTCATTGAAGCTGATTTGAGATGCTTAGGAGGTAGGAGCAACAGGAGTTGCTGATTATGTGCATATGAGGGGTAACAGAGATAAAGGAGTCAAGTAAGATAACTAAGTTTCTACCTTGGATGGTGGCAGCATTCACTGTGATAAGAAACACAAGAGGAGCAGATTTAGAAGAAAAAGATGATAATTTCACTTTTGGACCTATTGAGTATATCTCAAATGGTACAGCCAAATGGAGCTGTCCAATGGGTAGATACGTGAATTTGGACTTCAGAGAAAGATTTGATCTGGAGTTGTAGATTTGGAGATATTCGTACTTGCATGGTGATTGCATGGTGATTGAAGACTATATGGGATCGTCCAAGAAAAGTATACGTAGTAGGAAGAGAGGGTTTAGGACAGAACCCAAAAGCACAGCAACAATTAAGTAATGGCTAAAGGAGAAGAAACAGAGTAGGTAGAGAAAAAGGAGGAAAACCAGTGTGGGCAGGAGTCCAAGGAAGGAGAGACCATTTATGAAGTAGGTGTGGGTCAACTGTGTCAGATTCTTCAAAAAAGTCAGGTAACATGAGAGCTGAAGAAACCACTGGATTGAACAACTGTGAGATCACTGGTGGTCTTGGTGACGGTACTTTCACCAGTATAACAAGATTGCAATGAAGGTGAAGATAGAAGGGTATATTAGACTTAATGAAATAGAAAAGAGGGTTTTTTTTTGGTAACAATCTTGGAAGGAGTTTACTTTTTAGAGACTGAGAATTTCAAATGGATGATGACTTATAAAGTAGTTTAGCCGGGAAGCACCCTGTAAGCCATTGGCTGCATACCAGTGTTTAATGGCATAGAGGTCAGAAACCTGCTATAAGGTATTCTAGGAGTAATGGAATAAACTCAATAACTTCTTGAAGTGGCATCAAGCCTTCACTGAAGGTAAGTGAAGGGAGTCTTAGAATTATTTAATTACTCTGAGCCAGAAAGCTGGCCTGTAATTTTCATGGCCACCCTGACTCTTGCATGATAAATACACAAAGAAGCAGACAGCTAGGCATCACCTACAGACAGAATGCTCATCATCGGAATACACCAGAGGCACTGGTATGTGTTTTCTCTGCTTGTTGGAAGTCTGATAATATGATTTAAGAAACAAGGGTAAATTGCCACATTATTTTCTTCAGAAATACTTTGATAAAATATCAAAAATATAGAAATATAACAGGGTTTTTGATGCAGGTATTTGCTATTCAAGTGTGAAATCAATTTAATTTTACATTTTTAGTGATTAGCATGTCTTTTTCTAAAATTTCAAAAACAATATTAACTTTCTTTTTCTACAGCAATCTTTCCCAAAGAAATTCCCCATGTCTCAGTCAGTGCCTCATATTTACATTCAAGTTAAAGAATTTATTTATGCCAGCCTTAAATTTTCAGAGTCACTACACCGGAGGTAAGTTTACTAATCACAAATGCATTTTTGTCATAACTTTTATGAAACATTAATACTTTATTTTTATGCCGTAACTTCTTTTTCCTCAACTTTTATTTTAGGTTCATGGGGTACATGTTTGTAACAAGGGCATATTGTAGAATGCTGAGGTTTGGGATATGCTTGAACCTGTCACCCAGGTAGCGAGCACAGTACTCAATAGGTAGTGTTTCAACCCCTGCCTCCCCTTCTTGTAGTCCCAGTATCTGTTGTTTCCATTTTTACATCCATGTGTACCTAGTGTTTAGCTCCCACTTATAAGTGAAAACATGCAGTATTTGGTTTTCTGTTTCTGCATTAGTTTGCTTAGGCTATTAGCCTCCAGCTGCATTCATGTTGCTGCAAAGGACATGATTTTGTTCTTTTTTATGGCTGTGTAGTGTTCCATGGGGTTTATATACCACATTTTCTTTATCCAATCCAACATTGCTATCAATGGAGAGGTGCTACTTGGAACTAGTGGGTAGAGGCCAGGGGTGCTGCCATAGACACCTAGGTTGATTCTATGTCTTTGCTATTGTGAATAGTGCTATAGTGAACATATGGGTACATATGTCTTTTTGGTAAAATGATTTATTTTCCTTTGCATATATCCCCAATAATGGGATTGCTGGGTTGAATGGTAGTTCTTTTTGTTTGTTTTTGTTTTTGTTTTGTTTTGTTTTGAGACAGGATCTCACTCTGTTGCCCAGGCTGGAATGAAGTGGCACAATTATGGCCCACTGCAGCCTCGAACTCCTGGGCTCGAGTGATCCTCCCACCTCAGCCTTCCAAGTAGCTGGAACCACAGGTTCACACCACTACACCTGGCCAATTTTTGTATTTTCAGTGGAGACGAGGTTTTGCCATGTTGGTCAGGCTGGTTTCGAACTTCTGGCCTCAAGCAATTCACCCACCTCGGCCTCTCAAAGTGCTGAGATTGCAGGCACAATCTACTGTGCCTGGACCACAGATTTTTAAAATTAGTATTTTAATAAAAAGTAAAAGGATGCAAAAATATTAGCTTATATCTAAGGCAGTAGTTCTCAATTGGGGATAATTTTGGTTCTCCTGCCACCACCTCCTCCCCACAAATTTGGCAATGTCTAGAAACATGTTTGGTTGTTACAGTTCGGGGGAGAGGCGCTACTTGAAACTAGTGGATAGAGTCCAGGGGTGCTGCCAAACATCCAAATGTGCAAGACAGTCTCCACAACAAAGTATTATCCACTGTAAAATGTCAGTAGTGCCAAGATGGATAGTCCGTGGTCTAAGGACAGTTTAACTGTTGTGATAATGAGGCTGTATCCAAGAAATCATTATTTACTTAAATTGAAGGCCTAACGGTTAGGGGAAAAGAATTTGTTTTTTAGTGCTAGCTTAGTAATACTTAGGATGTTAAGAAACATCATATTAAAATTAGTTTAAGGTAATTTATTTATTTGAAGACTTAAAAAATCTTGATGAAAATGTATAACTTAGTTATATTAAAAATTAAATTTGTTAATTATATCTAGAAAGAGCTCAATGTCAGTTTGTATTTTAAAAATAATTTTTAGCTGTAGTTGTGTATGAAGTTTCTTTCAAAGTGACTGTCTTTTGGGGCTGGGCGCGGTGGCTCACGTCTGTAATCCCAGCACTTTGGAAGGCCAAGGTGGGAGAATTATTTGAGTCCAGCAGTTCGAGACCAGCCTGGGCAACATAGCGCAACCCTGTCTCTATAAAATATTTGAAACTAGCTGGGCATGGTGGCATGCACCTGTAGGCCCAGCTACTCAGAATGTTGAAGTGTGAAAATCGCTTGAGTCCAGGACTTTGAGGCTACAGTGACCTATAATTGTACCACTGCACTCCAGCCTGAGTGACAAAGTGAGACCCTGGCTAAAAAACAGTAATAAAAATAATAAAGCGGCAAAGTTACTATCCCATGATGGAGTTGGAATTTAGGAATAGTTTTATTTCCTTATACCAAGTCCCCCATGATTTTTCTGTAGTTGTTAATTGGATACATTTAAATTATGCCATTTATGAATATTTTACTTTATGGAAAATGTCCCTTTTGCAAAGTTAAATTGAAGTTTGTGATTTAATAAATATGGGTCATTGTAGTTTATTTACAGATATAAATTAATGACTTGGGGAAAATTATTTTAGTAAATTGTGTTAAATTATTTAGGATGTTAACTAACCATATTCTTTATTTTTTATTAAAGTTTGTAGAAAGTTTAATAATATCAGTCTTTCTGTTTAGCTCAACAGAAATAGACGATATGCTTAGAAAATCAACAAATCTGCTGCTGACCAGAACTTTGAGTAGCTGTTTACTGAACCTTATTAGAAAACCTCATATAGGTTTGACAGAGGTAGGTTAAAAAGACACATATAGTGAAATGTTTCATTGTATGAAACAATTATTTTAAATTATTACTGAACATCATTCTGTAAAACTAGCTTCCTGTTTTAAATGTATTAATGTAAGCAGATTTGTTTTCAAAATGAAAATACCCAGTGTAAATTCCAGAAATGTGAGGATGCCAGGCACAGTGGCTCACGCCTCTAATCTGAGAGCTTTGGGAGGCCAAGGCAGGAGGTTTGCTTGAGGTCAAGAGTTTGAGACCAGCCTGGGCAATATAGTGAGACCCTGTCTCTACAAAAAATGAAGAATATTAACCAGGCGTGGTAGTGTGCAACTATATTCCTAGCTACTCTGGACTTGAGCTCAGGAGGTTGAGGCTGCAGTGAGTTATAGTCATACCGCTGCAGTACACAGCCTGGGTGACAGCAAGACCCTGTCTCTGGAAGAAAAAAAGAAAGTGAGGGAAAAGGGTTTATATGGGGAATAGTAGATAAAGATGTTAGAACATCTGTTTAGATTTCTGATTGCCAGACAACAGGAAAAGCCAAAATCCTAATTTTTTACTTGCTAAATGTTTAAGATTTGAAACATACTATGAAAAGTTATTTTAAAATAACTGGCAGTTAGATTCTTGATATGTGTGTGTGTGTGTGTGTGTGTATATATATATATGTATATAAATTCATAAGCAGTATTTGCAGCAGGCTTTCAAAATCAGATAGTTGTACCCTATAATGCTGTAGTTATGTAGATATGGTACAGTTGCTGGAAGTAATAATCCTATTTTTAAAAATTAGGTGATTTTACATACATGTAACCTGTATTTTACTGGATATATCTTGTGTTTTCTAGCTGGTGCAAATCATCATAAACACAACACACCTGGAACAAGCTTGTAAATATCTTGAGGACTTTATAACTAACATTACAAATATTTCTCAAGAAACTGTTCATACTACAAGACTTTATGGACTTTCTACTTTTAAGGTATGTAAAAATTTGACCAAAAGTTTTCATTTCAGTCACTGTAAGCTAACGTTAAGAAATCAAAGACTGGCCGGGCGCGGTGGCTCAAGCCTGTAATCCCAGCACTTTGGGAGGCCCAGACGGGCGGATCACGAGGTCAGGAGATCGAGACCATCCTGGCTAACACGGTGAAACCCCATCTCTGCTAAAAACTACAAAAAACTAGCCGGTCGAGGTGGCGGCACCTGTAGTCCCAGCTACCTGGGAGGCTGAGGCAGGAGAATGGCGTGAACCCGGGAGGCAGAGCTTGTAGTGAGCTGAGATCCGGCCACAGCACTCCAGCCTGGGTG
>NC_045442.1:40545580-40750076 GCF_002776525.5 Piliocolobus tephrosceles | reverse complement strand
GTCTGTAATCCCAGCACTTTGGGAGGCCCAGACGGGCGGATCACGAGGTCAGGAGATCGAGACCATCCTGGCTAACACGGTGAAACCCCATCTCTGCTAAAAACTACAAAAAACTAGCCGGTCGAGGTGGCGGCACCTGTAGTCCCAGCTACCTGGGAGGCTGAGGCAGGAGAATGGCGTGAACCCGGGAGGCAGAGCTTGTAGTGAGCTGAGATCCGGCCACAGCACTCCAGCCTGGGTGACAGAGCGAGACTCTGTCTCAAAAAAAAAAAAAAAAAAAAGAAAAAAAGAAATTAAAGACTGTTCTTATTATATGCAAGATCTACTATATTCCTAAAAATTAAGAATAGAGGTAATTGTTTTCAACAATGAGCAGATAAATGTAAGTTTCTTTTTGGCACCGTAAACGTCTTATTAACATGGAGAAAAGTATACTTATTTTCTACAATGTATTACGCTTTGTTCATGTTTTGATGATTTATAGTAGTGCTGAATAGGTCTAACTGAATTAATATTTCACAGTTTAAAAATTAATTCTATATGAGTGTTTATGTTTGAAAATTTTAAATGTAAGACAAATTAAATAAGGATAGATTTGTTTTCCATCCTTGATTGGTTCTGATCTGAAGAAAAATAAGTATTATTACATGTCATTGAAGTCCTGCCTGTTTTGTGGATGGGAAGATTTCTGTTTGAATAATATACAGGATATACTGAGGATTAATTCACAGTTGTTTTAGGTAGAATGTAAGATTAAATAATTTCATAAGCTATTTTATTATTTTGTTGATTTGGAGTCATAGATGAGACACTGGCTTAGTCTAGTGTATATAAATCCCCTTGCATTGAATATCTTGTTAAACTAGTGATAAACCATGTACTGATCACTTATCTGTAAAATGGGCTTGCTAATTCAACCTTATAGCGCTTTCTAAAAGTTTCCTGTTAAAAAGAATTCTCTTTAACTACTTTTGTTATATTATCAATCACCCCCAAGATTTTGTTGTAATAACTTGCATTTTAAAAAATGAATGTACTGGCTGGGCACGGTGGCTCACGCCTGTAATCCCAGCACTTTGGGAGGCTGAGGCTGGCGCATCACGAGGTCAGGAGATTGAGACCATCCTGGCTAACACGGTAAAAGCCCGTCTCTACTAAAAATAAAAAAAATTAGCGGGCACCTGTAGTCCCAGCTACTCTGGAGGCTGAGGCAGGAGAATGGCATGAACCCGGGAGGCGGAGCTTGCGTTGAGCGGACATCATGCCACTGCACTCCAGCCTGGGCAGCAAAACGAGACTCCATTTCAGAAAAAGAAACAAAAAAAGAATGTTCTTGTGTTTAAAAATAACTAATTTAATGTTAACATTTAACCATACTTTGAAAGTGTGAAGTCCAGAAACAACCCTGGAATGCTAGAATTATCTGCTTGGCCCCCAAATATTATGCTCCTCTGGTGCCTCTTGAGCTAATGTAGTAATTTCAATACATAAGACACAAATGCAGAATGATATCTCAATCAGCAGACTTACAAGATTAGTTATTAAAACTTAGAAGCCTAAAAAAGCGGGCATTCATCTATTCAGATAATATAGTACAGTGATTAAATTCATATACTCTGAAGTTAGGTTGCTCTGTGGTTTTGGGCAAGTTCTTTAATGTAAGTGATCCCAATTTCTTTATCTAAAAAATTAGAGTAACAGTACAGTACCTACCTCATGTGATTATTATGAGGAGTAAAGAAGATTCTTAGCACAGAACCATTCACTGTATATAAATCATGCTCTGAGCACTCTGTTTAGACTCTGAGAATACAAAAATGTGTCCCTGCCCTCAAGAAGCTCAGAGGAGGAAAAAAATAAAAGACACTTAACAATATGGTATGGTAAGTGTGGTAATATAGGGGGAGACGCCACAAGTTTTTAGTCACTTACTTATCCAAGGACAAATTGATTCTTAGCTTTTATGTTAGATTTTACATAATGCCTCTACTTTCTCTTCATTGTTCTCTCTGTCCTTACATCCATGTGTTACTCATACTCTGTCAAGAAGGGATTTCTCAGGCTTAGAATTGTAGGCATATTTAACTGTTAACATTACATTTAATATGCTTACCCAGTATTCTCTGATTAAAACATGAATTAACTTAGCATCTTGTGTTTCTAGGGATCTTAAAGTAATTTTCTTATCGGTTATAAGCCAAAGAACCAAAGATACTGGAACACAATGCTCTTAGATTAGGGGATCTTGGAACTGTATTTCTCAAAATCTGCCTGTTGGGAAAGAATGTTTAGAAATGTTAACTCTGGTTCATCATTCCAGAGTTGAAACCACAACTATCATTGCATACTCCTTGGTGGATTTACTTGGAAATCAAGTTCTGCTCTGTAAATAGCAAAGCATCTTTGTTTTTTGTTGTTTATTTGTTCATTTTGTTTTCACACAGAACTCAGTAAATGCTTTTCTGTTTTCTAATATGTGAGCAAGAGCTGTTTTCATCTTAATATTTGAAGGTCAAGTATTTTTCAGTTCTATCTTTTGGTCTGTTTCAAGAGGAATTTGTCTCAAAATGTGATAAGGGGAAGCACTTCAACAGGAAGGATTGTTAAATCAATATTAAAGTGAATTACTGAGGGACACTGGGGAATTTCCATTCACAGTGAATAGTCTGTTACCTCTTTCACAGAAACGATTGAAGTACAGTCTTGACTGTAGACATTTGATTGGATTATTTAGCCTATTAGCCTGATTTTTTTTCAGTTCAGTGACCCTAGAAAACATATTTCTATTTGATTGCTTAATGATTCTGGAAACAAGCACTTAATGATACCTATACCTCCATTTGCTTCCCTTCCAAAAACTACATATGTACACACAAACTGCCTCATCTTGTGTCATATATATTTAGATTATGAAATAGTGTATAGACAGTTTTGTTAGCTTGTTTGCTAACTCTGTAAGTGACATAAAAGAGGTTCAATAAGTAGTTCCTACCCTCAAGCAATACCTCAGCTTTTTGAAAGTAACTCAGACCCAAATAGAGAGCTACTTAAAGCTAATATAAGACTTCTCCTAACTGGAAAAATTTGCATCAGTATAGAGGAAAAAAATGGAAATACCATTCCCTTTCTAACTTGTGTGGTAGAGAAATAGTCCAGTTCTTTCTCTTTGGCATCAGGGATCTTTAACTTGACTCCAAGGAGCTCTTCCAGCCTGCTACTCTGAAGACTTTTCTTTTGAGTCCTGGCAGTAATTGCAACTATCAATGCCTAGAAGAAATGCACTTCTGATTTTTTTTCTAACTTGCCTTTTTTTCTTTTTGTCTGCTAATGACTCTGTAGCAAAGCTTTTCAGGATTGTGGCTGAAGTGACAGTAGTAAATTGTCTTTAAGGGCTTGAAATTCTCTTCCTATGGAGCAAGGACATGGTACATGTCAGTTCTTCCCAACTTGATCTACAGATTTAATGTATTCCCTTTTAATATCCCAGCAAGTTTTTCTGTGGATGTTGACAAAGTGATCTTTAACTTTATATGGAGACAGAAGACCCAGAAGAACCAACAGAGTATTGAAGAAGAACAAAGTTGGAGGACTGATACTACCCATCTTCAAGACTTTCTATCCAGCTGTAGTAACGAGGTCAGGCGCCCTGGCTGACACCTGTAATCCCAGCACTTTGGGAGGCCGAGGTGGGCAGATCATGAGGTCAAGAGATCAAGACCATCCTGGCCAACATGGTGTAACCCTGTCTCTACTAAAAATACAAAAATTAGCTGGGTGTGGTGGTGTGCACATGTAATCCCAGCTACTTGGGAGGCCGAGGCAGGAGAATCGCTTGAACCTGGGAGGCAGAGGTTGCAGTGAGCCGAGATCATACCACTGCACTCCAGCCTGGCAACAGAGTGAAACTCTGTCTCAAAAACAAAACAAAGTTGTAGTAATGAATAAGATGTGGTATTGGACAAACAACAGACAAATAGATTAATGGAACAGATTAAAGACCCCAGAAATAGACCCACATAAATACAGTCAACTGAATTTTGACAAAGGAGCAAAGGTAATAAAATGTAGCAAAGATAGTTTTTTCAACAAATAGTGCTGGAACAACTGGACATCCACATGCAGAAAAATGAATCTAGACCAGACCTTACACCCTTCACAAAAACTGACTCAAAGTATTTCACAAATCTATATGTAAAATGTGAAATGATAAAACCCCTAGAAGATTACATAGGAGAAAATCTAGATGACCTTGGGTGGGGCAATGACTTTTTAGTCTTGATTGTTCCCCAAAGGAACAATCCATGATAGAAATCATTGATCAACTGAACTTCATTAAAAATTTAGACTTTTATTCTATGAAAGACCATGTCAACAGAATGAGAAGACAAGCCACAGAACTGGGAGAAAATATTTGCAAAAGACTTATCTGGTAAAGGACTCTTGTCCAAAATATACAAATCACTCTTAAAACTCAACAAGAAGAAAATGAACTATTGATTTTAAAATGGGCCAAAGATCTTAACATATACCTCAGCAAAGAAGATGCAGAGATGCCAGATAAGCATATGAAAAGATGTTCCATATATATATCATAAGGGAAATGCAAATTAATACAACAGTGAGATACCACTACACACCTATTAGAGTGGCCAAAATTCAGAACAGTGACAGCATCGAACGCTGACAAGGATGTGGAGCAACAGAAGCTCTTACTCATTGCTGGTGGGAAAGCAAAATGCTACAGCCTCCTTGGAAGACCGTTTGGCAGCTTCTTATAAAGTGAAACACAGTCTTACCATATGATGCAGCAATTGTGCTTCTTGGTATTTATCCCAAGGAGTTGAAAACTTAGGTTCATCCAAAAACTTGCACTTGGATGTTTATAGCAGCTTTATTCATATTTGCCCAAACTTGGAAGCAACCAAAATGTCCTTCTGTAGGTGAATGTATAAATAAACCCTGGTATATCTGGACAGTGGAATATTATTAAGTACTAAAAGGAAATGAGCTATCTAGCCATTGATATGGATGAAACTTAAATGCATATTATTAAGTGAAAGGAGCCAATCTGAAAAGGCTACATATTGTATGATTGCAACTGTGTGACATTCTGGAAAAGAGAAAGCTATGGAGACAATAAAAAAATTAATGGTAGCCAGGGGTGAGGGAGTGGTGGAGGGATAAATAAGTGAAGCTCAGAGGATGTTTAGGGCAGTGAAACTGTTGCTCTAGAAGTATATAATTGTGTATACATGCATCAAAACCCATAGAATGTAAAACACTATGAGTGAATCCAGTGTACACTGTGGACTTTGGAATTTGTGGGGGTATGTAGTAAATCTCTGTAGTTTCTGTTCAGTTTTGCTGTTAACCTAAAACTACTCTAAAAAATAGTCTATTTAAATTGCAAAAGAAAGGTGAACACACTTGTAACTATGAGATGAAGAAATAAAGCATTACTAGCACTGTAGAAGCCTTCCTCATTCCTCTCCTTTGTCACTATCTTCCTCTCAGTACTGACTTTTAACGGCACAGAGTAGTTTTGCCTGTTTCTGAGTTCTATTTAAATGGAATCACACAGAGTGCTTGTTTTTGTGTTTCTGACTTCTTTTACTCAGCATGACTTGGGGTATTTCATTTGTGTTGCTGTATGTAGCTGTACTTTATTTATTTTGAATTCAATATGGTATTCCATGATAGAATTTACTACACCTTATTTATTAGTGTGTGAACTGTATCACTTTTGGCTGTTTAGAAACTTTTCTTTTGCTTTCTTCCTGGTTATTGACTGGATACATGACCTCTTTCTGAGATGTTACTGTATGGGTAAAATATAATTTATGTTTATTTAATTTTTATTTGTAAAGATACAAATTCAGAAACTGGCATAAACATTTAGAACTAATGAGGTATTATCGGCAGTTTAAAAATTTTTCATTTTAATTAAAATGTTATGTTGTTTTATAAATGTAAAGTTGATTTATTGCTTTGTGAAGGCACTTGCAAAATTACGCCTTGACTGATTAATTGCATGTCAGCTTCTGATTACTTACATGCTTTTTTATTGATGGAGTGTTCCTTTGTAAAATTCCTTGTATTGTGTATGCAATTTGATTGCCATTTTAAAAAGGCAATGTATATGACATTTATTTCTTTTGTCATCCTTTACCACCAACTTCTTCTTTTCTGTCTTCCCCCATTAGAGAGGACTGTATAAAGCAGTTTTATGCTTACAGCTGATTTAATACATTTGAATGACATAAAATCCTAAAATGTAAATTAGAAAACAACCAAAAGCAAAAGCAGATTGAATAACAAATATATATGGAATAGAATGAGTAATTAGATCCCTTTGTAAATAGAATAGAAAAGTAAATAAGGGACATGCTACTTTGCCAAAAACATGAAAGGTAACAGGAAAAATAAAAACATTTTTTCAGTTCTGTAAACAAAAGAGGAGGATTAACAAAATGTAGAGATCTCAATCCTCATAGATAAGAGTGCTCAGCTTTCTGTTTTTTTAAAAAAAATATCATCAGTAATCAGTTAATTATAGCAAATGCCACTTACAAAGATCATGGAAAGCAGAAATAGAGTATGGAGAGAAATGGTTGAGGACTACTTTAAAAAGCTATTTATATCAGATGATTTGCAAACCTGATGACAAACAGCCACTTAAGGAGTGGCAGATGCTACCACAAAGCCATTAGTCATTATTTGTGAACACTTTTGAGGTACAAAAGCCCCTGAAAAATAGAAAGGTAAACATGTAGCACCCACTTTTTAAAAAGGAAAAGAAGATAACTTAGGTAATTGGAGAATTAGAGAAGTATTTAGTTTACAGTGACCTGTGACAATCTCAGATAATCCAAAGACTGGATTTTGAACTATTCCAGACACTGAGTATAGCTCAAAACCCATATATCCTTCTACAAGTGAGGTAATTAGCAGGTGGCTCTATGAGAGATTTAGGTTATTCTAGGATAGGCTACTTTGATAAAGAACAAGAAATGAAATATTTTGTCTTGTCTAAAGTAAGGCTTTAATTATGTCCCAAAAGATAGTCCTGTAAACAAAGCAGTCATTCCTTAGATGGTTCTGTCTAAACTGAGTGTCATTTTTCACTTGGGGGTGTATGTTAAATGATGTTTATTGAGCAAAAATGTATATATAATGTAATGTAAAAATGTTGAAAAATATATATATATATGGTTTTTTGGTTTGTTTGTTTGTTTTTGAGACAGGGTCCCACTCTGTCATCCAGGTTGGAGTGCAGTGACTTGACCATGGCTCACTGCAGCCTCGACTTCCTGGGCTCAAGCGATCCTCCCACCTCGGCCTCCCAAATAGCTAGGACTATAGGCCCATGCTACCACCCTGGCTGATTTAAAAAAAAATGTTTTGTAGAGACCGGGTCTCACTGTGTTGCCCAGGCTGGTCTCGAACTCCTGGACTCAAGCAGTCGTCTTGCTTCAGCCTCCCAAAGTGCTGGGATTACAAGTGTGAGCCACTGTCAGGCCCCAAAATGTATTTGTGTGGTACTGTGCTAATTGCTGAGGGGAAGATGTGGAATGGTTCTTGACCACTAGGATTCTTTTAATCTAGAAAAGCAGATAACTACAAACAAATAACAACAGTGTGTAATAGTAGATGAATTTGGTCCTGTAGACATGTTTCATTTGGTTTTGTGGTTTTTCTAAATGTTTTGAATTTGCATACCCTTAGATGAGACTTAAACTCTATAATGATCCTGCCTATGGTAAATACCCTGCCTGCCATACTCATTCTTGTTACCTGCCTGGACCCTGACGGCATTTAGATATTTGTATCAGTTTGGAGCATGGGTAAGATTTTAATCAGCAGAGATGAGGAGAAGGAAGAATTGGTATAAACCAACGCACAGAAGGCAGATAGCTGAAGTTATATTCAGACATTCAGACAATGACCCAGAAGATGAATGTATATTCTGGGGGAAAATGTAATTTCTTCCAGAAGCAGTTAGTGTCAGTGTCCTTCACTTAAATTTCGATCTTCAGCTGTGTCTGGGCCATAGCTTTACCTGATACTTCACCTTGCATTATCTAACTCTGTAAGAAGTACTTTGGATTTCCCTCTGAAAATTGTTTTTGATATAATTAACATAACTCTTACAGTAACCTATCTTTGTAATAGAACATTTAGTATACTATTTATTATCTGCCTACTTTAGAACTATGATATTATTAATCTCTGACTTATAGTCCATGATGACTGTATTTCTTTTTACAAAGAGCAATTTTTTTTTTTTTTTAAATCATGGTTCACTGCAGCCTTGATCTCCTGGGCTCAAGTGATCTTCCCACTTCAGCCTCCCAAGTAGCTGGGATTACAGGTGCGCACCATCTTACCTGGCCAATTTTTTAAAATTTATTTTTTGTAGAGATAGAGTCTCACCATGTTGCCCCTATTAGTCTCAGATTCCTGGGCTTAAGTGATCCTCCTGCCTCAGGCTCCCAAAGTGTTGGGATTATAGGCGAGAGCCACTGTACCCAGTAAGATAATCTTTTAGAGAGATTTCTAGAACTTTATGATACTTCAGTTCTTGTAATTGATACAAGCTTTTCATGGCTTTTAACTTTTGATTTCTTAGTTCATTATGGAGCAGATCTTGAGCTTTGTTTTACCCAGAGTATTGATCAAATGGTAATCTGTGATTTGCATGATTTGCATGTGTATAAGGCACAATACATATCCTAAAGCCTAATACTATTTTTTTTAAAAAAATCACAGTAATATCATATAATGAAAAATCCTGATGAATAGTAGCCAGGTGAATTAGTGCTTTTTGCTAATTTAATGAGAAGCATAGCAAGCAAATCCCTTTTTTTTGGGTTGATTTTAAGTACTAAATGTAAAGAAAATAAATAATAAAACAAGAATATAAAAAATAAAACAACTTCTTTTGATTGCCACATTTACATCTAAAATAAATAATGGAAATTATATATATATTTAAAATTTTTAATTTATTAATTGACTTCTCTGCCCATTTTATTATACCTTTTCCTTCATCATAACTAAATACTAACCAATACATTGGTTAGTCTTATTTGCTTTTTCCCTTCTGCATTAGTAGTGACATTGGATAATGAGTTGGATGCTATATGCAGTGTAACTAACATTAGAAATTTTTAGGTCAAGATAATGGATTATTGGAATTTTGTTTATTAGAGCAGGAAGAAGTTAACTAGGGAGGACACCTTTATGGTGATAGCTCCAACTGTATCTCTTGCCTACATATTTGAAGCCCATAAAAATATAGATGTATTCCCCTTGCTCTAAATAAGCAAAATTAAATGTAACTTTTTTCTTAAATATTGAATACATGTTTCTATTAAGATAGTTGTATTAATCAGGGTTATTAACAGAAAATTGACAGGAACTGATGGAAAAACCAAGTCAAACTTTCTTAAACAATAAAGGAAAAATTATTGGCCAGTGACACTGAGATGTCCAAAGATAGGGCACTGCTGCTCAGTAGATGTCACCATGGACCCAGCGTCTCTCCATCTTTTAACTCTGCTTCATGCAATTTTGGCCTTATCATCAGACTACTTATAGTGGCCCAGCAGTTCCCAGCAGCTCTAGGCTCTCTCAGTCTGGTAGCAAAGTGACTGCCTGCGCATTGTCGTGTCCTGTCATCTAAAGGAAGAGAAACTGTCTCCCTTCACTAGCTGCTATATAATTTTTTTGTAAGAGGATGGGACTGGTAATTGACTTAAATTTAGCAAGACCCGTCCTTGGAGCTAGATATAGGTTCAGTCTTACCCAAATGAGATAGCGGTGAATGGGGGCAGAGTAATTTTCCAAAACATATTTGGGAATTATTCCAGGAAGGGGAATGGACGATATACAGTAAATCGTAGATGTTTACTAAAATCTTTAGCTATTACTACTTAGCTTTTATTCAGAACATACATGTTTATGCTCCAGGAGGTCTAGGTGGAATTTGTGCATGTGTATGTTTTAAAAAGTTCCTCAGGTGGGTTCTGTTGCACACCTATGGTTGGGAACCACTCGTAGTATATTTAATTCTTACACATTGAAAAATTTTTTTAAAGTTCTCAAATTATGCTAGATACATTTCTGCCTCCAGAGGGCACTGTTTCCTTAACAAACAAAGGAAGAATTAATTACTTTGTTTATAAACTGAATATTTACATTTTATTTAAGAGTTAGCTGATATGCTAACTGACTTCTTAGAATGTCAAGAGTTGACAATGCTCTTGACCTTCTGGTAAGGTCATAAGGATTGAGACTATTCTGGGTTCAACTGTAGAACTCCCCAAGAAGTTCTAACTAATTTCCTTAGCAATCACTAAATCGCTAGTAATCATTAGTAATCATCTCTTAGGAATGTCTTGCCAAATAATTCAGTGCATTCCTACGTATAACTACAGGAAAAGTTGCATTGAAAGCCTTTTCTATCTCTTCTTTCTGTCCTTGCTCCCATTTCTTTAAAAAGAAAATGTAGTGAGTCAGTTCATGCAGCTATAAAGATCAGACACATATGTTTTCTAATGACTATATTTGTCTGAATTACAAAATAAGCAGAATTCTTAGTCCTTAGAAAAATCCTTTCAAGTGTTGACTTTAATCATATTCCTGCTCGGGAGTACTGTCTGAAATTTTTCTTTGACACAGTACAGCCCGTGATTCCCTGACATAGATTTATTTGCTTCCTATTATAGCCCGTGGAAAGCATTAATAAACTTGAAAAAATATTAGGTACCCTTCCCTGAAAGTTTTTTAACATCTTGAGAAAAGGTTATTTTAACTTAGATATTTTATGGGAAAAGTGGAACCTGCTCGTGGTGTCACCTCAGAAACATAGACTTACCGACAAAGTTCTAGTGACAATAATAAAAAGCAATACATCAATTTTTATGTTTTCCCTTTCATTTTTGCTTAGTTTCTTTTAGAAAGTAGTGTTTTCTGAACCACTTTTTCACTAAACGTGGTCTAGAAAGCATGTAATTATGATTATTTCACGTGATGGTGTGAATGGTTTTGTCATCATTTTAAATTTTCTTCTTTCAGATAAAAATAGTGTTTTTTCCCTCATGACTTAAAAATTTCTAGATATTTGGTCTCTACCACCCCATCAACTTTTGATTAATATTTCAATTGTCCCGTATTGCTTTTTAAATCTAGGAAAATGTGAACTAACATCTTTTTTTTTTATTTTAATAAAGTTCTATAAAGTAAAAAAAGTTAAAGCTGGATTTAAATTTGGGTTTTAATAAAATAGCCAGTTTTATGTCAATCTAAAGTTTAACTAAGTACTTTAGCCCTGTAAGTTTGGAGGAGGGGAGCTTCTTGAAACTGTCTTTTAAAATCTTATTATGCATCTCCTTCTCTTCCTGCCTATATTAGAGGCATCCCAAAAAAGCAAAAGAAATCATAAATAATGGTCTGAGTGCAGATAGGAAATGCAGCGGAAGATAGAAGCAATCAGATTCTCAATTTTCTTTGCCCGGTGATAGAAGGGAAGCAGGTTGAGTATTTATGAGATGATTGTACATAGTTCTGAGGCTTAGGGTTCTCTTTTCCAGCTGCCTTCTGGAATTACTGCCTGTCTTCAGTTGTGTAGTGACCTATATTCATTGCTTAGATTCAGTAAAAGTAGTGAGACATGAATGAGGGAACTGATTATGAACACTGGGGCAAAACGCAAAATGGTAAATAAATATTTTTATATTGCTTTGAGAAAATTTTCTTACAAATGATGTCATTAAGGTATGTTATGTTGTAGTTCTGTAGGTCATAAGCATTTACCATCTTAGGTACCTGCCCCTAATGTTAAAGAAGTTAAAGAGAAGTAGGTGTTACCGCCATGAATTATACATATTAAATATGACACCCCTTTCCACTGGTTAGTGTTTCCCCCCTTTTTTTTAAAGACAAGGTCTTGCTCTGTCACCCAGGCTGGAGTGCAGTGGCGCAATCATAGCTCACTGCAGCTTCAAACTCCTGGGCTCAAGCGATCCTCCCACCTCAGTCTCCTGAGTAGTTAGGACTATAGGCACTATAGGCTGGTCACCATGACCAGCTAAATTTTTTATTTTTTGGTAGAGACAGAGTCTCACTATGTTGCCCAGGCAGTTCTTTAACTCCTGGCCTCAAGTGATCCTCCTGTTGCAGCCTCCCAAACTGCTGGAATTATAGGCATGAACCACTGTGCCCAGCCAAGTTTTACATAAAAAAAAATCCTGTTAATGTTCAATACCTAATTTTTGCTCTCTTACATAAAAATAACTACACTAAGTTAAGCCAACTTGGGCAATTTGGAAGGCTTGGAATTCTGATATATTAATAGTCTCCATATAGTTCTTTTAGTAAGACATTTATTGAGCATTACTAGGTATAAAACACAAGTAAATGTAGGAAAACTAATTTGTTTTAGCCACTTCTGGGTGCCAAGTACTGTTAGGTACTTTGTATTAATTATAGAAGCTTGTGTAATGCTCAAAATAGCCCTGTGAGGTGGGGATGATTCTCATTTCATAGGTGAGACATTAAGTTAATTTGCTTGAGATGTAAAGGTAAGTGAAATAGTGGGAGTCAGATGCCTTCCCATTTCCCCAAACTCTTTTTGTTTTTTTCTGTTAAGTGAATGGAAGTACTAACCCATCTTCTTTATGAGCCATTTCTTTGTTATTCATTATTAGCAGGAATGGTGATTTTTTAAATGGCTACAAATTCCTTGACACTTCTCTTACTGAGAAGTGGGGATCTGTATCCCCTTATCTTGATCTGGGCAGACTTGTGACAGCTTTGACCAAGAGAGTACAGTAAAAATCATTTGAGACTTTAGACTTCTGAGGCTAGGACCTAAAAGGCAATGTGTTACTGCCTTTATTCCAAGCATGGAACACACATGCTTGGAGCCCTGTGCTGCCATGTAAGAAGCCCAGTTACTCTTTAGCTACTTGAGTGCTTTGAGGAAACACTAAAGTGCTTGGCTTTGAGGCAGCCAAGCAACATGGAAAGGCTATCCATCCCCGGTGCCAGACTTAAGAGGGATGAAGCCTCCAGATGATTCTAATCCCCAGCTGTTGAGTCTTATTGCCAGCCTTCAAGTCTTTTCCAGCTGAGGTCACAAGATACTGTAGTACAAAGTCATCTCCACTATTTCCTGACCCATAGAACCTGTGAGTATAACAAAATGTTTGTTATTTTAAGCCACTAACTCAAAAATAGTAACTGGAACAGCCACCACATAAATACGTCTTCTAGATTCCTATTTTTCCATATCACCACGTTGCTTTTCCTCCATGAAACACTCTTTCTAGCCAACATGATCTCTTCTTATTTGGTATACTTTTACTATACATATAGTTAGTATTAATTTGTGCATATTTATTAATTCCATGATTATTATATTTTCATTCTTTTATTTTGATTTATTTATTTTTTTGAGATGGAGTCTCACTCTGTTGCCCAGGCTAGAGTGCAGTGGTGCGATCGATCTCAGCTCACTGCAACCTCTGCCTCCCGGGTTCAAGCAATTCTCATGCCTCAGCCTTCTGAGTAGCTGGGATTATAGGTGTGCACCACCAAGCCTGGCTAATTTTTGTATTTTTAGTAGAGACGGGGTTTCACTATGTTGGCCAGGCTGGTCTCGAACTTCTAACATCAGGTGATCCACTCGCCTCAGCCTCCCAAAGAGTTGGGATTACAAGTGTGAGCCACTGCGCGTGGGCGATTATTGTATTTTCTATCCTTATCTAGATTTTCTGTCCTCAACTAGATTATAAACTTTTTTCAGGACAGGGGTGATTTCCTTTATTCATTTAACAAGTGCTCATCTACTGCTTACTATGTGCCAAGCACTGTTCTCAGTGCTAGGGATACATCAGTGAATGAAAACAGACACATACCTCCTGCCTTCTTTCCATATCCATGGGTTCCCCCTCTTGGATTCAGCCTATCGTGGATCAAAAATAGTTGGAAGAAAAGATGCTTGGTGCATCTGTACTGAACATGTACAGACTTCTTTTTCTTGTCATTATACCCTAAACAATACAGTGTGACAACTATTTACATAGCATTTACATTGTATTAGGTGTTATAAGTAATCAAGAGATTATTTGAAGTATACAGGAGGATGTGTGTAGATTATATGCAAATACCACACCATTTTATATAAAGGACTTCAGCATCTGCAGATTTTGGTATCCGAGGGAGATCCTGGAGCCGGTCTGTTACCAGAGGATGACTGTATAAGTAACTATTTTGAGTCAGAGCTCATCTTGCTACTACCATATTTAATAGTGCTTCATTAAAATTTCAATTCATTATCATTAACATTAACTTACCTTAAATATCTGTTTTATATTTTAACTTTTTTCTGTATTTGAGGGGAGGCTGTGTTGAACTCAGTGCCTCTCCTTAATGTCAGCTTTATGTTGGACCACTGAATGGGGAGAGAAGAAATAATCTTGGAATTCTTATTCTAATCCTACTTAGAAACCAGGCATGCAGATAGAAAGATGTCTGTCAATAGTTGGTTTTCCCCAGCCCACCATGGCAGTGAGTACTAAGTGGTTAGTGTGAAAATTGGAGAGGAAGCCAAAGAAGTGTTAAAATGTGGAAATGGTACATTTTGATTATACACCTCAGAATAATGTGTAGTCTGCTCTTGTTGAGTGGATTGTTCAACAGATGTCTGTTAGGTCCAGTTTATTTATATTGTGAATCAAGTCTTCTGGTTTTTCTGCCTGCTCAAATCTGCTGTTGAACTCCTTTAGTGATTTTTTTTTCTTTTTTCTTTTTCTTTTTTTTTTGAGATGGAGTCTAGCTCTAGCGCCCAGGCTGGAGTGAAGTGGCGCAATCTCGTCTCACTGCAAGCTCGACCTCCTGGGTTCACGCCATTCTCCTGTCTCAGCCTCCCGAGTAGCTGGGACTACAGGCGCACACCTAGCTAATTTTTTTGTATTTTTAGTAGAGATGAGGTTTCACCGTGTTAGCCAGAATGGTCTCCATCTCCTGACCTCGTGATCCACCCACCTCAGCCTCCCAAAGTGCTGGGATTACAGGCGTGAGCCACTGTGCCTGGCCTAGTGATTTTGTTTTCACTTCACTTATTGTACTTTTTTTTTTTCTTTTTTTGAGATGGAGTCTCACTCTGTCACCCAGGCTGCAGTGCAGTGGCACCATCTTGGCTCACTGTAACCTCCGCCTCCCAGGTTCAAGTGATTCTTCTGCCTCAGCCTCCCGAGTAGCTGGGATTACAGGCACCCACTGCCACGTCTGGCTAATTTTTTGTATTTTTAGTAGAGATGGGGTTTCACCATGTTGGCTAGGCTGGTCTCGAAATCTTGACCTCAGGTAATCCACCTGCCTCGGTCTCCCAAAGTGCTGGGATTACAGGCGTCACTTATTGTACTTTTTAATAATTTATATTTATATTCCCTATTTGTTGATGTATTCTCATAATTTTCTTTTAGTTCTTTAGATATGGTTTCCTTTTGTTCTTAAATTTTTGTCCTATAAGTTCAACATCTGAGCTGCCTTACAGTTTCTGCTGGTTGCTTTTTTTCCTGTATATGAGTCATATTTTGTTTCTTTGCATAACTTGTCATTTTTTGTTGATAACTGGACATTTAAAATAATGTAAGATGGCAACTTTGGAAGTTCTCTCCTCTCCCAAGGGTTTGTTGTTTCTCCCATTTGTTGTTTGTTTTGTGACCTTTCTGAATTAAATCTGTAAGTCTGTGTTCTTTGTCATATGTGGCCATTGAAGTCTTTGCTTGGTTAGCTTAGTGGTCAGCTAGTGATTGGATACAGATTTGCTTAAAAACCTGGAACCTGTGAGTCCCCTAGTCTTTGCCAAAGGGCTCTGTGTACATGTTGGGGTATGTCTTAAACACTGAGATAGGAAGTTAATAATTCTGCTTTGGCTTTTACTTCCTGCTTGCACATGATACCAGTGGGCTGGGGGAGGTCCCCAAATGCTGCTGGGACCTCAATCCCAGCCAGTGTCCAGGCTCTTGACACTGTTGTGAGAAGGAATTCAAGGATGAATCAGAAAATAGTGAAAGTATGGAGACTTAATTGCAAAACAAAATACACATTCAAGAAAGGGGAGTGCAGGCGCACTGAGAGAGAGAGTGAGTGAGTCATGCGCAAGGGGGAGTGGGGCTGCTACCTTTATGAGTTTCTTTAACCAAGGGATGAAATATTCATGATGATTCCTGGAAAAAGATGGAATTTTTTTTGGAACTGTGGTGCCACCCATTTTTACATCAAATATGAGTGTTCCTAAAACTGTCATGGCACTGGTGGGTATGTGATTGAGTATGTTATGAGTGTACATTGAGTCCTGGGTGAAACAGGTTACATCTAGCACCATGTTGAGTCTAGTCAGTCTTAGCATGATTTACACCCTGTTTTTCAGGGTCTTATCAGCCCATAGCTTCTGCAGCTATTTCAACAGTTTCCTTTGGCTAGTCATATAAAACTGCTGCCTAGAATTTCCTTTTCTCCTGTCACTACCTTGTATTATTTCTGCCTTGCACAGAGCTTCAAGGTCAGCCATACATGAGAGCTTAGAGCCTTCTTAGGTCTTTCCCAAGTGTGTACACAGCCCTATTTATGTATGTGGCCTTTTAGATTCCCAGGAATCTGTCAGAGCTTTTCAAAGTCATCTGTGGACATTTTATTTCCCAATTTTTCCTTTTAAGCCCTTTGGTTGACCTGTTGTTTGTCCCAGCTGTTACCTACCATCTCAGGCATCCTCCATGTTAAACTTACTGCCTCTTATTGTTTTTGGTAACTGCCCCCTGGGGAAAAGGCTTTTTGTACTAGGCAGTCCTGATTCAGGTCAAATAAAGACATCCCTGTAAACAGGCATGGAGTCTTCCAGGGAACCACCAGATAGGTCAAATAATGATAATTCTCTGAGAATGTGGCTTTGAAGGTTCTGCAGTTCTATTCTGTCGGCTTTGATGGCTGGCAAGCTGTAGGTTTCCACCAGAGTTTTAGAATGTTGTCTTTCGAGAGTACTGTAGAGCTGGAACAGAGGAAGAATAATGGAAATAGGGCACATTAAAATGCTACAAAGCTAATTTTTCTATCAATATTCAGCTGTTTTTCTTGAATAAATGATGTCTATATTTCTGCAAGTTTTGAGGTAATTTTCAGAGTTCTGAAAAGGTTGATTTTTATGATTTTTGATAAGTTTTCTGGTTACTTTTATGAATGAGAAAATGTTCGGAGATCCTCCCTCTGCTATTTTTGCTGGCATCACTCCTGTTCTTTCTTTCTCCTCAGAGAAATTAACTATCTCCATCTCTTTCTCTTCTGCCTCCACCCGTTCTTAAACTCAAAGCACTGGCAGATATTCCATTTCTTCTGTGATAGTCCAGCTTAATTGCTCTCAGTGAATCAGAGGTTAGATAGAGGTGGTCTTCTGTGTTCTTGGCAACTTCCATTTTTCCACTTGTGTTTCTTCTAAGGGTCCTCTTAGAGTTGTAAGAACAAGTCAGGAATTAATATCTCGTAAAGTATTCTATCACATAAAGACAAAAAAGGTGATAGATTGGAAAGGAACTAAGAAAAGATGTGATATCCAGTCAAATAAATAGAGTACTGCCAGAAAACAACAACAACAACAACAACAACAGCAACAGTTTTCCTGGACTTTGAATAAATGACTAAAATATTTAACCAAAGGTAAATGTAAAATAATATCTAGAATTGTAAGAACACTTGTTTTATTATCTGTTTCTTGTCTTTTGTTGTTATTTTGTCCCTTGTCAGGATGCTCGACATGCAGCAGAAGGAGAAATATATACCAAACTGAATCAAAAAATTGATGAATTTGTTCAGCTTGCTGATTATGACTGGACAATGTCTGAGCCAGATGGAAGAGCTAGTGGTTATTTAATGGACCTTATAAATTTTTTGAGAAGCATCTTTCAGGTGTTTACTCATTTGCCTGTAAGTATAAAAATTTTCAAAAATTGTTTTATGTTTGCTTACTAAAGTATATTTTAGAATTTAGTTTGAGGTTTACTTGCTTAAACCAACTTCCTGGAGTGCATGTTTCTTTTTCCATTATTATAAATCCATTTGCAAGAAATTATAACTTAGCCAAATTGTTTGAAATTTTAATTTATTTTATTTTTAACCAAAATAACTGTAACTCTCTTTCCACCAAAGCCAAGGCAAAACCCTGAAACTGACAATACAGACTTAAATAGAAATAATCTCTAATAGAAATAAGTGTCGTAGAGTCAACATAATTAATGACTTTTCCAGTTAGAAAGGACCAAGAAATTACTGGCTGTTTTTGAGCCAAGAGAGTAAAAGTAAAACTGGAGCATTGTTCTATCCTGGCACGTAGTCATAGCACATCTACATTTTGGACAGTTGGTTGATGAAAAGTTAAAAAAACAAGATACAGCAAGGACATTTGGGTATAAAGAAGCTGAAATGTTGGATTCTTCAGATGAGAACTGCAAAGACTAAAGATATGGTGGGATGAACATACTCTTATTAGGTATATCCAGAAATAATAAAACTGTTAAAACATGAATGCAATAGTTTTATACAAAAAATATAGGAAGAAATTTTGTCAACCTTTTTATCTTATGATACGATATAGCTGAACACAAGAATAAAGTGTTTAACCCATTTATGCTGGAGGTTGCAAATTATTTTGTGTGAAAAATCAGACCTTGGAGATGACTTTGAGCAGTGTGATATAAATAACTCCCACCAGCTTAGCGTTCCAATAATGGAGTGCTAGGCTTAAATGGGTTAATCTGGAACCTACACAGCTGCCCCCAGCCACCCTCTCCCTGTTTGGAAGGGGGGGGAAAAAAGGTAATTTTCCTCATCCTTTAGTCTTTCCCCATCAGAAACTGCTTCAAAGAACCAATTGGCAAAGTTGAGGGAAGGTGTTGCTAAGAAAAATTAATGGAAGACTATTTTAAAGAGATTGTCATCATGGATCTGGGCCAGAGAATTTTAGAAGCTTGCCCAAGGATGATACTGTATTCCCAAATGCTGTCTTTGAACTGAAAAAGGCAATCTGTAAATATAGTTAATTTTTGTATCAATGAATTTCTATAGAAGTGTTTTTTATATAGTTTATACTAAATAATTGTTAAATTAATTTGAATTCACCTTGTCAGTATAAATCTCCATGCTTCTAGCCAAAAGCAATCCCCAAGAACAAACACATGCACATGCTTGCTGACACACACACACACACACACAGACACATTTTTATGTTTTAATATCTGTGTCATGTATTGCTTTGAGGTGATGGGTAGGAATTTTGTACATAAATGGAATAGAATTAAGAGAGATTATATGTTAGATATGTTTGGGGTAAATGTCTCAGCTTCCAAGGTCACCTTCTAGGCTGGCATCCTAGGGGAAATCCTGGTTTTTCATAAGACATATTCTGGTGACATTGAGAGAAATAGACTCCTGATCTAACTAGATCACTCATCTATCTATTATGACATTTTGTATGACTTTAACTGAGTCTTCATATGCAATTTTGGATTTTTATGTCATCTGACATAGATTTTTCTATAAAGGAAATAACGTTTTATACAGTGTAGACCAGTAAATTCAACTATAAATATAAGGCATAACCATATAAAAAGAAAATAATAGTTTACATCTAAGAAAAAAGAAAAGTGGGCTGGGTGCATTGGCTCACACCTGTAATCCCAGCACTTTGGGAGGCCAAGATGAGAGGACCACTTGAGCCTGGGAGTTCGAGACTAGTCTGTGCAACATGGTGAAACCCAATCTCTACAAAAAATACAAAAATTAACTGGGCATGGTGGTGTGTACCTTTAGTCTTGGCTACTTGGGATGCTGAGGTAGGAGGATGGCTTGAGTGTGGGAGGTGGAGGCTCCAGTGAGCTGTAATCACGCTACTGTGCTCCAGCTTGGGTAACGGAGTGAGACCTGCCTCAAAAAAAAAAAAAAAAAAAAAAAAAGAGAAAAATGGTCCTAACAACAGTATATTGTTGTTCAAGAATGAACTAACAGCATAATCTTCAAGCAAAAATAGTAAATTATTGACTATGGTAAATTTTAGAATCAATAGAGTGATTATACTGTGGCTTTGTATATTTTCTGAAATCCTGAAATTGTATTAAAAATTCAACTGGATTGTTTTAAGCAAAGAGAAGAGGCAGAGGCATTAAATCTATTATTTTTCTAGATGAAGTATGGCATTACGTTAAGCTACCATTTTTATTTGAATGTTTTAAGTTGAAAATGATTTCTTGGTTTAAGGTTATTCTTGGACCCAAATAGGGTAAAGGGCCAATTCTGGACTTCTTTATCCCTCAAAGAAGCT
The DNA here is from genome assembly GCF_002776525.5 of Piliocolobus tephrosceles. Taxonomy (NCBI): domain Eukaryota; kingdom Metazoa; phylum Chordata; class Mammalia; order Primates; family Cercopithecidae; genus Piliocolobus; species Piliocolobus tephrosceles. The sequence continues at coordinate 40,729,702 of NC_045442.1, read as the reverse complement.
TCAGACAAAGCTTATCACATTTAACCGCAAATCAGTCTGCTTAAGCGGAACAAGCCATCCTACTTACAGACATGAGTTAAGTAGTGGTTCTGGTTTGGGCCCCATGCCCTGTCTTTGGTTTTGGTAGTGTTCGGGAACAATGGAGTATGTTAGAGTCAATGGAAGCTGAGAAACTAAGGCCCACTCTATCAAATAGTGCAAATATTGGCCAATAGTGCAAAAATTTGGAGATTTTCTGGGATAGAGGTGACTCTCTCACCCCCTAACCCTGAAAGTTACCTAAGATTGAACACTTTTAGCTTAAAAGCTCCACCCTTAGTTTCACTGAGTATTTAGTTTCTGTTAGTTCCCTGTCAAAAGGACTCCCCTCCCCTCCAGCGAAGTCTTGCTCTGTTGCCCAGGCTGGAGTGCAGTAGTGCAGTCTTGGCTCACTGCAGCCTCCACCTTGAGGTTCAAGTGATTCTCCTGCCTCAGCCTCCCAAGTAGCTGGGACTACAGGTGCGGGCCACCATGCCTGGCTAATCTGAATGTTTTCTTAGTCAAAGATTGTCATGATGTGCAATTGCTGACCACCATTGCCCAGTGAAAAGTTCCATTTGTTCCAGAAAAGTTATGATCTATCCAATGAAATTTTGTTCTCTGCTCACAGGACATGAGAACAGTACAGATTAATAGATAATGATGGTTTTGATGGAGTCCAGGGAAAACACTCTGTCATTTTCACAGATTGTGGTAGCAGTGGAAACCTGTGGGATTTGGAAAACCACAATAACCCGAATAATGTTCACTTTAAACACCTCTTATCTCCAAGGTTAGATGAGTAAGAGAATTGATTACTTCCCTTACTGGCTGTGGTGGCTCACACCGGTAATCCCAACACTTTGGGAGGCCGAGGCAGGAAAATCTCTTGAACCCAGGAGTCGGAGAACAGCCTGGGCAATATAGTGAACCTTGTCGCTACAAAAAATTAAAAGATTAGCCTATTGGGAGGCTAAGGCAGGAGGACTGCTTGAGCCCAGGAGGCGGAGGCTTCAGTGAGCCAAGATCATGCCACTGCACTCCAGCCTGGGCAGCAGAGGGAGACCCTGTCTCAAAAAAAAAAAAAAAAAAAAAAAAAAATTTCCCCTCACCTTGCCTCCAGATTAAAATACCTATTCATCTGCATTTTTCTGTGCTCTAGCTGAGAAGGCAGACTGTCTTCTGGCTACAGGAATTAACAGCAAGCTAAATGGTATTGATAGAAATAACAAGTATTTTCCCATTACCCAAAATGTTAAGCTTCCCTGCTAAATATATTACCTTCAATTAGAATAATAAAAAGGCAAATTCCTGTGAGGAATGTTTATCTTTTATTGTTTCTAGAGGTCTGAGTGCTTGATGATGTGCATAGATGGGCTGTAGAGTTAGAAATACTTATATTTGAACTTTAGGTTTGTAATTTACTTGCTATGGGATCCTGGCAAGTTGCTCAATCTCTCTGAGCCTCTTCCCTTCTGCGAAATGAGCATAATCTATTTTTCCCATAGGACTGTCATAAAATGAATGAAAATAGTATGTAGAAAAGTTGTCTGGCAGGGTACTTGGCAAAAAGTGGGTACTGTTAATAAATGTTAGTTTGGTCTTTTATTCTCCTTTCTTCCCTTGTTACAATTTTAAAATTCTTTATAGTATTAGTTTCATTGTGTAATGACACTTTTTAAACTTTTTTTCTTGTTATATTTATGCCTGTGTTTTAAACTTGATATTAGGTTTCATCCTTATGACTTTGCATTCTATAGCCATTTGAAAATGTTCTTTATTTTGAAAGGCATTCATTGTAAGGCATATTTGAATCATTATTATAGCTTGAGTTGCAGTGGTTACAGTTGCTAACAGTCAGATACTAGCTAATGCCAATGAAGTCTGATTAATATGTAAGTACAATTTTATCTCTAAATTAGTACCCTTGGAAATCATGCCAATTTTCAATATTTTAAATGTGTAAGTTTCTCTTCTTTCTAATAATTTTTTTCTGACAATTAGAAAATATAGCCAAGTATAGAGAAGGGGACAAAAATCACCTTTATCTTGTTGAAAGGTCATCATTGTTTTAGCTGGGCGTGGTGGCGGGCACCTGTAATTCCAGCTACCTGGGAGGCTGAGGCAGGAGAATTGCTTGAAGCTGGGAGGCAGAGGTTGCAGTGAGCCTGCACTCCAGCCTGGGCAACAGAGCAAGACTCTGTCCTACAAAATAAAAATAAAAATCATCACTGTTAACATTTTGGCAAGTATTCTTCAGATACTCTTTTTCTATTTATTTATGACACTATTCTAATGTGAATTTATAAACAAGTTTTGTTTTTTAAACAAGATTTTATATTAGCTAGAAAATTTAAACCAGAAGAATTTTAAAAAACATTAAACATTCATTCACCACTGACATGAATATAAGTAGAATAAGTTGTTGAGCAGCTTGGACATATCTTGTTATTCTTCATGACTGCCAAATGGAACTCAGTAACGTTTTACTGTGAACTTACTGCCTAACCACCCAGTACTGGTCTGTTTCTGGAAATAATAGCTAACATTTTCTTCCTTTATAAATGTTAATTGTGTATTCATTTTAATGAGGATAGTTTATTGATTTACCATCCATTGGGGAGACATGTAAATGACAATGAGTTTTTCTTTTTCTTTTCTTTTCTTTTTTTTTTTTTCTTGTTTTTTTTTTTGAGACGGAGTCTCGCTCTGTCTCCCAGGCTGGAGTGCTGTGGCCGATCTCAGCTCACTGCAAGCTCCGCCTCCCGGGTTTACGCCATTCTCCTGGTTCAGCCTCCCGAGTAGCTGGGACTACAGGTGCCCGCCATCACGCCCTGCTAGTTTTTTGTATTTTTAGTAGAGACGGGGTTTCACCGTGTTAGCCAGGATGGTCTCGATCTCCTGACCTTGTGATCCGCCCGCCTCAGCCTCCCAAAGTGCTGGGATTACAGGCTTGAGCCACCGCGCCCGGCTGACAATGAGTTTTTAAAATGTCTTCACATGTGTTCATCACTAAAGGTACCAAATTTATCTAAATATTTATACTAACAAATGGTTGTCTTTTATGTTAGAAGTAAATAGAAGATCTGGAATGATCAATTTGTTCATATTTCTTCCTTTCTGGAAACTCTTCATTGTTTTGTCTTTAACGGTAATGTAATCTTCTTTGCTTAATTTTGCTACTACTCTAGGGATACTAAATTAGTAAATACATCTGGTTCTAGTTTGAATTTTAAATATCAAAACATTTATTCTCAGAAAGATATCTTTTCCTTTGCCTTCAAACATGCTTAACTTTTGATTTTCTGCATTAATGGAAGTGGTATGATGGACAATTTTTTAAAAAGGCATGATTGGCTGGGCACGGTGGCTCACGCCTGTAATCCCAACGCTTTGGGAGGCCAAGTTGGGCAGATCACGAGATCAGGAGTTCAAGACCAGCCTGACCAACATGGTGAAACCCCGTCTGTACTAAAAATGTAAAAATTAGCTGGGCATGGTGGCACATGCCTTATAATCCCAGCTACTCAGGAGAATCACTTGAACCTGGGAGGCGGAGGTTGCAGTGAGCCGAGATTACACCACTGCACTCCAGCCTGGGTGACAGAGCGAGACTCTGTCTCAAAACAAACAAACAAAAAACCAGACATGATCTTTAGTAATAATATGAATTTACTGTTGGCATATGGTTTTCTAATTACGTGGTAATTTGGGGTATTTTTCAAGAAAATCTCACATCAGATATTAGATGCCTAAAAAGCTGTCCATTAAAAAAACATCTTTAACAGGATTATTCCTCTGAATATCTTTTACTCTGAGATTAGAAATGCCTTCCTACTAATAGTAAATGGTCTCAAGATCATGTTGGGAAATATATATTCCAAGATCCAATTGTGCACACTTCTTTCCAACTGTGCCTTCAGTGGCATCACATTGGTAGCCATGGTAGGAGTGGTCAGACCATTCTTTTTAAAAAAGGATACAAATTAAGGCTTTTTCCCCAGAGAATTATTGTTACATATTTACTAGCATACCACTAAATAAAGCATAACATTTAAAATCATGCTGTCAGAGAAAAATTGTTTGGTTTTTATTAACTCAAGAAATCAAGTACAGTATATGCTCAATAATAAGATTAAAAAATATTATAGAAGGAACTTCTTTCAAGATGGGGAAATGTACAAGTGTTACTCGATTTAAACAGCATCTACTTATCCATCTGTCCCTTTCAAGGTGTTTCTCTTTTCAGGTATTTCCTTTGAAGAGTTTTTTTCCTTGGTTTAATTGTTTGCTTTGGGCTGTAGTGTTTTACTGAAGTGCCAATTTAGTATCCTTTGTAAATTATTTTCCCACTAAATGTATCTGATGTTACTAAATTTTTAATTTGCATTTTTAGTTTCCATTAACGATTTTAGAACATAATATGCTTTCTTTAATTGAGAAACAAATATGTGCTCCAGAATAAATAAAGGTACATTATTTGGATAGAAATGGATAGTACCTAACTTTTAAAATCATTCTCTCCTTAAGAATTCTTTCTGAGAATTCAGCACTATCTTGAAATTTTTGAGATTTAGGTTTTAGGCCTGATTCTTCCAATTAACTGCAGTTGTGAAAGCAGACAAATTATTTAGCCTCTGGATTAATTTGCTAATGTCTATTTTATTTCATAAAGCTAAAAATAAAGATTGTTCTGTTTTGCTTTCATTCCAGTTAATACACATAAATGGTGTGATAAGTAGTCCAAAAGAGTTTGGAATGGAAAATAGCTCCTCTCCTTTCCCTTTCCCCACTTCTACTCCCAGTCTTTCAGACTGCTATTTTTCACTATTTGGTTTTATTTCTTCTGGTGGTTATGTTAATAAAAAACAGGGAATATCTAGTGATCCTGTGAAATACAAAAGTACATGTAGCAACCTTTCCCTTCCCCTTTTTTAAACTATTGATTGTTACATTTTTAAATTTCTTCTACTTCTTTCTTCTTCTTCTTTTTGTTGAGACAGAGTCTCCTGTGTTGCCCAGGCTTTAGTGTATTGGCGTGAGGGATCTCGGCTCACTGCAGTCTCCTCCTTCTGGGTTCAAGTTATTCTTGAGCCCCAGCCTCCTTGAGTAGCTGGAATTACAGGCATGCGCCACCACGCCCTACTAATTTTTGTATGTTTAGTAGAGACGGGGTTTCGCTGTTTTGGCCAGGCTGGTCTTGAACTCCTGGCCTCAAGTGATCCACCCACATTGGCCTCCCAAAGTGATAGGATTACAGGCATGAGCCGCTGCGCCAAACCTATTTGTTTATATAAAATAGTTATACTGTACTTCTATTTCTGGTTCTCTCTACTTTAATCAGTATCTTAATTCCCTTCTATTTGAAATAAAGGAGTTAGCCTCCCTCTCCTTTGCTTCATCAGTTCTTCCATCTATTCTCTTCTGATAGCTATACTATTATTTTTATCTTATTCAGGGTATTAGTGTGTACATTCTGTTTGACAACCACAATCAAATCTATCCTTTCTCCTAGGCTGGCTTTCCAAGTTAAACACCAGTAAACAGTACTGGTGTTTGTTATGATTATGCTCGTATTGTTCCCCTTACACAAAGCATAGTATGCTTGGATTTTTTTGTTTTCCTTTCATTTTTGGATCTAGTATCCAAGTTCTGGGCACTTGAAGGAGAATAATTCTAGCATCATGGCCAAATAGATTTTTTAAAATTATACTCCATTATTTTATGAAATTATACACATTTTAGTTGGCTTAATATTTAAAACATAAGTTTTTTCCTTTTTGATAAGTGAATATTGTACCTTCATCATTTCGAGTGTTCTGATTTCCTTTCCTTCCATTGTGTGAAATTGTCTTCTTTCCAGGAGGCCTCTTTTAAGAGGTATTTTTCCCTAACCTGTACCAGTTGCTGTCTAGAATTGGGGCATAGCTGTTACCCTGGGACTTTCGTTCCTTGCTCTCCTGTGTTAGGAGCTGTTTCTTGGAATCCCAGTCTTCATGTTTTTTTTTTTTTTTTTGGTTTTTGTTTTTGTTTTAATTACTTTACCAGTCAGTTTTGCTGAATTCCCATAAAACTTCAGTAACTTTAATAACTTTCCCACAAAAGGAAAGTATAGTATTTAGGTCCTTACATATTAGAAAATGTCTTCTGTCTTCATGCTTGATTGATAGTTTGGCTGGTTATATAATTATAGGTTGATTAGCTTTTTCTCTGATGACTTTGATTGCATTTCTCCATTGTTTTCTGGCATACAGGTTTTAGTATCTGTTTTAAAATTTGAATTCTTCAGCCTGGGCAACATGGTGAAACTGTCTCTATAAAAATTACAAAAAGTCAGCCGAGTGTGGTGGCACACATCTGTAGTCCCAGCTACTTGGGAGTTTAAGGTGGGAGGATCACTTGAGCCCTGGAAGTCTAGGCTGCAGTGAGCCATGATTGTACCACTGCACTCCAGCCTGCGCAACAGAGCAATACCCTGGCTCAAAAAAAAAAAAAAAAAACAAAAAAACAAAAAAAAACCAAACAACAAAAAATAAAACAAAACAAAAACGCTGAATTCTAAGAAACATGAGAACGTATTCCCTTTCCTTCTTCTCCCTCTTCCTCTTTTTGCCCCATCCCCCTCTGCTCTCCTATGCTCCCCTTTACTTCTCCCTACATCAGGAGCCTCAGCTCTCTCCAAAATATTCTTTCATTAGGGAAATTGCCTGTGCTCTCTGACTCCCTGGCCCTCTGGGTAGGGGATCATTGGTACAATTGTTTCAGAAATCTTCAGTAATTTTCCATTTTCCATCCCATTTCTCATTTTTATCCTCTTTAATACCTGTAACTCTGGACTTCTAATGCATAGCTGGCTGCAAACTCTACTGTACTACTTCTTTGTTAGCATATAATGGGCAGTAGCTTTCTTTTCTCTGTTTCATCTGCTTGAATTCCCACTACACCTTCATTTTTTCTGCTGTTGAAAAGACACTTTATTCTTCTTTGCAGTTCTATGCTTTTTATTTTACTTGCATCTCAGGATGGATGGGAAGCAAATACATTAACTTAGTCTACCATCTTGATTCTGAACAACTTGTTTCCTTCTCCTAGAAGATTCGATCATCTCTAAAGTCCTTGTATATAATATTGTATGTTTCTAAGCATCATTCTTTCAGACAAACATAACGTTTCAATCCAAATGTTGATTTATTTATTGTGACACCTCATGTCCTCTTTTTAGCTCTGTACTTTTCTGCCCTTTATTTTTTGGTTCACACTTTTTTCTAAGTATATGGGTTCAGATGGCCTTTTACATGATTGAAAACTATAAAGGAAAAAGGTAATAGTCAACAGTACAATCACGGCTTTAATAACCCTTTATGTTATGTGACACTGAAAAGAATTGAAAAATACAAGGATTGAGGTTTTTAAATTATGGTGTAGGCAGCTTTGAATACATTTATGTGCTTTACCTATCAAATGAAAATATAACCATATATTGTGTATATATATCCTTAAAAATTGGATTTTCTTATTTGTTAATTTTTAAAAATTTATAATGGCATTGAATAATGTTGATGTGATTTATTCAATTTAATTCATGTAAAAATGATTTTGTGAACTATGATACTTTCATTATCACATCCTATGACATGCATAGTAGTTATATGTTGAATGTTGTTGACAGACTTTTATGGACTAGGTTACTAAATTTTATCTGAATTTCACATTAACTTTGTGGCCTTTATATCTCCTAAGACATCTTTATATATACTTTGAAAGATTATGGAAAATATAGTTGAATAAAATAACTATGATGGTGGGATAATTTTACTAACGCAAATAAGATTTATTCGAAGTTAATCTAGAAAAATAGTTAGTGTTTATCTAGGGTCTAGTCCAGTCTTCCAGAAGAGTTCTTTGTCTGGTTAACACAACTGCTGTCCCACTGCCTACTAAGGTTAATTAGGTTGACCAGCCTGGCTAGTGAGTATCTGCTTCCTCCATTTCTGCTTGTGATTTCTCCTTTACTCATTGTGTATTTGATGAAGAGAACAGCTTCCGATATGGAGGGGGACCTTCAGTCTAGGCGATACCAGAAGTTCAACTTCCACTAATACATAAATTCTGAGTTTCATTGACCTAATATAATGAAGTTAAATCCATATGTCTGGGTAAATATCTTTTTAAAAAAGTACTTAAATACCATATATTTTATTATTAAAATTTGAAAAGTAAATTAGGTAATTAAAAAAGTTAAATAGACTTTAAGGATATTTTAATTAATTCTTGTTATTTTACAGAATTAATGTTTAATCCTTAATGTTTTTAAGGAATAAACCTGTACTTTATAATTAGTACAGAACTACAGCAGGGGCATATATGTATTTAAATTGAGACCAGTGATTCAGGTTTTACTTTGGCTTGCTATTCACTCCTTGAGGGAGACAAAACATTTAAATAATTAGCTGTAAAATAATTTAGTGTGCCATCTTTCCTTGAATAATTTATTTAAGCTATATTAGCAGATTATGTGAAGAAGCAGACTTATCCTAAACATCTTCAGAATCATATGTTCTCTATAATTTTGTCGTTTGTGAAGAAATTGACATTTCTTTCTGTATTAAAATCATCTGCGGGAAGAGCTTCTTGTTAAATATTTAGATTCCAGTGCTTGGCCTTAGACCTAACTGAACTAAAATTTTTGAAGCTTAACAAGTTGCATTTTTTGCTTAATGTTTGAGAATCACTGCTGTATAGCACAGAACCTTGTCAAAGAACTGATGTGTTCTAAATTTGCTTATTCAGTAGACATAACTGCTAAAGCTCTTGGTATTTTAATTCTGACTAGACAACTTGATGAGAGAGACAAAAGTTTGGAGGAGGATTTGTCTGATTAGTATGGATGTAAAAACGCATGCCTAAATCTTCAAAATAAAAAATGATGGTCACATTTATATGATAGATGAATGCCTCTAAATTAGCAGCACATACAGAATGAACTTGCTTGTTTTAGAGTATATTTCCTTTTGCTACTTTAAACACTGATTCTGCTGTTACTAGAATACATTTTCCTTTTTTATTTGATTGCCTTGTGACTCCTTTCTCAGACTAACAACAGTGATCACACAGCCATGTTGGTAAGTAGGTGCAAACTAAAGCTAGCATGTGAATTAGAAAATAATGAACTTCCTGCAGGCTTATTTTTCTCTGCTTAGGTATTTAGATTAATGGCTAATTACTTTGGCAATATCCTTGATATATTTTTAGTTTTGTGGAAACCTAAATTTGAAGGTAATATTAGTTGTTTGTGAAACAGTCAAGATTCTCTGAGACTAGTTTGTAAAAGCACTGTGCTCACCTCAAATGCATCTTAATATTAAGGTGCATTTGGAAACTTCTCTGTGGTCTTTCCTCATCTGTAAAATGAGGTATATGGCAACATATACCCTACAGATTTTTGTGAGGTTAAATTAAATAGTATACCCAAAATGTTTAGAAAAGTGCTTGGCATATAATAAATACTCAAAAAATATTAGTTGTTATTGTTACTTGTTTCAAAGATGGTTTATACTTTTCCTGAATGCTTTTTCTCTACCACCCTGATCCCAAACTGCACTCGTAGAAGTCTAACCCAGTGCATGACCCAGTGTGATTCTTGACCCAGTGCAGGTATTTTTTTCTTACCCCAGCCCAGTATTGCTCTTCTGAAATGCCTTAGCTCTTACCTTTTTTATGGCTTTATCATATTTTGCTTTTTTTCCATATTTGTTTGTCTTTTTCACCTTGTGAGCTCTTGACAGAATAAGAACTAACAATTATTCTTTAAATGTATAAATATTGAAACTTCTTCTTAGGGAAAAACAAAATGTTATCTAGCATTTGAAATGTAAATGTTCCTAACCTGTATCTTCTTCTTTCTGTTCTTATTCCTGTTACTGAAGTTCAAGTTTTGATTATTGTAATTGTCTTCTAATTGGTCTCTACCAACAGAGTCTCCTTACTTCAGTCCATCCTATATACCAGTGCTAGATTATTCTTTCTGAAGCACAGTCTAATTTTATTTCCCTATTCAGAAATATTGGGGATTCTTGATTATCTATTGAATTAAGTAGAAATTCCACAGGCTAGCAAAAAGAAAATGATCTCAGCCTCTTTCCATATATATTTCTGAGGCTGAACATGGTGGCTCATGCCTGTAATCCCAACACATTGGGAGGCTGAGGCAGGTGGATCGCTTGTGGCCAGGAGTTCAAGATCACTGGCTGACATGACGAAACCCCATTTCTACAAATAATACACACACACACACACACACACACACACACACACACACACACACATTTCTGACCATTACTAAACATGTGCATCCAAACTGGCATATTCATTGTGTCTTGGATCTATCTTGGATTTTCTGCCTTAGCTTTATTTATAACTGTAAGAATCCTGGATCTCTTCCCAAAGACATTCTAATGCCACCTCTTTCACAAAGCCTTTGCTGATTCCACTTGACTACATGTGGATACTTTGTCTTGCTTTTATGGTCCTGTTTATATGTTATACTACTGCTGTTTGTAGACTTGCCTTCTTTTCCTTATTGTAGAACTTACACCTCTTATGTCAGGAACTACATCTATTCATCTTTATATATTCGGTAGCACTTAACACAGTATCTTACACAAAGTAGTTGCTTGATAAGTGCTTTTTAAGTAAACATGAAAGAAATAGTGAAGAAATGGACAACATGAAGGTCATTTTCTTGTCTGTATAAAGAGTATAAAAGTTATACTGCCTGAAAATCAGTTTCCATATTGAAATTTGTCAAATAGAGAATACTTTCTAGTTTCGAAGTGAAGGTGCAATCTGTTATTCTCAGGCAGAAACCTGGAAAGTATCTATATAAGAGTTATTTAGTAAAGATGGTATCAGTACTGATTAGAAATATTGGTATGTATCCTTTTTTTTTTTTTTTTTTTGGGGAGGGAGTCTGGCTATGTCGCCCAGGCTGGAGTGCAGTGGCGCGATCTCGGCTCACTGCAAGCTCCGCCTCCCGGGTTCATGCCATTCTCCCGCCTCAGCCTCCGAGTAGCTGGGACTACAGGCGCCCGCCACCACGCCTGGCTAATTTTTTTTGTATTTTTAGTAGAGATGGGGTTTCACCATGTTAGCCAAGATGGTCTCGATCTCCTGACCTCGTGATCCGCCCGCCTCGGCCTCCCAAAGTGCTGGGATTACAGGCTTGAGCCACCGCGCCCGGCCTTGTATGTATCCTTTACTCATTTCTTGTACACCTCCATGAAGGAATAATGTAGTAACTAAAACCATAACTCTCTAGACTCAACTGTAAATTTAGTAGTGATTAAAACAAAAGACCCTTTAGCACCAGAATACCTGTTGCAAATTCCCAATGTTAGGGGGAAATACTTTGTCCTATTGAAGACACAGACCTTTAAGCTTTCATTTGCCCTTTTTACTCAATATAATAATCGTTGAGTACTTATTAAGCTTGCTAACAGATTTCCTGCTGATGAACCATGTAATTCAAAATACAGAAGTGATATTCAGAAGTAAAACTGACTGTGCCATCCAAAAACTCAAATTGTTATTGTCAATTTAAGGAGGCAGGGGCAGATTTTGGGATCAGTTTTAGATAAATTTGCATTAGAGATTTTGAAAGTTTGGCACTTGAACGTCTGGTATTTTCAAAAAGTTCTTTATGTTGTAGTTATTTCTGTGGAAATGAAAGTGGTATTTCTATGACATATTTTGATACCCACTTTTATATTATATCCATTGTTACAAGTTAATTCCAAGTATACAAAAATCATCATGAACAAAACATTGACAATCTAATATATCTCTGTATTAGAGCTAAAAAAAACTTTGAGAGAAAATATTTGAAAAAGTTGTAAATAGTCAAGGTCCACTCTTTGAAATACAATTTTTAGGCCAGGCATGGTGGCTCATGCCTGTAATCCCAGCACTTTGTGAGGTCAAAGTGGGCGGATCACGAGGTCAGGAGATCGAGACCATCCTGGGTAACATGGTGAAACCCTGTCTCTACTAAAAATACAAAAAATTAACCAGGCGTGGTGGCAGGCACCTGTAGTCCCAGCTACTTGGGAGGCTGAGGCAGGAGAGTGATGTGAACCTGGGAGGCGGAGCTTACAGTGAGCCGAGATCGCGCCACTGCACTCCAGCCTGGGTGACAGAGCAAGACTCCGTCTCAAAAATAAAAATAAAAAATAAAAAAAGAAATAGAATTTGTATTCTTATTAAGCTTTTTCTTAATGTTACAAAACAATTGATTTTCACTACTAGATGTTAACTTTTTTTAAAATCTTGCTTCTTAGTTGAAAATGAACATATTTGTATTTTGTAACTTTAATCCTTTTAGACATTTACTAAGTTGTCTCAGTTAGCCAAATGCTGACTAATCTTGGTGAGAAATTTAATTTCATAAATTATGTCTTAAGTTTGTATATAGCATAGCATACTTAAATATTTTCCTGATGTCAAACATTGCAGAAAACAATGTTTCATATTGCTCTTGGTCAGGACTTAGTTGGAAGTAGCAGTAATGAAAGGGCTTTTAAAAGGAAACAACATGAAAGTTTTAGTAGGAAGCCGGTGGATTAGGAAAAAACTGCTAGACTTCACCTGTAAGTAACAGCTAAGATGGGTATAAATGGAAATAATTAAAATAGACTCTTCTTTGTCTATAGACTAAATATATATATATATATATATATATATATATATATATATATATACTGTATTAGTGTACCTGTGTACATATGCATACATATATACACACATGTATATGTCTGTTATAACTTCACTCTTTAACAGAACTATAGATGAAATAGACTAAATCATTGGTCCAGGCTTTATGAGCAAAGTACCATCTTGAACAGGAAGATTCAGTACAAAAAACAAATGAAAGTGTAGCATGTGGTGGTTTTACTACAGGTTAACAATAGAGAATTCATGTTTATAAAGTTACTTGAGGACCAGCGTGGTGACTCATGCCTGTAATCCCAGCACTTTGGGAGGCCAAAGTGGGAGGATTGCTTGAGCCCAGGAGTTTGAGACCAGCCTGGGCAACATGGTGAGGCCCTGTCTATACAAAAAAATAGAAATATTAGCCAGATGTGATGGTGCACACCTGTGGTCCCAGATACTTGGGAGACTGACATGAGAGGATTGCTGGAACCCAGGAGATTGAGGCTGCAGTGAGCCACGTTTGTGCCACTGCACTCTAGCCTAAGTGATAGGGTAAGACCCCGTCTTAAAAAAAAAAAAAAGAAAAGAAAAGAAAGAAACTTGACTTTTTGTAGATAGAAGTGACAGAGTTGTAGGAAGCCAACTGATATCTTCCCCCTTTAATCTGTTTTCCATGATAAAAAAAAAATAGAAGATGCTTTCCACCCCTGAGTTAAGTGGGCAGAAGTTGAAATAGGGGAAGAAGAAAAGGGACTAAAAGGTGTGGGGAAAGATTGAGTTGAAATTACCTTTTATTGTGAGCAGAAAAAGACAGCAAAAAGAAGGTCAGATCCCTGAGGAGGAAGGAGACGGTAGAGCATGATGTTGGAGTTAGAAGTTTCTGGTGCAGGCCAAGAACTGGTGACGCCAAGGAGCCTCTATTTTTCTTTTTTTCTTCCCTCTATGGAGGGAACAGTAATAGAGAAAGGTCAGGGTGGAGCTAATAAGAGAAGTATCAGTGTTGGTGCATTCATATTTACAAGGTATTTGCAAGTCAGGTAGAAATAACAGAAAACCAACAGGCCAGGATGCTGACATATACTTATAAATACGTATGCAAGATACTATAATGCGACAAGTATAGAGATTAGACTTTGCAGGGTTAAGGTCCCACTAAAGGAGCATATTCAGACTAATATTACGTATCGGGGAGGAGTTCAGAAGGTGGGCAACAAACTTTTAATCATTTCCTTTTCTTTCACTCAGGAGACTTTAGGCGCTGTAGGAAAGCTGACATGTTGTTTTACATCTTTCTGTCTCTTATGTAAGTCAGTGTGGTAGCTGGTAGTGTTGAGATTAAAAACCTCTTTCAATTCTTTGGAAGCAAGAGGGGAGCAATTGGCAAACGCCTAATGTAAATGTCTGTAGGACACATTATTCACTCTCAGAGTATTGTTGAATGCCATGTGCAAGGTTGTTTCTAGAAAAAAAAAAAAAAAAAACAATAAGTAGTTTACCTTGATTGCCCCTTCCCACTTTTTATGGATTTTGTTTTGTTTTAATATGTGTCTTCCCTTCTCTTGATATATTCCCTTTACTTTTTAAAAATCCCATCCTAGGTATTCCATCAACTAGAAATGACTGTTCGTATTTACTGCAACCCCATTCCCACTGTCTAAGGCTTGAGCTAGTGAAAATTCAGTAAACCCTTATCATTCAGGATGAGTAAACATCAAAACTTTGAGAATCCCCAAATTTGAGAATACTAGTATGCCGTATAATTCCTTTCAGAAAATGCTATAAAATGCAATTGAAGCTGTAGACCTTAGTGAGAGTTACTTCATTCACGTTAACTAACAGAAGAAAGCAAAGCCACATTGCGGGAGGAAGGTTGAGGCTTTGTTTTTATGAGTTTTTTTTTAAAAATTTTAAGTTCCAGGATACATGTGCAGGATGTGCAGGTTTGTTATATAAATAAACATGTGCCATGGTGGTTTACTGCCCCTGTCAACCCATCACCTAGGTATTAAGCCCAGCATGCATTATCTGTTTATCCCAATGCTCTCCCTCCCCCAACCCCAGGGAGGCTGAGACTTTGCACTCAGTCTCTGAGTCATTTTTTCCCCCATCATAACCCGTTTCACAGAACATGTTATTCAGATGTGTGCCTCAGCAAATGAAGTTCTACTTGTACTGGACTCTGAGAGTCAATATCAAGAATTGAAACCTAAATACAAATTCATTAGTGACAAAGGCTTACTTTGTGCTATCTTTTTATATATGGCTGTTTATAATAGTCTTCCACCTACATGTATGAAAGGGGAGCCAGTTTGCTTGAGTGACATTTGTCCAGTTTACTAATTAATGATTATATGTAAACCACTTTTGTTGTCTAACCCGTTAATGATTCTGGCAACTTTTTTCCCCCCCAAGGCGGAGTCTGGCCAGGCGTGGTGGCTCACGCCTGTAATCCCAACACTTTGGGAGGCCGAAGTGGGCGGATTATGAGGTCAGGAGTTTGAGACCAGCCTGGCCAATATGGTGACACCCCATCCCTACCAAAAATACAAACATTGGCCGGGCATGGTGCCTCGCGCCTGTAGTCACAGCTACTCGGGAGGCTGAGGCAGAAGAATTGCTTAAACCTGGGAGGCGGAGCTTGCAGTGAGCCGAGATGGTGCCACTGCTCTCCAGCTTGGGTGACAGAGTGAGACTCCATCTCAAAAGAAAAAAAAAGGGTGAGTTTGGCAATATCATGGGACTGCCATGGCAGAAGCAGTGATACTTGTAGAAAGCTAAAAATTTGGATACTGCATGCCTTCTAAGGCCATGCTCAAAAGATTTTTTTTTTTTTTTTTTTTTTAAAAAGACTGCCAAAGTTTGATGAGCCCTATGATTGGGATAGGGGAAGTTTTGAGGGAAATAAAAATATGCCATGTATTATGCAGTCCTGAGGTTGTCCCAGTTCAGGAAAAAATTTTCCAACTTTAAGTTGATCATGTTGTATTTCTCTCTCTCTCTCTCTCTCTGTATGTGTGTGTGTGTGTGTGTGTGTATGTCTTAAGAGTAGGCATTTCTGTTACTGTCTCATACCCTTGTGATTGGTAATTGTTGGAAGGAGAACAACCTGAGAGGGGAGAATGGGAATTTATAGTTGACTGTGGGATTGTGGTTAACTGATGTCCCAATTCATTCTTTCAGGGCTGGAAGTAGTTAGAGACAGACAGGAATAGAGTATAAGAGGAATATAGAGTGTGAAAAGGTATTTGGGGGAATGTTGTGGCTGTTAAAATGAGTATATTTTGATAGATCTATGAATTTTAGAGCATAATTTCAAAAATTCATCTTCAGGCGGGCAGATCACCTGGGGTCAGGAGTTCAAGACCAGCCTGGCCAACATGGTGAAACCCTGTCTCTACAAAAATACAAAAATTAGCCGGGCATGATGGCAGATGCCTGTAATCCCAGATACTCGGGAGGCTGAGGCAGGAGAATTGCTGAAACCTGGGCGGTGGAGGTTGCTGTGAGCCGAGATCGTGCCATTACACTCCAGCCTAGGCAAAAGAGCGAGACTCTGTCTCAAAAAAAATTGTCTTCAAGGTAGTATTAATGTTATTTAAACTCGCTGAGGGAATTCATCTTGATATTTAAACCTTTATAACATGTCTATTCTGTATTACTGAGAATCAGACATTTCAGTGTTATGTACAGTGTTCAGCCAGAAAATGAATTAAAACTGGTCTTACTAGGTAGAGAAATTCTTGTGCATTTGTGAAATAATCTTGGGGAAAGTTTCATATTCTATGTTTTAGGTATCTTTTTCCTGATTTCATAACAGTATTTACATTTGAACAAGATATTTCATATAGTAAAACTCTAGATTAGTGATTCTTATATAAAATTGAAGAATAACAGATTTCTTGAATTAAAATACCTGTTTTTCAACTATATGTCTTTTTTAATATTTCAATTAACTTTTTAATTTTTAATTTTAGTATTTCCATCTGATGAAATACCTCATTCTTTCAGTATTTTTTTAAAAAAGGCTCTCTCCTAAAGAGAGTTACAATTTATAGCCTTTTAAAATACACATACTGAAATGAAATTAAATTCATTAATTTATTCATTACTTCATTCATTAATGAATTAAATAAAAATTTAATTCTTTAAACTACTTCCCTTGTTTTGCTTCTGAAAAAGACTATTTCATAGTCTCATAAGTGAAATTTATGTAGTAAATGATGATAGTGAGTTTGTATAAAATGACTATTTTACTGAGTGAATTTAGGTAACTTTAAAAAGCCATACAAAATCAGAATTAATGAAGTCACTTATCAGTGTTAGGTATAATATCCAAATTGACCATGATTTTATTTTGATTTTCCTTTTTTCTTTGG
Organism: Piliocolobus tephrosceles; assembly: GCF_002776525.5. NCBI lineage: Eukaryota > Metazoa > Chordata > Mammalia > Primates > Cercopithecidae > Piliocolobus > Piliocolobus tephrosceles. The sequence goes on along the minus strand of NC_045442.1, from coordinate 40,712,600 downwards.
CAAGAGTTAGACTTTTTAAATAAAACTTTTTATCAATGTCAAGAATAATATAATGTACAATATATTTGAGTCTGTGTATTTTTTCCTTAAGTAAAAAAGTAGTTTATTGTACAAAGTTAACCTTTTGTGGGAATATAAATAAAGAAAAATGGACTCTCGTGGGTTCATTAAGGAAGAGTAGACCAATACGGAAAGAATGTGATTTCAAGAGCACATTTTAACATTAAATGTACTTGAGAGAATGAAAGCAGCATTGGAAAGTGCTTTCAAATAATCACTGTTGAAATCAAACCTTTTAAAATAGATCTTTGAAATAAGAATATGGTGAGACACAAATGAAAACTTCAAATGAAAATTGAAATGGGCCAAGTTAGTTTTAAGTATTCTACATTTCTCTTACAATTATATTAGAGTAGATCTATGAAAACATTACTTTGAAAACAAACCAGTTTCGAGCCATAATCTAATAAACTATGTTGTGTTTTTACCTTGTTATTTTATGATATTTCACAGGAAACAGAGTATCTTTAGCCTAATCTATGATAGTAAATTATTTTGAAAATTTGTCTTGACATACAAACAGATGTGTTTTCTTAATTCCTTTTAAGCTGAGGGTTGGTGGTTTGTGGTTTATTGTTCCTGTGATTGGCATTAAAAGCCTTATTTCACAGCTTGCAGTGAAGGACTATTGGGTAAAGAGTGGCTGTGTTCCACAAACTAAATTCAAAAAATGTCAATCAAGGCCTCACATAGGTTACTTAGAGAATGAGTTTTCTTACTGATTTCACCAAATGTCGCCTCATGCTGTCTTTGATTGGCACAGCCTGGCAGGGAGGATGGATGAATCTGTCACCGGCTGGTTAATTGTGTTACTGGTCTCAGTCTGACATCAGGTCTTTGACTCTTAAGTGGCTCAATACAAAACAAATTAGCAGATTGTAGTCATATTTCTCATTCTATATGCTTTGACTTTGTTGAATGCAGTCCATAAATCATATTGACTGACACACAAGTAAATGATGAAAGCTGTTTTTGAGACATGAATCTAGAAAGCAGCACTGTGAAGGTGCCATGGAAGGATGCATATGGTTGACCCTTTGGGAATTTCCTAGGAGCCAAATGTCTCTTTACCACAATTGTTCTTAAAAGAAAAGCTTTTCGGTAATGCAAAAAGGATCTAATATGTCAGCAGATTCTCTTTTACAAGTTCCTTTGAAATATAAGAAGTTTGTCTAAGGGTTTTCTCTCTTTGCAAGTTGTTTTCAGCCAAATGTTAGAGCAGGGTAAAAAAGTAGTTACCTTTAAAAGCTTAGCAGGTGTTTTTACTTATTTATTGAACTTTGTAAAGAGAGGGAAAATGTTGGTAATAGTTGCAATTAATTTTTCAGATGAGGGCAGGAGAAATTTTGAGGTGCTTGAAATTTATTAAATGTGCCGTGTTTTCTCAGTCACTTCACTTAATTATTTTGGCTTTTTTTTTGTTATAGCATTAAAAATTAGAGCATCTCTAATGGAAAGGGCTAGTTTTTAAAAGATCATTGTAAAAGTACTCAGACTATTTTTATTCTAGAAAATGATATATTATTAAAGGCATCAACAACAACAATAATAATAATAGTGTTCAGAAGATTATACCAGAGTGTGCCAATGGCTATAGACATTAAAAATAAATTATCAAATATATTTTTGGGTGTGTAAATTTTTGGAGTGTTAACATTTCTATCTAAAAATATGTAGTAGATGAAGTTTAAGAATAGTTGTATGCATTTTATAGTTACAAAGTAGACATTTAAAAAATATTGTATAATCTTATGGAATATAACTTTTTAAAATTTTAAAGAATCTGAACCTTTGATATTATGAACTTAAATTTTGAGCTATTTATTTCATCTGAAGATTTATAAAATATAAATATTTTAATCTTCTATCTTTGAGAACAATAAGCCTGTATTTAATATGCCTCATCAAAAGAAATTCAATGTTAGGATTTTAGTATTACACATGATATTTAAATAAAGATTTTATTAAATATTTATTTAAATTCGTGTGTGTGTATGTATGTGTGTGTGTGTTTTTATTATTTCCACCAGGTTTGTTGAATAGCCTGTGTCTACTCTTACCATCATTTTCAGCTCCAGTACTATTGCTATGTAGTCGTTTGTAGCATCTGAACCCATGTTAAATTTTAAAGGTTTACATAAAACAATACCACTTATATTGTACAGTATGTTTGTTTATGAAATGAATTTAATAGTAATTTTCTGGCAATTTATTAATCAACTTTTGCAGTTAGTACATGATAGTGGCAGCATGCATAGGACATGGAGCTTATTTGATGGAGAAGCACATTAAACTAAAATGCACTAGCTGTTCCATTGGGTCAAAATGACATTTCCATTAAGTATTCTGAAGCCTATTACATTGTAATTAAATGACATGCCATTGATTTCTCCTTTCTCTGCTTCCCCACTTCTCATTCATATTGATATTATTCTGCTTGGGGAATGGAACTGCATGTCTCCCAGACTAATTCCTCTTGAGTTTGGGGGATCTTGAATCATGCTGGGTTTTGCATTGTTTGTTACATTCCTTTTTGGCAGTTCATCAGTATCTGTCAAATATATTGTTTGCATCAGCTTTTATCTCTTAAGTTTTTGATTGAGAAATTGACATTCTGTTTCAGATATGTAGTTTTTCACTGTGCATAGTGTCTAAATGCAAAAAACTCATTCAAAAAGTTGTTTCTTGTCTGACTTTTAATGTGTGATTTAACAAATGTTGTAATAAGCATCTTGAACAAGTATTTATGTTCTTTATTACCTTTCTCACAAGTCAATCCTATGTAAGATGTTTTTGTACTAATATATTGTAACATTTCTATTAGGGAGATTTTGGTCATGATTTTGTAGCTTTCTGGCCTTTGAGATAAGTAGGAAAAATATAATTATCAAATATGACTGGGTAAATATTTGTTAATGCAAATGAGGCAAAACATGGCATGTCTTCCAAAAGTAATTATTTCTGATGATACTCATAGGTCTTTGAATCCTATCATAGTAGTCAGTCCATCACCAAATAACATAATTGTCAGCTGAAGGTAGCCATCCTAGGAGCAGTATTATACGGGAGAATTTTACCTAAAAGAGTTTTTATAATATTTTAAACTTCTAGTTGAAATGCAAAACCTGTTTTAAAAAATAATTTATCTTTGGGAGGCCAAGGTGGGCAGGTCACAAGGTCAGGAGATCAAGACCATCCTGGCTAACACAATGAAACCCCATCTCTACTAAAAATACAAAAAATTAGCCGGGCGTGGTGGCGGGCACCTGTAGTCCCAGCTACTTGGGAGGCTGAGGCAGGAGAGTGGCATGAACCCAGGGGACGGAGCTTGCAGTGAGCCGAGATTGCGCCAGCCTGGGTGACAGAGCGAGACTCTGTCTCAAAAAAAAAAAAAAAAAAATTATACTAAAAGTGGTGTAGTTTTGTGAGTCAGCTGTATAATGCAGAGGCTAAACATTTTAAAAGGCTATTTTTAAGAAAACAATTTAGGCCATCATTGAAAGTTCATATAGAGTTTTAGGAGATTATTATAGTAGGAAATATTTTTTAATGATGTGTATTATACTGAAAGAAAACCACAAATATTCAACCACATACTTCCAACCTACCAGATGATTCAAAAACTTAATTTCTAAAGCTAAATGCACATCTGTAGAAAATCTTGAAGTCATATTGGTAGACAAACCTTTTTTTTTTCTGCCAGTGATTGAAGCTATGCTATAGACTAATGTTCTGATTAGAAGTAAGCTCTTACAATTCAAAGGGTATTTTGAATTTTAGCTGTAATTTAAATAGCAATAATAGTAAGTTATACTGTTAACTTCCTTTATTCTTACTTGGTTAATTATGTAAAGGAGAGATTAAGGAGCATTATGTGGATAAAATGTTCTGTCAGTATGACTTATTTTATGTCATAAATGTCATTTTAATATACATATCTAAAGTGCTTTCAGTATTTCAAGAGATCTGAAATAACAGTTTTTAACTGGTATTTTAATGTTCCTTTATGCAATTATATTTATATCCTGAGAAAGCCAAGTAAACTAAAAATATTCATGTTAATTTCTATAATATAAAGGCACAACCACTCAGAATACAGAAACAGGAAGGAAAGTAATCACCATTGTACCAAGCATAACCAACAAAAAGAATGCCAAGTATATGATTTTTCTGATCCTTTATGATGTATTTCTGTGTTTATTTATTTGTTTGATTTTTGGTTTGATTGTTTTAAACAGGGGAAAGTTGCTCAGACAGCTTGCATGTCAGCCTGCCAGCATCTGTCAACATCCTTAATGCAGATGTTACTGGACAGTGAGTTAAAACAAATAAGCATGGGAGCTGTTCAGCAGTTTAACTTAGATGTCATACAGTGTGAATGTAAGTACTATATTGGTTTATTCTTATGTATTACTGGGAATCTATACTTAAATTATATGAAAAAAAATGTATTCAGCAGGATAGTTCAGAAAGGAGGGAAAAGGCCTGGTTCAGCTAAACTTTCAGCAGCCTTAGGATTAGGGCTAACTTCCTGAAACAGGAAGATAAAAATATTTCAGCTTCACATTTAGGACCTCTAGAGAGAGGCACTGAAGTGGCATTCCAGATTGGGATATTTAAAAACATGACTCATTTTCCTCATTATTCCTTGTCTGGTCATTCTTGCCTTTTTCTAGGACTCTCCTAATGTTTGTCATAAATGAATGAAATGATTCTGTCATTCTTACTTGCCCTATAAGTAACTTTTTAGATACTTCCTAGAAGAATAACCCCAGGACCTTGCATTGCAAATGAAATATGCTATTTGGTTATTAGCCTTGTTATATGTGCTTTTGGGTATGGGTTTTATCAACCCTCAAATTATAATTCTTTAAGTACAAGATATGAGTATATGTGAGCAATTTTCAAGCAGTGCTTTCAAATAAGTGGTACAGTGATTAAACAATGAAAATCCCTGGTTGACAGTTCTATCAGGCACCACAGTTGATAAATTGAAAATCAGTGGGGCACAAGAAGGACTGTAAAATATTTGTCTGAGGAAAAATTTTCAATAATGTATTCTTTGTGAAAGACATTAAAAAATTAAATGTCAGCAGTTTGCAACTGAAGCAGAAATGACTCATTTTTTTCAACAGATATCAAATATTTGTGTGCCCACTCTGTATAAGGCATTGTGCTAGGAAAAACATCATTAATATTATAGAAAATTATTAGGCTCTTTGGACAAGATCAGTTGTCTGTTGTACACCACACACACACACACACATACACACTATCCAAAGTTTCTAAGAACCTACCCATTTATTTTTTTTTTAAAAAGAAACATTTATTTAGAAAGCAAAAGAAAATTTTTTTTCCTAAGGAAGAGAAAGATTAATTTTCTTTTCCTAGAAAGCATTTTTAATTTTCTCTAATTAGAAAACTTTCATTTTACTTCTTTCTCAAACTATAGCTATCGTTTGACAAATATTTATGTATGTATGTATGTATGTTTTAGTTTTTTGAGACAGAGTCTCACTCTGTCACCCAGGCTGAAGTGCAGTGGCACAGTCTCAGCTTACTGCAATCTCTGCCTTCTGGGTTCAAGCGATTCTTGTGCCTCAGCCTCCCAAGTAGCTGGGACTATAGGTGCATGCCAACACGCCCAGCTAATTTTTATATTTTTAGTAGAGACGGGCTTTTACCACGTTGGCCAGGCTAGTCTCAAACACCTGGCCTCAAGTGATCTGCCCACCTTAGCCTCCCAAAGTGCTGGGATTACAGGTATGAGCTACCACCCCTGGCCTATTTTTTATTTACAACAATACCCCAAAGAAACACTTTTTTTTTTTTTTTTTTTAAATTACAGATGAGGTATTGCTGTGTTGCCCAGACTGGTCTCAAACTCCTGGGCTCAAGTCATCCTCCTGACTTGGCATCCCAAAATGCTGGAATTACAGGCATGAGCTACTGTACCTGGCCATTTTTATAAGTTTTTAAGCTGAAAGTAATTTTTATTCCCATTCCATAAATATTTTGAAACTAGTTTCTTAAGTTTCTTTAAAAGTTGTCTTATGAGATCATTCCATTATGACACTGTCTGTATAAATATCTTATATAAGCATTGCTCAAGACATTTTTGTGTTACAGCAGTCCCTCTTATCCACAGTTTTGCTTTCTGCAGTTTTTGTTACCTCCTGTATAGTACATTAAGACATTTTGTGTGTGAGAGAGAAAGACACCACATTCACATAACTTTCATTACAGTATATTATCGTATGTCCTCTATTTTATTATTTTTGTTGTTAATCTCTCATTCTTCCTAATTTTTGTTTTTTTGTTTTTTTGAGACAGAGTCTCGCTGTGTCTCCCAGGCTGGGGTGCAGTGGCACAATCTTGGCTCACTGCAACTCTTGTCTCCTGGGTTCCAGCAGTTCTCCCGCCTCAGGCTCCTGAGTAGCTGAGACTACAGGTGCCCACGACCAGGCCCAGCTAATTTTTTGTATTTTTAGTAGAGACAGGTTTTCAACATGTTGGCCAGGCTGGTCTCAAACTCCTGACCTCAGATGATCCACCTGCCTCGGCCTCCCAAAGTGCTGGGATTACAGGCATGAGCCACTGTGCCTGGCCCTGTGCCTAATTTTTAAATTAAGCTTTATCATAGGTATATATGTATGTATGTGAAAAAAACATAATATAGGGTTCATTACTATCTGCAGTTTCAGGCGTCCATTGGGGGTCTTGGAACATATCACCCGTGGGTAAGATGGGATTACTGTATTACATCTTTAGTATGGCTTCAAAATAACTAGACAATTGAACTACCTTTGTTGGCATTTGATGTGTCTTTTAAATTAAATTTATTGCTCAAAGATGGAAATCACTGTTTGATTAGACAAGTTCAGTTGTCTAAACCTTCCCTCTATTCTCTTACCTCTCTATGAAGGGCTAGCCGATTGATATTTAGAGAAAGGCCCAAACACCCTGGAATCTTTGCCTTGGTATCCTGCCATAGGATAGTTTCCACTTTCAGGTACTCCTTTGGGCAGAGTTACTAGAGGCTCCTTTTAAAACTCTGGTGTTTTCTTTAAGAGCTAGTCTCTTGAAAAAGACCAAGAAAGGTCCTGAGTATGAGCTATAACTCAAGGAAGCCTGGGGCCATTTGCAAGAGGGGTAAACCCTAGCCTAATGGGGGCTAAGATCCTGGCACTGTAGATATGAAAAGGAAGAGACCAGGACTCCAAAGACAAACCATAGAAGACAACTTGGATTCCTTTAAGATTTTGCCTATGGTTGGCTCTACTTCCTAATACTTCTGTATTACCTTAATCATTACTTCTTAATACAGTGACATGCATTTACTACTCATGGGACAAAAAAAAATGATTAAAAATGTTTGTGTTTATTTCACTGTTTCTGGTGTTCTCTTTTCCAAAAGACATCTTTTTACTTAAGTAGTATAGCATGGATAAAGAAGTATTTTTGGTGCAAAAGAACCATCCACCCCTCAACTTCTGACTTTCAGTGATTGATACATAAATCATGTTAAAAATGAAACTTAACTTTCTCTAATAAATATGTTAAAAGAATTTTAAAAATAAGTTTTCATCTTAAGTTTTTTTGTTTAAATCTGGAGAAAAGTAGTTCTTTAAAAATAGAAAGCTTATTCTCAATTTTAATGTAGTATGTATGCTTTCTGCATATTGGGGCAGGGAAGGGAGAAGAAAGAGAGATAAGAAGAAAAATCTGGCTAGGTAGTAGGAAGGCTAAAGTGCCTGGTAAGTCTGTGAAGAGAAAAGATCTGGATACCATGGGAATCAACTGGAATATGAAGAAGAGAAAAGGCGGGTAGTTCAGATGGGGACTAGAAGCTAAAAGATCATTGAGTTTCTTCACACACCTGTTAATAACATAGACATGCTCACACACTCCTTCATCTTGAAATCCTTTCTATAATAAACCTGCCAAGTAATTGTCCAGCCATTCCTTGAACATCCAATTTGGGAGATTAAATACTCTTCAGAAAATACATTTCCATACATCATTCTATCATAGTCTCTCACACTGAACTGAAACCACTTTCTAAATTTCTCTTAATAGACCTAGTTCTACCTTAGGGTTAGAGTCACTACCAGTCTATATTGTGTTTTTGTGCAAATTAGAAAAGGTGTTCTCAGTAAAAAGGAAAAAGCCCTCTAGAGTTGCCCCCTTTATCTGAATTAGAGAAAGTTTACTTATTCCCATCTGGACTTGGCCCCTACCAAGGCACATAGCTTATTAAATAAAACATTAGCTGGATTTAACTCTCCCCTTCCCATTTTTCTCCTTAATTGGGCACCTGTGTATAGCAAGCAGCCTGACAACTATATCTGAAGTTTGGCTTAGGGTCACACAGGAAAAAACAAATCCTTATCCACAAGCCAGTTACATGAAAACTGTCTTACAGCTCTCTGAATCTTCTGAAGGCCGGACATCAATAATTCCTTATTCTTATTCTTCTTATGTGATATAGTTTGAGATCCAAAAATCTTCTCTTAACAAAGTGTTTAACTATCTTCTCTTTGATATCTGATACCCCAGATTAAATATAGAGATAGTCAGGTGTACAGAACAAGTATAATTATGTAGCTTTGCTATCAAATACATTGTTTCATATTCTATAATTGATTAATAAAGCCAAAACTGTTAAACCTTTTTCAGTAGCTAGAATATACTTCCAAATCATTGAAGCTACAGGATTCTGTAATCTCTGTGTATTCTCCCCTCTTTTTTGGTGATTGCTAAGCTGTTTTTCTTATCCTATATATGTATGGTTGGTTTTTATTTTAGGATTTTAAGGTTATCCCTAATAAATGTTGAGATGTGTTCCGTAACTAGCCTATTGAGATCTTTTTATATCAAAAGTTAGTATCTGTGGATTTGTAATCATTCTTTCTACATATTTAACAACGTCATTAGCAAAGTATTGAACAAAACCTGTTATTCGTATCCTTAGATATAGAACATCAATATCCTGAGAGACAGTGCATCATCAAAATGTGGTCCCCAAATGAGCAGCAATAGCGTCATGTGGGAACTTGTTAGAAATGCAAATTCTTGGGCCCCATCTGCTGAATTGGGAACTCTGGGGATGGGGCCCAGCAGTTTGCTTGAGTAGACCCTCCAGTTGATTCTGTTGCATGATAAAGTTTGAGAACCACTGTATTACATGGACCTCTCCTTTGTATCTATTTAGGTCAATTATTCAGAACCTTATGGGTATCTTAAGATTTCTCAGCCAGTAGCTATTCCCCCGATTGAATCCAACTCACAGTTTGGCATCTTGCTCCATGTTATGAGCAGCTTCTGTCAGAAGCCTTGCTAGCATAAAGAGCTAATAATGGCCATTTAATTTTCCTTACCTACCAATCTGATTACCCTTTCAAAGAAGAAAATGACATTACTCGGATTTGTCACAAGTCCGTATTGACTCATAGTGATCACTTTCTCTTGAAGACTCTCAGAAATCTTTACTTAATAGCCTGTGATTGGTTCTCAGGATTAACATAAAATCCTGCTAGTCTGTGATATGCTAGTAAGAGAGCCATAGTCCAAGAAGTCCAGTAGCAGGGATCAGGAACTCAGATTGGAAGTCATGAGCCACCAAAGAAATGCTGGGCAACTCAGAAAAGGTGCTTAAATCATAAAATGCAAGCAATAGGAAGTGAGTTTCACTTACAAGATTGAAATATAAGCACCAACTATGACCATTATTCTGTGCTAGATTTTCCTTTATTTGATTTAATCAGAATGCAAATGTTTGTTTTCCCATTCTTGTTACTCTGTGAAAAACATCATACATGTATTTCCTCAGCCTCAGAATGTCAATCTGCAGGTAGAAACAAATAGCCCAGCTAGATGTAGTGGGGGAGGTGGAAGGGTGGAAATAATTCAGTTACTGACAAATTGTTCTGTACCATCGTTCAGCCATGTACTTTTTTTTTTTTTTCTGATGATGAAGAATAATTAGCAATGACCCATCTGTGTGCTCACTTGTTTTTTGAAACAATGTGTTGATGCTCTTTTTTTTTTTTTTTTTGGTATTCCTTGTGACGAGTGGCACACATACCAGTGAGGTAAATCAGCTTGAGCTAAAATTTCAGTCTGTAATTATGAAACAGAACTTTTTCCCCTGTTAAGTCAACTGCTTTATAGGAAGTTTCATTTGTGCAAATGTTTAACGAGAACCTATTATATATTTGTTATATACTGGGAAATCAAAGATAAACTTCAAAGATTTCATAGTCTGGCTGGGTAGGAGACAGATACATAACTGTAATAGAGCATAATTAATTATTTATAGAATATGTATTTTGTGTAGAGAGGGGGCAGTTAATTCTGTATGCCATGGGATTGAGAAGATTGCCTATAACAGAAGTAAAATTTGAGCTGGGTGTTAAGGGATGGATAAGATTTCACCAAAAGCAGGGAAGGGCATTCAGAACAGAGGGAATGAGATAGGCAAAAGCACTGTGATGAGACAATGTTTAGGGAATCTTCAAACAATCATATGTTGATGGACTACAAAGTGGAGCTTTTTAATTAGGACCATGACACGATTAAATCTGTGTCACAGAATGTTAACTCTTTTGTCATTTGGAAATTTGTACTGGAATGAGGGAGAGACTGAAAGCGGAAGATCTATTAAAAGACTATTGAACTCTTTCATGTGAAATATAAAAAGAGCTTAACCTTGGCCAGTGGGAATGAAGAGTATGGATTCCAGGCATTTTGGAGGAGGGAATACATAAAAAGAGTGAATGAGTAAAGGTATGATTTGATATGATTTAACCATCCAGGATAGATAGTTTAATTAAATTCAGCATAGAAGATTTGAAATTGCAGGTACCTTACAGAGTGCTATGCTCATAATAAAAGGTCTACAGATGTTTATTTATTGAATAAATGAACAAAGTAACAAATCAGGAACTCTCTGTAACCAACACTGGTCTCTTTTAGAGTTCTGCCTTTGTTGTCAGAAAGTTAAGACCCAGCCGATATTGCTGTATTTCAACTCAAGATCATTTAACTCCTTGATCTAAACAAAACTGATCATTATTTCTTTCATAAAAATTCTTCACATATTTGATGACTGAAGAATGACCTTTTAACTTTATCTTTTCTGAGCTATGCAGTTAATTTTTAAAATGTTTCCTTGTAGGATATTTTCATATGCCTTTTTGTAAATTTTCTTTTGATCTTTTCCTGTTTTTCTACTTTTTTAACCTATACTTGATGAAAGTGGATACAATGTCTAAGTTCAGGAATATAGAATTATATGAACTTACATAGAACTTTTCTTTTTTTAAGTGCTTTCAGATCAGTCTCAAGATGGTCTGAGTACATGTCAGGAAGTTGAGACCTTGCTTCCAGTCCTGGCTTTGCCTCTAACTTGAGCAAGGTGACTTGGATAAACCCTTCACCCATCAAGAGGCCTAAATTTTTCCCATAACACATGGAATTTGGAATTGATAATTTTTTCAAGATAACGTCCTCATTCTAAGATTCAAAGGCAGTTAAATGTTAAGACATTGAAGAGTGTGGGGCTTTGAAGTCCTGTATTAATTATTTCTTCATATCTATTATGTGCATGGCATTGAGGGAATACAGTGGTAAGCAAAACAGAAAAGGTCTTTACCCTCTTGGAGTTTAAGTCCAGTGGGGAAACAGTCATTAAATAACTTCGTTAGTAAATGTGACTATAAGTTGTTAAACTTTGTAAAAGTATATGGTATGAGAATACTAGGTAGGATTTATGTGTGAATGTAGAGGTTAACTTTTGGTTAATTTGACCATAACCATAATACTAGTATAACTGCATGTTTGGAGACAGTCAGGAAGATACCCAGGAATACATACTTGGAAATTGCAAAAATAGCTCACTCTGAAAGCTACATTGAACTTTTGATCTTAGTATAAATTTGTGTAAGTTCAAGATAAATGTCTTCTTATTTGAAGGAGCATTTGCCAAGGTATGAGAATGATATTCTGAATCAGTGTATGTACTTTGTTTTATATTTATTAAATACTTATTATATATTTGATTCCGATATAGGTACCTTATAGATATAACCATATAGAAGAAAAGATTAATATGTTTTCTAGACAAGTTCTTACAAAGGTATCGCAGAAATTCTTCATATTACTAACAAAATGCAGACTATTTCCAAAGCATCAGGCAATCAGAAAGATTCTGTTTTATATTTTAAGAATCCAGAGTAGGTCTAGAATATACTTTTTAATTCATTCTACCCAAATATCTAAGTTAGGTTATCAGCTCCTAAGGGTTTAACATCTGAAATCTGTAGATATTAGAAAAGGCATTAGAATAGCTCCAGTTTAAAGAGTGCTGGCACCTATTTCAAAGGTGAGTTATTGAGGAGTAGGTAAGTTTCTTAATGTGAAAGCCTTGGTCTTTCTTCATTTTTGGATAAAAACTTAACCTGCTGGGAACGATGGCTCATGTCTGTCATCCCAACACTTTGGGAGGTCAAGACTGGAGAATTGCTTGAGCCTGGGGGTTCGAGACCAGCCTGGACAAAACAGGGAGATTTCATCTCTGCAAAAAAATTAAAAATTAGTCAGATGTGATGGTGCACACATGTAGTCCCAGCCACTCAGGAGGCTGAGGTGGGAGAATTGCTTGAGCCTGGAAGGTCAAGGCTGCAGTGAGCCATGATCATGCCACTGTACTCCAGCCTGAGTGACAGAGTGAGACTCTGTCTCAAAAACAAAACAAAACAAGAAAGCTTGACTAAAAAAGAAAAAGAAAAAGAAAAGAATGCTTTGTATGGAGTTTTAGTGGCTATGACCTCTAATTGTAGCCTTGAAAAAGGCCTGTGCCCCGTAATAAAAGTATTAAGGCCAAATCATTTGGATGGTAAGAGAAGAATATTTCAGTGCCTTTTTAAAAAGTAAGCTGGATGCTGTTACACTGTTTGGATACCTGAGTTTGTTCCTGGTTTGGATACCTGAATTTGATACCTAAGCTATCTGATGAAGGATACTCTGCCCAGGTTTAATTCCAAGAAATGGAGAAAACTAGATATTACTTTATATAAAAATGAGGTGATGAAGGTAGAGTAACAATTGGTCCTTGAGGTTTGCATCCCACTGTTGCTAACCGCTTATAACAGAAAATACATCTAAAAGCCAAGAATCCTAACTCTCCTGATTCCCAGGCATAAGTTATTCACTACCAGAAAAACCACTAGATGGTGCTCTTAGTCATTCCTTCTAATGACACAGCTGGTCCACACGGGGTACTTTGCCTAATAACAAAGTTTGTTAAACAAAACTTGAGTTCTTACTAGCTACTTTAATCTTAAGATGTAGATAGAAATGGAATTACAAGAAGTTATCTTCAAATAGAATGAATATTGGCCTTCATATTCAGCCATTTATTTAGTTACAGAATTATTCCATTTTATATGCACCTGTGTGGTCATTTGCAAGCAAGGTCTTAAAACTGTAGCCTAACCTCCTTACCCTTTCTTTCAATCTTTTGTGAAGCTTCTGGTGTATTCACTCTTATGATCCATGGGCCCTTTTTCTCCCCCACCCCCTTTGCCCCCTGACAATTCTACCTACCTTGTATGGATGTTTTCTATATCTACATTGTAAACAGTCTACATTCTCTGCCTTATGATAAAGATAACTGTCTGCCTAGAACAAGATTTTTCAAGAACTTCTGAGTTTAATTCCCTCTGAGTTTAATTTCAGAGTAGGTTTTGTATTTTCTAGTCAGGATAAATATTTATGGCCTGACATCTTGGCAATTTTCCTTCCCCCCTCGTACCAAACCCTTTACCTTTTGCATAGATCCTGAGAGGAAGGGCCTGTTTTCCTACTTAAAAAAAATTTTTTTTGTTATATATACAGATAATTCATGTTTTGCCTACAGATATTCTTTGTTCTCTTAAAACTTCATAGATTACCAGCTGGGCGGAATGGCTCACACCTGTAATCCCAGCACTTTGGGAGGCCGAGGTGGGTGGGTCACCTGAGGTCAGGAGTTCGAGACCAGCCTGGCCAACACGATGAAACCCCGTCTCTATTAAAAATACAAAAAAAAGTAGCCGGTTGTGGTGGCACATGCCTGTAATCCCAGCTACTCAGGAGGCTGAGGCAGGAGAATTGCTTGAACCCAGGAGACGGAGGTTGCAGTGAGCCAAGATCATACCACTGCATTCCAGGCTGGGCAACAGAGCGAGACTCCATCTCAAAAACAAACAAACAAACAAACAAAACCAACCCCCCCCCCCCCCAAAAACAGGAAAAACAACTTCATAGATTGCCAATTTGGAAGATACTTTTGTCATAATCACAGCTTACCCTGCATACATTATTTTTTGTTTCCACTTTCATCTAAATTGATTCAAACTAGTCTTCTTCCAAGTTAGGCTGATATAGCAGTTTTATTCTATTGTTATAATATACCTTCCCGACAAGATCAGACACCTCCTTCTCTAAGAATATTTGAAAACTTGGAATCAGGCCAGGTGCGGTGGCTAATGCATGTAATTCAGCACGTTGAGAGGCCAAGGTGGGCAGATCACCTGAGGTCAGGAGTTTGATACTAACCTGGGCAACATGGCGAAACTCCTTCTCTACTAAAAATACAAAATTAGCGGGGCCTGGAGGCATATGCCTGTAATCAAAGCTACTCAGGAGGCTGAGGCAGGAGAATCTCGCTTGAACCTGGGAGGTGGGGGTTGCAGTGAGTCGAAATTGTGCCATTGCACTCCAGCCTGGTCAACAGAGTGAGACTCTGTCTCAAAAAAAAAAAAAAAAAAAAGAAAAGAAAACTTGAAATCATTTATTATCATTACAGAAAATAAGAGGAAATGAATATCCTGAAATTATTTTGTTTATTAAAAAGGAAATAGCCAAATTGGAGGCGTTAAGAGAAAAAACCAAAGATTTGGAATCTCTTAAAAAAGAAAACTTTATAGAGTCTGGAAATGATTTTTACAAATCTTACTGGGTAACCAGGATCAATGTTTTTTAAAAATACCCTTAAAAGCATGGCTAAATGACAAAAACAAAGACACCATAATAGAGGGAAGTGGGTGTTATTGTTTTTAAAATTTTAACGATAGTCCAAGGGAGGAGAATTAGGAATCCCCAAAATATGACAAATTATATACAAAATGAGAATCTGGATGAGCCAAAAAGTAATTTGATGATAGTACTTCAAGAGATTTCAAAAATTAGTCATCAATTCTTTAAAAATTTAAAAGATTAAAATTGACCCCATGAATCATTGGGACCATAGACGATATTAGCAGAAATGATTTATATTGCTATTTATTCATTCAACACACATTTATTGACTATTTCCTAGGTGACAGGCATCATGTATGTAACTCCTTCCCAGGAACTTCTTGTTTAGTGGAAGAGCTTATGATTTAGTTTTTGTTGAAGAAACTATTAGGAGTATTCTCACCCACCCTTAATTACTTTTATATAAATACACTAAGTATATACAGTTATGTTCTTGATTTGCACTGTTAAATAAACACATATGGCTAGGAAATTTAAATTAAGCTGGATGCAGTGCCTCATACCTGTAATCTCAGCACTTTGAGAGGCCAAGACAAGAGGATTGCTTGAGGCCAGGAGTTTGAGACTGGCCTAGGCAACATAGTATCCCTATCTCTACAAAAAATAAAAAAAATTAACCAGACATGATGGTACCTGTAGTCCCAGCTACTCAGGAGGCTGACACGGGAGGATTGCTTGAGCCCAGGAGGTTGAGGGAGGCTGCAGTGAGCTGTGATGGCACCATTGACACTCCAGTCTGGGCAACAGAGTGAGACCCTGTCTCAAAAAAAATTAAAACCAAAAATTAAGTTTAGCATGGACATTACATTTCATTATTGCAGAATGTTCTCTTGGACAGCATCATTCTAAATCTAATCAACAAGCTAGATAATATATCAATATCCAATACTGGGTGGCATTCCCTTAGCATTTATTTATTTATGGTTCTGTTTTTCTTCATTCATTTAAGAAACTTTCATTGAATACTCATTATGAGTCAGGCATTGTGCTAGGTGATAAGAGTGTAGAAGTGAAAGTACTGTCCCTGCTCTCAGGGAGTTCATGGTTTAGTGGGAAGACCCAGACAGATAAACAGTTAGAAGGCAGCAAAGTGAGTGCTGAAGTTAAACTGTGCACAGAAAGTTGCAGTGAGAACATGCAGAAAGAACATGACCCAACCTGCAGGGATAATGGAAGTCTTCCCAAGGAAGACGATGATTGAAGGATAAATAAGAGTTTACCCAGATGGAAAATAAGAAGAGGAAGGATGCTCTAGGCAGAGGGATCAAAGCATCATGGAAAGAGAGTGGCATATGCATGGAAGTACAGGTAGTTTGGTGTGGTATAGAAACTGAGGTGCCCCTAGGGAAATGATGAGATGAGGCTGGCAGATAGACAAAGGCTAGATTGCAAAGGACCTTAGCCTTATTTTATTTTAAGATGATGGGAAACTATTGAAGGATGTTAAACTGTGAAGTGGCACAAGTTACATCTACGTAAATCTTACTGGGATAAGTGGATGGAGAAGTTGCACCAGAAGCAGGGAGGTGTATTTTAGTAATCCAAGCAAGAAATGATGTTAGTTTGTACTCAGGTAGAAACAAATTCAGACTCGAGATATTTTGGGAAGTAGAAACAAAAGGATTGACTGCATTTGATTTTTAAAGAAATAAAGGGAAAAATACGAAGCTATGAATCAATAGCATATCATTACGAATGTCCTCTGTGCCAGATGATTATCAGGTCAATAAATTGCCTTCTACCCCTAAAAATTTTTGAGAAAAAGCCCTGAGTGTTATAATCTAGTGAATTTCACTTCCCTATTGGTTAGATTCTTATGAGAGATGTGATAAAAGATGAGAGACTGAATACTTAATCAGATTCTGGATTAATGGAGTAAATGCCAGGAAATCTGAATTAGTTATGTAATCCTGGGCAAGTCACTTTCCTTTTAATTTTTCTGCCTTATAAAATGAAGGACTCAGCTAGGCACAGTGGCTCACGCCTGTAATCACAGCACTTTGGAAGGCCAAGGCGAATCACTTGAAGTCAGAAGTTGGAGACCAGCCTGGCCAACATGGTGAAACCCTGTCTCTACTAAAAATGTAAAAATTAGCCAGGCGTGGTGGCGTACATCTGTAATCCCAGCTACTTGGGAGGCTGAGGCACGAGAAGCGCTTGAACCTGGGAGAAGGAGGTTGTAGTGAGCCAAGATCGTGCCACTGCACTCCAGCCTGGGTGACAGAGCAAGACTCCATCTCAAAAAATTAAAAAGTCTCGGCAACTTTTAAACTGAGTCCTTAGGGGACTGTTGGATGTGTTTCAAAGAGGTTGTCTCTTTCAGTTGCAAGATTTTATGATTCATCATCTGCATGCCCTATTTACTAACATAAATTATTGTGATGCTCAGAGCAGATGGTGTGTGAGAAAGTGCTTAGTAAACTATAAAGTGTTATATAAATTTATAGTACCATTAATTTTGACATTGAGCTCTTTGGTTTACTGCCAAGCCATTGGGTCTTAAACTATAGTATCTTAAACAAGAACCTAGGGAAAAGAAAAATTATTTTAAGATTATTTTTAATGTAGAAAAATTCTGAGCATTAAATAGATAATAACTGTATGTCTAATTGAAATTGAGCTTATTTTTGTGCCTGATAAAATGAATCTCCCTGCATCATAGAAAGTCTTTATTTATGAGTGTGTGTGTATCTGTCCATGGTGGTGGTAGAAGCTATGGTAACATTTACAGCCTTGGTTGAGAACCACTAGGGATTTATGGTAAACGGTTACAGACAGTAGCCTGAGACTGTGGCAAAAAAAAAAAAAAAAAAAAAAAACAAACCAATAAAATGCTGGATGGTCTTGAGTTTTTTTTTTTTTTTTAAAGACAAGATATCACTTTGTCACCCAGGCTGGAGTGCAGTGGTATGATCATGGCTCACTGCAGCCTCAACCTCCTGGGCTCAAGTGATCCTCCTGCCCCAGCCACCCCAGTAGGTGGAACTACTACTACAGGTGCATACCACCATGCCTGGCTAATTTTAATTTTTTTTTTTTTTTTGTAGAGATGGGGTCTTGCCATGTTTCCCAGGCTGGTCTTAAACTCCTGGCTTTGAGCCATCCTCCAACCTTGGCCTCCCAAAATGCTAGGATTTATAGGCATGAACCACCATGCCCAGCCAAAAAAAGTATTTTTTTAAAGTTAGAAAACACCTTTACTTTTAACACCTTTTTTGATTATAATATAAAAGGCTAACATAAACTAATAATGTATTTTACAATGTAATATAAAAGGTATTATAATTTTGCTTATCGTTTTTCAGTTAAGATGTAATGATACTAGAGAAAGGCAACTCAGCTACCTGTAGGGCATAGTAGCAGGTAATGGCAATACTGCTGTATGAAAGTATACGACTTTTCATTGTATAAAAAGACAGTGATATGAATAAATTGTACTAAATACTGAAAAATGTGGCTAGATTTGGTCACTAAATTTTGGTTTTCAAAAAAAAAGGGGTCTGAGAATGGTGAATTTAGTCACTTATCTAATGACCATAACCTAGCAGAGAACTAAGAACAAAGGGAGAAAAGTGGTGCATCTCTGAGTAACCCTGAGTAACCAAAAGGTTACTCATTCTCAAAAGGTACATATGCTCCAAGGTATGTATATAAAACCTATTAACCTTACTAGTAGGAGAGGCCCTTGCTTAGCTTGTATTTGCTCTTACTTTAGACATAATTCTAGTAATTGATTAGCTGGCTTACCCGCTCAAGAATAGTAAAGATAAAATTAATAAGAGAGATGAGGGAGAGAGTAGGGAGTAAGAATTCATGTTAAAACTACCAGGGAGAAGGCAGAAAAATTAGAAAAGCTAGACATGAGAACTCAAATAGCACAGCTTTTTAATAGAACAACAAAAAAAAGCTCTAACTTCCATAACAACCCCTGGGAATTTTACTTTATAGAACAAAATGTATTCTTAATGATGACTCACAGGATTAATGATACATTTTAGAATTTTGTAAAAAATGCTTAAGATTAAAAAAAAATTCTGATGCTTAAAGCAAAAATTATATGACAGCAACAGAAACTTATTTTGAACTCAGCATTCCCCAGAGATGCCAGATAAATTAAGCTGTGCAAATTTTCTTATATTTATTGTTTTTAATTGTTGATTTTGAGCCTTTCTAAACTATATTTCACACAGAATACACAAAATTTAAGAATTGCTTTTGTTATCCCAAGAACTATATAGGCTGAAATTTAAATAGCTTCCAAAATTCTAGCTCAGATAAATTCACAAATGGAACGTCTATAATGTTCTCTTAAAAAATTAGACTCTCCAGCACTTTGGGAGGCCAAGACAAGGGTATTGCTTTATTTAGGCCAGGAGTTCAAGCCCAGCCTGTGCCACATAGCAATAACCTATCTCTACAAAAAAAAAGAAAAAAAGAAAAAAAAATTGCATTAGCCGAGTGTGGAGATGCATGCCTGTAGTCCCAGCTACTTGGGAGGCTGATTGCTTGAGCCCAGGAGTTCGAGGTATCAGTGAGTTGTAATCATGCCACTGCAGCCTGGGTGACAGATCGAGACCCTGCCTCTTTTTTTCTTTCCAAAGGCATTCAGGCTCTTTAATGTCTGAGGATGGGGGGAAGAAGTCAATGGTGAGGCTTCTCTGGGAAATTCTGCAGGCCTTGTAGTTCTCTAAGCCCCTCTAGCAACATGTGGATATGGGTTTGATATTCATGGAGTCCTTGGTGAGGCTGTTGCTGAGCTCTGTGAAGAGAGAGCTCTTACGATCAATGAACTTGAGAGCTTCTGCCATTGTCAACTCCAGGAAAAAACCATATCCCAGGGCCACATAGATGCGTCAAGTATCTGGGAACACTGTGTCAAGGAAGAAGTTACAGCCCAATCCACCTACATATATAACTCCGAGTGCTTAGCTTCTTGGAGTCGCTCAATGACATTTCTCAGTTGAAGGTATTTGGCCAGCTGCTCATATACCTTGTCTCGATGGTCCAGCACCTTTGGCAAGTCCCGCTGCAGCACATCACTGATGAAGGTCTCGTAGCGCAGTACTTTCTCCCCCGTGGCCTCCACCGCCTGCCGCTTGGGGGGCGTCGCCATGATGGGCTCCTCAGGGCGGCCAGCAATAAGCGACCCTGTCTCTTAAAAAAAAAAAAAGTGGGGGGGCGGAGCAAGATGGCCGAATAGGAACAGCTCCAGTCTCCAACTCCCAGCGCCAGCGACACAGAAGACCGGTGATTTCTGCATTTTCAACTGAGATACTGGGGTCATCTCACTAGGGAGTGCCGGACAATCGGTGCTGGTCAGCTGCTGCAGCCCGACCAGCGAGAGCTGAAGCAGGGCGAGGCATCGCCTCACCTGGGAAGCGCAAGGGGGAAGGGAATCCCTTTTCCTAGCCTGGGGAACTGAGACACACAACACCTGGAAAATTGGGTAACTCCCACCCCAATACTGCGCTGTAAGCAAATGGGCACACCAGGAGAATATACCCCACACCTGGCCGGGAGGGTCCCACGCCCACGGAGCCTCCCTCCTTGCTAACACAGCAGTCTGCGGCGACCTAACCGCAAGGCAGCAGCGAGGCTGGGGGAGGGGCGCCTGCCATTGCTGAGGCTTAAGTAGGTAAACAAAGCCGCTGGGAAGCTCGAACTGGGTGGAGCTCACAGCAGCTCAAGGAAACCTGCCTGTCTCTGTAGACTCCGCCTCTGGGGACAGGGCACAGCTAAAAAATAACGGGAAGCAGCAGAGGCCTGTGCAGACACGAACGACTCTGTCTGACAGCTTTGAAGAGAGCAGTGGATCTCCCAACACGGAGGTTGAGATCTGAGAAGGGACAGACTGCCTGCTCAAGTGAGTCCCTGACCCCTGAGTAGCCTAACTGGGAGACATCCCCCACTAGGGGCAGTCTGACACCCCACACCTCACAGGGTGGAGTACACCCCTGAGAGGAAGCTTCCAAAGTAAGAATCAGACAGGTACACTCGCTGTTCAGCAATATTCTATCTTCTGCAACCTCTGCTGCTGATACCCAGGCAAACAGGGTCTGGAGTGGACCTCAAGCAATCTCCAACACAACTGCAGCCAAGGGTCCTGACTGTTAGAAGGAAAACTATCAAACAGGAAGGACACCCACACCAAAACCCCATCAGTACGTCACCATCATCAAAGACCAGAGGCAGATAAAACCACGAAGATGGGGAAGAAGCAGGGCAGAACAGCTGGAAATTCAAAAAATAAGAGCACATCTCCCCCTGCAAAGGAGTGCAGCTCATCGCCAGCAACGGATCAAAGCTGGTCAGAGAATGACTTTGACGAAATGAGAGAAGAAGGCTTCAGTCCATCAAACGTCTCAGAGCTAAAGGAGGAATTACGTACCCAGCGCAAAGAAACTAAAAATCTTGAAAAAAGAGTGGAAGAATTGACAGCTAGACTAAGTAATACAGAGAAGGTCATAAACGAAATGAAAGAGATGAAAACCATGACACGAGAAATACGTGACAAATGCACGAGCTTCAGTAACTGACTCGATCAACTGGAAGAAAGAGTATCAGCGATTGAGGATCAAATGAATGAAATGAAGCGAGAAGAGAAACCAAAAGAAAAAAGAAGAAAAAGAAATGAACAAAGCCTGCAAGAAGTATGGGATTATGTAAAAAGACCAAATCTACGTCTGATTGGGGTGCCTGAAAGTGAGGGGGAGAATGGAAACAAGTTGGAAAACACTCTAAAGGATATCATCCAGGAGAACTTCCCCAACCTAGTAGGGCAGGCCAACATTCAAATTCAGGAAATACAGAGAATGCCACAAAGATACTCCTCCAGAAGAGCAACTCCAAGACACATAATTGCCAGATTCACCAAAGTTGAAATGAAGGAGAAAATCTTAAGGGCAGCCAGAGAGAAAGGTCGGGTTACCCACAAAGGGAAGCCCATCAGACTAACAGCAGATCTCTCAGCAGAAACTCTACAAGCCAGAAGAGAGTGGGGCCAATATTCAACGTTCTTAAAGAAAAGAATTTTCAACCCAGAATTTCATATCCAGCCAAACTAAGTTTCATAAGTGAAGGAGAAATAAAATCCTTTACAGATAAGCAAATGCTTAGAGATTTTGTCACCACCAGGCCTGCCTTACAAGAGACCCTGAAGGAAGCCCTAAACATGGAAAGGAACAACCAGTACCAGCCATTGCAAAAACATGCCAAAATGTAAAGACCATCGAGGCTAGGAAGAAACTGCATCAACTAATGAGCAAAATAACCAATTAATATCATAATGGCAGGATCAAGTTCACACATAACAATATTAACCTTAAATGTAAATGGACTAAATGCTCCAATTAAAAGACACAGACTGGCAAACTGGATAAAGAGTCAAGACCCATCAGTCTGCTGTATTCAGGGGACCCATCTCAAATGCAGAGACATACATAGGCTCAAAATAAAGGGATGGAGGAAGATCTACCAAGCAAATGGAGAACAAAAAAAAGCAGGGGTTGCAATCCTAGTCTCTGATAAAACAGACTTTAAACCATCAAAGATCAAAAGAGACAAAGAAGGCCATTACATAATGGTAAAGGGATCAATTCAACAGGAAGAGCTATCCTAAATATATATGCACCCAATACAGGAGCACCCAGATTCATAAAGCAAGTCCTTAGAGACTTACAAAGAGACTTAGACTCCCACACAATAATAATGGGAGACTTCAACACTCCACTGTCAACATTAGACAGATCAACGAGACAGAAAGTTAACAAGGATATCCAGGAATTGAACTCATCTCTGCACCAAGCGGACCTAATAGACATCTATAGAACTCTCCACCCCAAATCAACAGAATATACATTCTTGTCAGCACCACATCGCACTTATTCCAAAATTGACCACATAATTGGAAGTAAAGCACTCCTCAGCAAATGTAAAAGAACAGAAATTATAACAACCTGTCTCTCAGACCACAGTGCAATCAAACTAGAACTCAGGACTAAGAAACTCAATCAAAACCACTCAACTACATGGAAACTGAACAACCTGCTCCTGAATGACTACTGGGTACATAACGAAATGAAAGCAGAAATAAAGATGTTCTTTGAAACCAATGAGAACAAAGATACAACATACCAAAATCTCTGGGACACATTTAAAGCAGTGTGTAGAGGGAAATTTATAGCACTAAATGCCCACAAGAGAAAGCAGGAAAGATCTAAAATTGACACTCTAAAATCACAATTAAAAGAACTAGAGAGGCAAGAGCAAACACACTCAAAAGCTAGCAGAAGGCAAGAAATAACTAAGATCAGAGCAGAACTGAAGGAGATAGAGACACAAAAATCCCTCCAAAAAATAAATCAGTGAATCCAGGAGTTGGCTTTTTGAAAAGATCAACAAAATTGACAGACCACTAGCAAGACTAATAAAGAAGAAAAGAGAGAGGAATCAAATAGACGCAATAAAAAATGATAAAGGGGATATCACCACCGACCCCACAGAAATACAAACTACCATCAAAGAATACTATAAACACCTCTACGCAAATCAACTAGAAAATCTAGAAGAAATGGATAATTTCCTGGACACCTACACTCTCCCAAGACTAAACCAGGAAGAAATTGAATCCCTGAATAGACCAATAGCAGGCTCCGAAATTGAGGCAACAATTAATAGCCTACCCACCAAAAAAAGCCCAGGACCAGATGGATTCACAGCTGAATTCTACCAGAGGTACAAGGAGGAGCTGGTACCATTCCTTCTGAAACTATTCCAATCAATAGAAAAAGAGGGAATCCTCCCTAACTCATTTTATGAGGCCAGCATCATCCTGATACCAAAGCCTGGCAGAGACACAACAAAAAAAGAGAATTTTAGACCAATCTCCCTGATGAACATCGATGCAAAAATCCTCAATAAAATACTGGCAAACCGGATTCAGCAGCACATCGAAAAGCTTATCCACCATGATCAAGTGGGCTTCATCCCTGGGATGCAAGGCTGGTTCAACATTCGCAAATCAATAAACGTAATCCGGCATATAAACGGAACCAAAGACAAGAACCACATGATTATCTCAATAGATGCAGAAAAGGCTTTTGACAAAATTCAACAGCCCTTCATGCTAAAAACGCTCAATAAATTCGGTATTGATGGAACGTACCTCAAAATAATAAGAGCTATTTATGACAAACCCACAGCTAATATCATACTGAATGGGCAAAAACTGGAAAAATTCCCTTTGAAAACTGGCACAAGACAGGGATGCCCTCTCTCACCACTCCTATTCAACATAGTGTTGGAAGTTCTGGCTAGGGCAATCAGGCAAGAGAAATAAATCAAGGGTATTCAGTTAGGAAAAGAAGAAGTCAAATTGTCCCTGTTTGCAGATGACATGATTGTATATTTAGAAAACCCCATCGTCTCAGCCCAAAATCTCCTTAAGCTGATAAGCAACTTCAGCAAAGTCTCAGGATACAAAATTAATGTGCAAAAATCACAAGCATTCTTATACACCAGTAACAGACAAGCAGAGAGCCAAATCAGGAATGAACTTCCATTCACAATTGCTTCAAAGAGAATAAAATACCTAGGAATCCAACTTACAAGGGATGTAAAGGACCTCTTCAAGGAGAACTACAAACCACTGCTCAGTGAAATCAAAGAGGACACAAACAAATGGAAGAACATACCATGCTCATGGATAGGAAGAATCAATATCGTGAAAATGGCCATACTGCCCAAGGTTATTTATAGATTCAATGCCATCCCCATCAAGCTACCAATGAGTTTCTTCACAGAATTGGAAAAACCTGCTTTAAAGTTCATATGGAACCAAAAAAGAGCCCGCATTGCCAAGACAATCCTAAGTCAAAAGGACAAAGCCGGAGGCGTCATGCTACCTGACTCAAACTATACTACAAGGCTACAGTAACCAAAACAGCATGGTACTGGTACCAAAACAGAGATATAGACCAATGGAACAGAACAGAGTCCTCAGAAATAATACCACACATCTACAGCCATCTGATCTTTGAGAAACCTGAGAGAAACAAGAAATGGGGAAAGGATTCCCTATTTAATAAATGGTGCTGGGAAAATTGGCTAGCCATAAGTAGAAAGCTGAAACTGGATCCTTTCCTTACTCCTTATACGAAGATTAATTCAAGATGGATTAGAGACTTAAATGTTAGACCTAATACCATAAAAACCCTAGAAGAAAACCTAGGTAGTACCATTCAGGACATAGGCATGGGCAAGGACTTCATGTCTAAAACACCAAAAGCAATGGCAGCAAAAGCCAAAATTGACAAATGGGATCTCATTAAACTAAAGAGCTTCTGCACAGCAAAAGAAACTACCATCAGAGTGAACAGGCAACCTACAGAATGGGAGAAAATTTTTCAATCTACTCATCTGACAAAGGGCTAATATCCAGAATCTACAAAGAACTCAAACAAATATACAAGAAAAGAACAAACAACCCCATCAAAAAGTGGGCAAAGGATATGAACAGACATTTCTCAAAAGAAGACATTCATACAGCCAACAGACACATGAAAAAATGCTCATCATCACTGGCCATCAGAGAAATGCAAATCAAAACCACAATGAGATACCATCTCACACCAGTTAGAATGGCAATCATTAAAAAATCAGGAAACAACAGGTGCTGGAGAGGATGTGGAGAAATAGGAACACTTTTACACTGTTGGTGGGATTGTAAACTAGTTCAACCATTATGGAAAACAGTATGGCGATTCCTCAAGGATCTAGAACTAGAGGTACCATATGACCCAGCCATCCCACTACTGGGTATATACCCAAAGGATTATAAATTATTCTACTACAAAGACACATGCACACGTATGTTTATTGCGGCACTATTCACAATAGCAAAGACTTGGAATCAACCCAAATGTCCATCAGTGACAGACTGGATTAAGAAAATGTGGCACATATACACCATGGAATACTATGCAGCCATAAAAAAGGATGAGTTTGCGTCCTTTGTAGGGACATGGATGCAGCTGGAAACCATCATTCTTAGCAAACTATCACAAGAAGAGAAAACCAAACACCGCATGTTCTCACTCATAGGTGGGAACTGAACAATGAGCTCACTTGGACTCGGGAAGGGGAACATCACACACTGAGGCCTATCATGGGGAGGGGGGAGGGGGGAGGGATTGCATTGGGGAGTTATACCTGATATAAATGATGAATTGATGGGTGCTGACGAGTTGATGGGTGCAGCACACCAACATGGCACATGTATACATATGTAACAAACCTGCACGTTATGCACATGTACCCTAGAACTTAAAGTATAATAAAAAAAAAAAAGAAGAAGAAGAAGAAAAGAAAATTAGAATATTAATGGGGTGGGAAAACGATTACAGGCATTCTTACCAGAGAAGCTTGCATGTAAAATGACAAGGTCTTTTTTATGAGCCAAGTCTTTTAAGTTTTTAAAATAACTAATATTGGAATTGTCTTTAATTAAATAAGCTATGTTAGTAGTATTAAAAATTTGGAGTCACAAAAAATTATTGAAGGAATCTGTGGAAATTTTTAAAATTCTTGTTGAGATATTTTTTAGTTGAGGCATGAATCCTTTATAAAAAAAATTACTGGCCAGGCATGGTGGCTCACACCTGTAATCCTAGCACTTTGGGAGGCCAAGGCAGGTGGATTGCCTGAGCTCAGGAGTTTGAGACCAGCCTGGGCAACATGGTGAAACCCCATCTCTACTGAAATACAAAAAAAATTAGCCGGCCATGGTGGCATTCACCTGTAGTCCCAGCTACTCGGGAGGCTGAGATAGGAGAATCGCTTGAACCTGGGAGTCAAGAGGTTGCAGTGAGCCGAGATGGTGCCACTGCACTCCAGCCTGGGCGACAGAACGAGACTCCATCTCAAAAAAAATAAATAAATAAAAATTATTAAAAGGCATGAACAGGCAGTCCTGCATCATCCTGATTTTTCTACTTAGAACATTTTACCTATTGTCTGCATGTAAAGTTGACTTCTTACCTTGATGTCTGCCTTTTATTGCTATTAGCTAGAGGTGGGATTTTTTAATAGCTCCTATTCTGTAGCAAAGCAAATGTTTCAAAATATGTTGACAGCCATGGAATTGATATAATTTTTAAATGCTTCTACAATCATTCACCTAAGGCTAAAAAGAGTCAGAAAGCTTTACTTGATTGAAGTACGTTACTATTAAATTTTAGTAAGAAAACCCTCCTAAATGTATTGTGATTAGGATTACAATGATTACATGGCAGATTCGAAATTTAAAATTATTAAAACACTTGAGGTAATGGATGTGGAGAACTTTCCCAGTAGTGGAAATTGAAGGTTATAAATAATCTTCATTTGAAATGATTGTGTGTAAATATTATAATGCATTTGTAATGAGTAGAAATTAATTTATCAGTTAAACTCTTGTATATTTTGCAATCTCGTTTTTATTCTCGTTTTTTCTTTCTTTTAATAGTGTTTGCCAGCTCTGAACCTGTGCCAGGATTCCAGGGGGATACCCTACAGCTAGCATTCATTGACCTCAGACAAGTAAGATGTAATAACGTACTTCCTATTTGTTGCCCTCTAACTCTTGCCCTCCCCTCACTTTTTTTTTCTTAATGCTACAGGAATGCCTGTTTGCCTTGACACAACCTATCTTAAGAAAAATGCTTCCTTGATAACTATGTATTTGGCACTTCTCTTTGAACCTGTAATGCATTCAGTACCTCAACTTCATAGAGCATTCTTATCAGTGAATATTTAATTTATTTAATAGTTATTACCTGCTAAGCACATTACTAAATCATAACTTTGTAGCTTGGTTTAATGACACTTGATGTTTAGATTATTTCTTAATAATCTTGTGGTCATATATGAAAATTGGTGGTATTAACATTAATTTCAGGACCCAAGTTAAATGTAAATTATTACAACCTAGAAAGTAACCCCTTGCATAAAATGTTTTCAGTGGTAAAGAATGCTATTTTTATAAATTTTCTCTTGGTCCCAGAAAGAAGGATAAAATACGTTTTAAAAATGTAATGAGATACTTACACAATTCTTTTCTGGCCACAATACTCTTAAGTGTAGTAGCAAATATGATCATTTAAAAAATCTATTCATTTTGCTACTCTGACATCTCTATTGTCATTTTATTTATTTCTTCCCTTTTTCCACTTCTTTGTTTTTTTTATTCTTTTCCTCCTCTTTTCTCTTCCCCCTTTTGTTTTTTTTAATTCCTATTATTAAGTAGCTTAATAAAGCTAGGGAGTCAAGTCACAAGGGAGTTGTAGCAGGAAAGGAGGATCCTAGTTAGAGGGCTCAGGAGTGCTAGAATAGATAGTAGGAGTGACTGTGGCCTTTGCAAGAAGAACCATATGGAGATTGAATTAAAACAAAGCCACTGTGGTATCAGTCTATTAATAGTTCCCATTCCCTTTAGGGGATAGAGATGAGGCTTCATCATTGGTACGAACAGACTCTACCACAGTGATGTTCGGAGCAGGACCACTTTGAGCAGTTAAGGAACTCTGACTTCAGTAAATGTGTGAGAATATAGATAATTCCAACCCAGTGTTTCCTAAATACTTACTATTATATATTCATTATTTGCAGAGGAAAGATGTATTTGAAATAAATATAAAACTGTATAAGAAATAGTTTTATCCTGATGGAGCTTAAACATACTTTGGAGAAGCAAAACATATACTGGTTGGGAATCCTTATAAGACAGTGAATAGCCGGGCGCGGTGGCTCAAGCCTGTAATCCCAGCACTTTGGGAGGCCGAGGCGGGCGGATCACGAGGTCAGGAGATCAAGACCATCCTGGCTAACACGGTGAAACCCCGTCTCTACTAAAAAATACAAAAAAAAAAAAAAAACTAGCTGGGCGAGGTGGCAGGCGCCTGTAGTCCCAGCTACACGGGAGGCTGAGGCAGGAGAATGGCGTAAACCCAGCAGGCAGAGCTTGCAGTGAGCTGAGATCCGGCCACTGCACTCCAGTCTGGGTGACAGAGCAAGACTCCGTCTCAAAAAAAAAAAAAAAAAAAAAGACAGTGAATTGCCGGCTGGGCTCTCATTGTCTCAGTGACTCACACCTGTTATCCCAGCACTTTGGGAGGCCAAGGCAGGTGGATCACAAGGTCAGGAGATCAAGATCATCTTGGCTAACACCTTGAAACCCCATCTCTACTAAAAATACAAAAAATTAGCCAGGCATGGTGGCACGCACCTGTAGTCCCAGGTACTGGGGAGGCTGAGGCAGGAGAATCGCTTGAACACGGCAGGTGGAGTTTGCAGTGAGCCGAGATCATGCCACTGCACTCCAGCCTGGGCAACAGAGCAAGATTCCGTCTCAAAAAAGAAAGATGAGTCATGTGGAAATAATTGGTATATCTTCAAGTCGGGTTTAGAAGGAGACTTAAAAAGCCATTCTTATCTCCAAATTATGTCTGTAAAGTATGGTACATATAAAATATATTCATATTTACTTCTGTTTGCAATCAGTGCTCAGATATTATGTCAAACAAGGAACACTGTTATAGGTCACCTAGATCTATAGATGATTAACCTTGCTGAGTTGGGAAAGATAGTAGAAAGTGAAGAAGGTGGTCTTTATTAGGTCATTTAACTATTTATAAAGCTGCCTTCTCTTTATCAAAGAATAAAAAAAAATTTTGTGTTTTGAAATCTTTATCACTGGCTAAGTAAATGACTATTATTTTAAGTCACCTGTGATCCTGTATTTGTTTGTTTATTTATTTATGAGATAGAGTCTCACTCTGTTGCCCAGGCTGGAGTGCACCTCGCTGCAACTCTGCCTGCAGGGTTCAAGCAATTCTCCTGCTTTCGCCTCCCGAGTAGCTGGGACTACAGATACGTACCACCACGCCTGGCTAATTTTTTTTTTTGTATTTTTAGCAGAGACGGGGTTTTCCCATGTTGGCCAGGCCGGTCTTAAACTCTCAGCCTCAAGTGATCCGCTTGCCTTGGCCTCCTAGAGTGCTGGGATTACAGGTATAGCCACAGTGCCCAACCACCTGTGATCCTATTTTAATCAAGTTTTTAAACTTTTGGTATTTAACATACTTCCCCAAATTTCAGATTCCAAAATTGTCTTTTTGAACAAACTTTTGGATATTCTGGAAAGGGCCCCTGGAAGCTCGAGAGAGACACATTAGTCTTATTCAATATAAGAAAATCATATGAGAAACATTGTCAAATAAGAAATGGTATTTAACTTGCTTTGAATTTTATTTATACAGATATCTTATTCATGTGTTCCAAAATGATTCCTGAAATTCTGATGTCTTGATATGTGTTATCAGTCATAATTATTATGTTAAGTTATTATGTGTCGCAAAAATAACAAAATTCCCTTGTCAATTGGTGTCTTTTACCATGGCTATTCTTTTTTTTTTTGAGACGGAGTCTCGCTCTTGTCACCAAAGCTGGAGTGCAGTGACGGTATCTCAGCTCACTGCAGACTCCTCCTTCTGGGTTCAAGCAATTCTCCTGCCTCAGCCTCCCAAGTAGCTGAGACTACAGGCGCGTGCCACCACCCCCAGCTAAATTTTTTGTATTTTTAGTAGAGGCGGGGTTTCACCAGGTTGGCCAGGCTGCTCTCGAACTCCTGACCTCAGGTGATTCACCTGCCTCGGCCTCTCAAAGTGCTGGGATTACAGGCGTGAGCCACCATGGTTGGCCTGATCATGGCTATTCTAAGTCCTTTGTCATTTACAGAATATTAATTGTTTTTCTTTGGTTCTCCTCAAAAAGCAGTTTACAATTGACTGAAGTCCAAAATTTGCTTCTTGGTATACAGACTTATATAATGGACTCTGGAGACTCAAAATGGGGAGGGTGGGAGAAGGGGTGAGGGATTAAAAAACTACATATTGGGGGCCAGACGCGGTGGCTCACGCCTGTAATCCCAGCACTTTGGGAGGCTGAGGCAGGTGGATCATGAGGTCAGGCGATCGAAACCATCCTGGCCAACGTTGTGAAACCCCATCTCTTCTAAAATACAAAAAATTAACCAGGCATCGTGGTGTGTGCCTGTAATCCCAACTATTTGGGAGGCTGAGGCAGGAGAATCACTTGAACCCAGGAGGCGGAGGTTGAAGTGAGCCAAGATGATGCCATTGCACTCCATGCTGGTGACAGAGCAAGACTCTGTCGCAAACAAACGAACACACACTACATATTGGATATAATGTATACTACTTGGATGATGAATACACTAAAATCTCAGACTTCACCACTATACGATTCATCCATGGAACCAAAAACCACTTATACCTCAAAAGCTATTGAAATAAAATAAAAATAAAAATTTTAAAAAGAAATACATTCTTTCTGCAGACCATCACATAACCATCTTTGACATAAATCACACTCCCCTATATGTAAAGATTAAATAAGACCTCATAACCAACAGCAATGTACAGACCATGTTTACATCTTAATTTGAACAAACCAGTTATAAAAAAAAGGGAGGGGTCAGGTTTGAGATAATCAGGGAAATATGGATATTAGATATTTGGTATTAAATTATTTGTAAAAGGTATAATAATGAAATGGTGAATATGTTTTTTAAATGCCTTACTAGAGGCATAATAAAATATTATAGGTAAAATGAAAAAGTACATATATATAAGTTATACATGTTTTCAAAAAACATTACAATATACAAAAAAATAGAAAAAATTACTCATAGTCTTACTACCCAAACACATCATTATTGGCATTCTGTTTTATTTCCTGCTGGTCTTTTTCCATTCATTTTTTCCCCATCCATGCTCCTACCCTCATCAAAATATGATTGCTGGCATACTGTCCTCACATTTCCTTCTTTGTATTTCAGATAGTGCTTGCCTCTTAAATCTTAAAAAGGAACTTTTTTTTTTTTACTAGATATTTCAGAGCTGTAAAACCCAAATATAATGTTTGTAACTTGTTTTGCTCCCAATTCAGACAAATCAGTGGAAGAAAGCAGGGAAATGTATTCTGTGGTTTGTTTTAAAATACTTTAGCAAAGAAAAATTACTGATAGTAGCTCAATCTGGGAGGTGAGGATGATGGGTTTATTGTGCTGTTTACTTTCATGTATGTTTGAAATTTTTCACAATAAAAATACAAATATTAAAGTAAAAAAATGAAAGACCCTGACAAATGCTCTTAAATACCGGTGTCTGGTAACTTTGGAAATCATACCATTGGACTAGGTAAAAAATTCCAGGACTCTAATTAAACAGCTCATACATTCATAAAGATGGCTAAAACAACATCAAGCAAAATAAGAATTAAATGGAACTGAAGTGATGATGGACTAAAATAATTTTTTTATTATTTTATTTTTAAATATTTAAATATTTAAATATTTATTTATTTATTTATTTATTTATTTTGAGACCAGGTTATGTGACTGGCTAATTTTTGTATTTTTGGTAAAGATAGGGTGTCACCATGTTGCCCAGGCTAGTCTTGAACTCCTGGGCTCAAGCGATCCACCTGCCTCGGCCTCCCAAAGTGCTGGTATTACAGGCGTGAGCCACCGCACTTGGCCCAAAATGATTTTTTGATGACTTTTTATTTAAAACATTGCTGATTCTTTCTATGTTTTGTTTTCCAGAGCCAAGAAATTTTTTTCTTCTAAGCTATTCGTAACTTATAGCAATTAGTTAAAATATACTTATGAACAAAATCAAAACATTTACCTTTCTCTCTACATGATTTCTCCAGAATTTAGGAACTATCCATAAATATTCTAGTTTTATGACAATCTAATTATTTACATAAGTTCAATAAGAATCCTTTCTTTTGTAACAGGACACATTGAAAACACTGATTATTTTACCAAGGATTTGACTAAACGGTCATGTTTTCATATATGATCAGACTGCTTCGAGGGATTGAGGTTGACTTTATAAAGCCAATAAAGTTTTTAAAAAAAAGACTGCCCTGTACCCTGTCCACACAGTTCCCTTATAAGATTCCTGACCTTGGGATAAGTTTAAAAATGTCACTTTCTGGCAGGCCTAAGAATCTCAAGATATTTCGAGGACCTTGAAAAGAGAAAATTTCACCCAGTTCATACTGATAAAATTAGACGCACAGTCTGATGACAGATACTCAACTTGATTTCCTACCCTTAAGCCTTTTAAAAGTCTAATCCAAAATTCCTTATTAAAAGTTACAGCGAAGTCCATTTTTAAAAAGTCCATATGGTGAATCACTATTCTTGCTGCACTATACAAATAATCAGGCCAAATATGGTAAGACTAAAATTTATTTTACAAATAAATTAGTCCTAGTATAATTTGATTTTTTAAAAAGGAGAACTAGAAAAAATATATATTAAAAAAAACTGTAATATACCTATTACTAGATTCTAGCCTTGTCCATTATTTTTGAGTTTTTATTATTTGCCTGCAATTTGGACCAAATCCTAAATTCTTTTTTAGCTACAGGTCTCCAAACTGATGTCTTCACATTTTTCTCACTTAAAATCACTAAAAATTAAAACTACTTTTCTTAGAGCCCTAAAACTGGAGCTTAATATAAACTTCAACAAAAATCACCAGAGCAACTTACATATTAACAGCCTTTGTGCCTACAGATATACGGACTGTGCAAAAAGTTTGCTTGAATACCTGATTCAAACCATAATAATGATAATAAATCTGTCAGATTGCCACTGCAACCTGAAGATGCTTCAGAGACTCTGATAATTAGCTTATAGACTACTCCAGACATTGACCATTGTTTTTCTTCTGTTTCTGTAGAGATGCCTCTTATTAAAAATATGTTTGCATACTTTACATATAGAGGCCTAGCTTTGAGGGCCCATCTGCAATGCTGTCTTCTAAAATAAGACACAGCTGTTGGCCAGGCACGGTGGCTCATGCCTGTAATCCCAGCACTTTGGGGGGCCGAGGTGGGCTGATCATGAGGTCAAGAGATTGAGACCATCCTGGCCAACATGGTGAAACCCCGTCTCTACTAAAAAAAAAGTAGAAAAATTAGCCAGGCGTGGTGGCACGCACCTGTAGTCCCAGCTACTTGGGAGCCTGAGGCAGGAGAATTGCTTGAATCCCGGAGGTGGAGGTTGCAGTGAGACGAGATCACGCCACTGCACTCCAGCCTGCCAATAGAGCAAGACTCCATCTCAGGAAAAAAAAAAAAAAAGACGCAGCTGTTTAATTGGACTGGCCTATTCCCAAAAATAAGAGACTGATTTGATGAGACCTTTTGCCATTGAGCTACTAACTTGATTTGTCTTTTCACAGCCACTAACTCAGCTTTTAATATGTGAAACTTCCAGGGAAGTTTTAGACAGGGAAATGTTGGGGCTCAGAAACCAGTACTCTAAAATACGGTGCTTTGACATGCTGAACTGAAGAATCAGCATCGAGGTCTCTCTGACCTCCTTCCTACCCCCTACCCACTGCCCCACCATCTCTCAATACTTTGTCGCTTCCAAAGTACAGAATAAAGTTCTCTAAAATTCCCTCATCTGCTTGAAGTTTGGACCTGTCAAGGAAGAAAACGGTTACCTCTGGTTCCTTCCCTTGTTGTATTAGCTAAACTCATGCAAGAGAAAGACTGAAGTCTGTCAACACACCTGGACAGACTTTTGTCACATATCAAACCATTATCTGTAGGCTCAACAGACTTTTTCCCAGATCATTATATGTTCCTCATTCCCATTAAGTTCCCCTAAAAATCATTCACTACCCTCCTAAAATCATCCACACTTCCCCCATCTCCCTTTCCCCTAAGAAAAAAGATACAGGGTCAGGCATGGTGGCTCACACCTGTAATCCCAGCACTTGGGAGGCTGAGGTAGGAGGATCACTTGAAGCCAGGTGTTAAGACCAGCCTCGGCAACGTAGCAAGACCCTACCTCTAAAACAAAACAAAACAGTAACATGTAACCATCTGTACCCCCATGGCAAAGTGGAAAAATCACCCTGCAATTCTCCCTCCTGCGTGCTAATAAATGTATATGCTATTTCTCCTATTAATTTGCCTTTTATTAATTGATGTTTCAGTTAAATTTCCAAGGATGAGGGAGTTTTCCCTTTATCCCTACAACTCTTAATTTCCATTCCAGTTTACCAGAAGAGATTCTTTCTGTTGACAGTAAATCCATTTCCTTTAGAAGGCGTTCCCTCTGTTGCAGTGCTATTTCCCTGAACAAGGTGATCTAATATTGAAAACAGGATTCTTTAGCAAGTTGAAAGCAGGATTGATTGTATATTCATTTCCCAGTTAGTTTAAGGTCACTTAGTGGGGTAAGTTTCCTACTGGTGTAAGTTGCAAGGACATAAACATATTCTCCAATCCAAAGGACAGCTTTAAGAGGAGATGATTTGAGAATAATTCTCATTATATATGAATAATCTGTTTATAGAAAATTTGAAATTTATCATGTGACATTTTCTCAGTTGTATATGAATTTTTATGGTGGTAACTCATTTGTGTGATGTTAACTAGTTTATAATCTCATTGTAGGATTGTGAGTAGGACCACATAGTTTATGAAACTGTTCGTAAGAATTCTGTTCCTTGATTTTTCCAGATAGATAGGTGGTTGGTTTAATGGAGATTAAAACACTGATCCCAGGTACTTTCTTCCTTCAAAGATAATCATCATTTGACAGCATAGAAGGCCTCTTTACAAGTATGTAGCTCACTAGGGAATCGTTACTAAGACATACTTATAAATATTAATAAACATCTCAAGTCATTTTTGTTGAATTTACTTTTCAAGTATGTGCACTTAGAGGGCATTAAGTCCTGGTTGACTTTTCCTCATCAATGTAATCTAAGAGACTTCTAAGTTAATTTTAAAAATCTATTATGAAACATGTAGAATTGTGAAATCTGTGATGACGTGTGTAGAATTGTTAGAATGCAA
This sequence comes from Piliocolobus tephrosceles, assembly GCF_002776525.5. Lineage (NCBI taxonomy): Eukaryota > Metazoa > Chordata > Mammalia > Primates > Cercopithecidae > Piliocolobus > Piliocolobus tephrosceles. The sequence continues at coordinate 40,676,504 of NC_045442.1, read as the reverse complement.
GATTTATGTAGAAATAACTAAATATAAAAGAATTTTTGAGAATAGTAGTAAATATGCAGTGGAAGAGATCAGTGGATAGAAAATTTTTGATGAGTTATTTTATTACATTTTAATTTTTTTCTAGTTTTAAAAGGGACTTAAAGTAATTTTTTCTGATTATCATCAAAATTTAATCATACACTATTCTTGGACTTTTGTATTCCAAAATAAGAATATGCAACTAATTCCTTAGCTGCTAGATCACTGTGGCATGGCTTGAATTTTATTATTTTAGCAGCCTGGACTTCATACATTGAAAAAGATAGATGTTTTTCACCTATATTTGTTTTTTGGGGTTTTTTTTTTTTTTACTTATATTTGTTTTTAAAATTAGTTTACAAATACTTAAGTGGTGAAATGCCAAGTATGGGGAATTGGCAAAAAATAAAAATAAAACGGTCTTGAAAATTTAAGTCTCACATGAGGTGATATAAGCTTTTTTTTTAATCAGATGTTAGTGATTATTTAAATAAGGATGCTTTAAAGTTTCGATAGGGCATTTATGTTCCTTGCTTCATAAAGATGTTTCATAGCATATTGCTTTAACACTTTTATGTGAAGTAGTATACCACCAAACGTAAAGGGGTTGCTAACACCTTTATTTACATTTCAGTTGGGGTTCTGCACTTTTCCTTCTTTTTTTTTTTTTTTTTTTTTTTTTTAGTCTGTGATCCATTTCTGTCTTAATAGGGTGGTTGACAGTTCTTTTCAAGTATACTTAGAAAGGCAAAAGAGCCCTTTTCTTAGTACTTATAAGGGGTCATGCTTCTGTTTTTTAGTTTGAATTTGATACTGCTTCATGAATTGCTATGAAAGATTAGGAAGTAGGTCCAGTGGTCACATTTTACCTGCCCACCCGGACTTTGCCCTGAGGTCAAACTCCTGATATTTGCTGTTCTGAATAGAGGAGTTGATGACAAGTATGAGCTGATACAAGAGGAAAGTTAGAACCATATCAAAGCTGAAGGCAAGAGAATTGGGACTCTATGAGAGACTAGCTAAAAGATGGATGGTCGGGATTGCCCTCTTCTAAGGAAAAGGAAATAGCTGACCTGTGAGTGAAAAGACTTTATCATCCTGCCAATCACATACTTGCTAATGGAAGCCAGTTATCTCAACAACATCTTGAATCCTACAGCCCTAGTAGACAATGTGGAGGATTAGCAGTACTGGTGCCACATTATGTGAATATGCTGCCTCCATCAATTTAAATGTGCTGTGTGAATATGATTTGTTCGTGTAAATTTTTTTTACAAGTAAAGCCTATCATCATCCTGTTACCCCCATTCTGAAATTAAGTTGCTAAATGATGAAGGACTTGATATCCTTTTTTGTGTCTGTTTTCATTTACAAAGACCATATGTTTTGTTATATAATCTTTCAAGTGGATTTCAGATGAATATGTGAAATTCTCTTGGCAATATATGAAAACTTAAAAAAATTTAAACTATATTATTATAAGATTCTTTGTATAATATGCAGTATTCAGTGATAATTTTTATAACTTATTCTTTTTTAATAACTCATTCTTAATACATAGAAATATTTCACTAAATATCACTGGGAAATGAGGTGTCACATGTAACTGAATTTTCCAGGTGTCCAAAGATTATTTTTTAATCGCCAAAGCTTTTTAAATATAGCTATTTTGATGGAAAACTTTAAAGAAGGTGTCTTTCACTTTCATAGCTTCTTCTTAACGGCATGTAATTTTCACAGTAGATTGGGCATCCATTGCTTCACTAATACTATACTAAATCCTCTTTAACTGATCCTGTTTCATTTTGTGAGAAGTTACTTACACTGGCAAGATATCATTATTTCATTTGACAGTATCTTGATAATCTTTTAGAAAATATGGAGAAGTTTAGGTAGGTCAAATGATAAAGCAGTAAGGTGAGTTTCAAGCTAATGAAACAATCCTTTGCCCAAAGAATGCTGGCTGATGCATCGTTATCACCCTAGAGCTTCATTTCGCAAAGGGTCTTTCCAGGACCCTTGGAATTTTGGGCAAACTGGAGAAAAGAGGAGTGGTCATTCCTTTGAATGATGATATGTAGAGATTTCTCAAGATGAGAAGAGATTTCCAAGTCAGATCAGTTTGGGAGGCACTTTATATTTTAACCCCTCTTAGAGACCATATTTATTAGAATTTTATTTTATTTTAATTTTTTGGAGACACAGTTTCACTCTGTTGCCCAGGCTGGAGTACAGTGGCACAGTCTCGGCTCACTGCAACCTCTGCCTCCCGGGTTCAAGCAGTTCTCCTACCTCAACCTCCCGAATAGCTGGGATTACAGGTGCACACCACCACACCTGGCTAAGACAGGGTTTCGCCATGTTGGCCAGGCTGGTTGCGAACTCCTGACCTCAGGTGATCCACCCAGCTAGGCCTCCCAAAGTGCTGTGATTACAGGTGTAAGTCACCGTGCCTGGCCTTTTATAGAATTTTAAAGATAGGAATTCTTCAGTGACCCAGCATTCCCAAACTCATTACAGGGCACTTCCCTTGCTCATTTTAGGGCTTATCACATGAAACATCCTTTGGCAAATGCTTTAAGGAAGATGCTGGCAGTGCCCTCTAAATGTCTTTCTTTGACAGTTTGGGATCAACAGTTTTCTTTTCTCTTTTTTTCCTGGAAAGCCCAACCAGCAGGGATCAACATATTTTTAAAGTAATAATTTGAGTTAAGACATAGAAAAAATATGAATTGTATGTGTAGATTATATGAGGCCAGGAGAGTTACCCAAGATGACAGGAGACAGAATCAAAGTATTCTCAGTAGGCTTGAGTGATGAGCCAAAGCCAACAAAGTTAAATTTAGTAAGAAAAATATTAAGTCTGTGTTTAACTTTTTAAAAAATAAATTTTTAAAAATTCGGGTTGTAGGAAATCTGACTTATAATGGGAAAAAGATCTGGTTGTTTTAGTTAACATCCATGAACAAATCATGTGATGGTATTCCTAGACTGCATTCATGAAATTGTGGTATTTGGGTTAGACCACTGTGCTTTGGGGCTGTTAAGACTATGCCTGAGTATTGCATGATGACATAGACACTCACAAATTGGAGAGCACCTAAAAAGGGAGTTACAAGGCTAGTGAGGGATGAGATACCTTGTCATATGAGAAGCCGTTTTTAAATTTTAGGACATTTAATTTAAAGCTTAGAAGTGTAGCTTTGCAGAGGAATATAAAATAGGTTTTTATTGGCCTAGATATATGAGTCAAGTGTACTATTTTCTTCTTCCAAATATAATCCTATGCCATAATAATAATTTTGCTTACCCCATTCAGGATTAGGTTTTGTTTTCAAGTATTTAATTTCAAGTATTTAATTTATTTCAAGTATTTTAATTTTGGGCAAACTGGAGAAAAGAGGAGTGGTCATTCCTTTGAATGATGATATGTAGAGAATTCGAAAGGCAATTTTAAATGTGCAAAATATATGTGGATCTCATAGCACTTTTCAAATAAATGTTTTATTAAAGTACATTATGTATTCAGGCAAATCATATGTATACTGCTGCCGATTTTTCACCAGGTGACTACATCTGTAGAACACATAGATCAAGAAAGAGAACTTGACCAGTACCTCAGAAGAGAGTTCCCACCCCACACTGTGCCTCTTTCTAGTCATTATTCCTCTCCCTCTCAAGGATAACTACTATCATGACTTTTAGCACCAAAGATAAAAGTAGCCTGAGTTTGAACTTTGCATACACCAAATCATGCAGGATAACTTTTGGTTCTGCCTTCTTTTGCTCACTGTCTTTGAAATTTATCCATGTTGTTACATATAGCTGTGGTTCATTCACTCCCTTTGTTGTGTAGTCTGCCCTTGCACAAATAAACCATAATTTGTGTATATGTTCTGCTCTTGGTAGACGTATGAACTGATTCCAGTTTTGTTGTTACAATAGTACTAACATGATCATTCTTTTACATGTTATTTTGGTGAACATATGCACACATTTCTGTTTAAGTGTTTACCTAGGAGTGGAATTGCTGAGTCAGGGAGTGTATACATATGATCAGTTTTAATAGATACTGTGAAGCAGTTGTGCTAGTTTGTACTTCAGCTATCAGTGTAGAGAAGTTCTAGCTGTTCTGCATCCCTGTTATCACTTGGTATTGTCTGTCTCTTCCTTTTTAGCCATTCCAGTGGCTGTGTGGTTGTTTTACACTGTGGTTTTAATATGCAAGCATACCTTGCTTTATTGTGCTTAGGTTTGTTGCGATTCACAGATAATGTGATTTTTACAAATCTAAGGTTTATGATACTGCTGCATCCAGGAAGTCTTTCAGTACCGTTTTTCTGACAACATATGGTCACTTAGTATCCTTGGTCACATTTTGTAATTCTCACAGTGTTTCAAACTTTTTCATTATTACTATGTCTATTTTTGATCTGTGATCAGTGGTCTTTGATGTTACCATTGTAATTGTTTTGGGATGCTGGAACCACGCCCATATAAGATGATGAACTTAATCAATAAACAGATATGTTCTGACTGCTCTACCAACCAGCTGTTCTCGTCTCTTCCTCTCCTGGAGCCTCCCTATTCCCTAAGAGGTAACAATATTGGAATTAGGCTAATTAATAATCCTACAGTGGCCTCTAAGTGTTCAAGTGAATGGAAGAGTCACACGTCTCTCACAAAAGCTAGAAATGATTAACTTAATGAGGAAGGCATGTTGAAAGCTGATAGACCAAAAGCAAACAGCCAAGGTGTGAATACAAAGAAATAATTACTGAAGGAAATTAAAAGTGCTACTCCAGTGAACACAAGATTGATATGAGAGCAAAATAGCCTTATTGCTGATATGGAGAAAGTCCAGGTGTTCTGGATAAAAATCACACCAGCCACAGCATTCCCTTGAGCCAGAGTATAACCCAGAGCAAGGAGGGCCTAACTCTGTTCAATTCTGTGAAGGCTGAGAGAAGTGAGGAAGCTGCAGAGGAAAAGTTTGAAGGTAGCTGAGGTTGGTTCATGAGGTTTAAGGAAAGAAGCCATCTCCATAACATAAACGTGCAAGATGAAGCAGCAAGTACTAACGGAGAAGCTACAGCAAGTAATTTATCCAGAAGATCTGGCTAAGATAATTGATGAAGTGGCTACACAAAGCAAGAGATTTTCAATGTAGATCAAACAACCTTCTATTGGAAGAAGGTATCAACTGACTTTCATAACTAGAGAAGAGAAGGCAATACTTGGCTTCAAAGTTTCAAAGGACATTCAGACTATCTTGTTAGGGACTAATGCATCTGGTGACTTTAAGTTGCAGCCAGTACTCAATGACCATTCCAAAAACCCTACGGCCGTTAAGAATTGTTACATCTGCCTGTGCTTTATAAATGGAGTAACAAAGCCTGGGTGACAGCACATCTATTCACAGCATGGTTTGTTGAATATTTTAAGTGCACTGTTGAGACCTCCTGCTCAGAAGAAGAGAATCCTTCCAAAATATTACTGCTTATTGACAATGAATTTCGTCACTCAAGAAATTCATGGATGAAACTGATGGATATGTATAAGGAAATAAATGTTTTCATGCTTGCTAACACAGCATTCATTCTGCAGCCCATGGATCCAGGAATGATTACAACTTTCAAGTCTTATTATTTAAAAATACATTTTGAAAGGCTACAGCTACCATAGAATAGTTCCTCTGATGGGTCTGGGCAAAGTCAACTGAAAGCCTTCTGGAAAGGATTCACCATTCCAAATGCCATTAAAGACATTCGTGATTGGTGGTGGCTCACCCCTGTAATCCCAGCACTTTGGGACGCCAAGGTGGGAGGACTGCTTGAGGCTGGGAGTTTGAGACCAGCCTGGACAACATAAGAAGACGTTGTCATATGTTATTTTTTTAAAAAAATTAGCCAGGCGTGGTGGTGCTTGCCTGTAATCCCAGCTACTCTGGAGGCTGAGGTGGGAAGATCGCTTGAGCCCTGGAGGTTGAGACTTCAGTGAGCCATGATCGTGCCACTCCACTCCAGCCTGGGCAACAGAGCAAGACCCTGTCTCAAAAAAAAAAGAAAAAGGTTTCCAATCCTCATGGATGATTTTGAGGGGTTCAAGACTACAGTGGAGGAACTAACTGCAGATGTAGTGAAAATAGCAAGAAAACTAGAACTGGAGCCTGAAAATGTGACTGAGTTGCTACAATCTCATGATAAAATCTGAATGGATGAGGTATTACTTCTAACGGATAAGCAGAGAAAGTGTTTTTTTTTGAGATGGAATCTACCCCTGGTGAAGAGGCTAAGAACATTGTTGAAATGACAACAAAGAATTTAGAATATGCCGGGTGCAGTGGCTCAACGCCTGTAATCCCAGCACTTTGGGAGGCCGAGGCAGGCGGATTACCTGAGGTTGGGAGATGGAGACCAGCCTGACCAACAGGGAGAAACTCTGTCTCTACTGAAAATACAAAATTAGCCAGACGTGGTGGCGCATGTCTGTAATCCCAGCTACGTGGGAGGCTGAGGCAGGAGAATTGCTTAAACCTGGGAGGCGGAGGTTGCAGTGAGCTGAGATGGCGCCATTGCACTCCAGCCTGGGCAACAGGAGCGAAACTCCATCTAAAAAAAAAAAAAAAAGAATTTAGAATATTACATAAATGTAGTTGATGAAGTGGCAGAATTTGAAAGGATTGACTCCCATTTTGAAAGATGTTCTACTCTGGGTAAAATGTTGCCAAACAGTATCCCATGCTTCAGAGATATCTTTTGTGAAAGGAAGAGTCAATTGATGCAGTAAATTTCATTGTTGTCTTTTTTTAAGATACTGATATAGTCACCTCAGCCTTGAGCAATCACCACCTGAATGAATCAGCAGCCATCCACACTGAAGCAAGAGTCTCCACCAGCAAAAACATTACAACTTGCTGAAGGCTCAAATGATCGTTAGCATTTTTTTCGTAGTAAAGTACATTTAATTAGGGTGTGTACATTGTTTTTTAGACATGCTATGGCACACTTAGTATAGTGTAAACATAACTTTCATTTTGCAGTGGGTAACCAGAAATTTGTGTCACTCACTTTATTGTGATAATCATTTCATTGAGGTTGTCTGGAACCAGACATACAGTATCTCTGAAGTATGCCTGTTTATTTCTTGATGACTTATAAAATTGAATTTTTTTTCATCCGTGTATTTGCCATTTGAATGTTCTCTTTTGTGAATAAGCTGCCCAGATATGTGGCCATTTTTCTCTGTTGGATTGGCTATGTCTTACTGATTTATAGAATGGAAGTTCTTTTTTTTTTTTTTTTTTTTTTTTTTTTTTTGAGACGGAGTCTGGCTCTGTCTCCTGGGCTGGAGTGCAGTGGCCGGATCTCAGCTCACTGCAAGCTCCGCCTCCCAGATTTACGCCATTCTCCTGCCTCAGCCTCCGGAGTAGCTGGGACTACAGGCGCCCGCCACCTCGCCCGGCTAGTTTTTTGTATTTTTTAGTAGAGACGGGGTTTCACTGGGTTAGCCAGGATGGTCTCGATCTCCTGACCTCGTGATCCGCCCGTCTCGGCCTCCCAAAGTGCTGGGATTACAGGCTTGAGCCACCGCGCCCGGCCCCGAATGGAAGTTCTTTATCAGTTCTATGTATTGCAAATATCTTCTACTCTGTTGCTTGTCTGTTCACTCTTAATAGTGTCTTTGGATGGGCAGAAGTTCATAATAGTGATGAAATCCAGTTTATTATTTTTTATGATTCTTTTAATGTCCTGTTTAAGAAATCTTTGCCTACGCCTGAAATCATAAAGATATTTTCCTTTGTTTTCTTCTGTAATTTTATTGTTTTACCACTCATATTTAAGTTTATAATCTATCCAAAGTTGATCTTTATGCATAGTTTGGGATGTAAAGTTCAAGATTCATTTTGTTCCATATGGTTATTCAGTTGACCTAGCACCATTTATTGAAAAGATCTCATAGTGTTTTTCTTTTCTTTCTTTCTTTCTTTTTTTTTTTTTGAGGTGGAGTTTCGCTCTTGTTGCCCAGGCTGGAGTGCAATGGCACGATCTTGGCTCACCACAACCTCTGCCTCCCAGGTTCAAGTGATTCTCCTGCCTCAGCCTCCCTAGTAGCTGGGATTACAGGCATGTGCTACCATGCCCGGCTAATTTTGTATTTTTAGTAGAGATGGGTTTTCTCCATGTTGGTCAGGCTGGTCTCCAACTCCAGACCTCAGGTGATACGCCCCTGTCAGTCTCCCAAAGTGCTGGGATTACAGGTCTGAGCCACCGCGCCTGGCCTCTCATAGTGTTTTAATGTAAAATAATTATAAATCATGAGACAATGAGATATAAATGATATTTGTTTCTAATGTACAAGTAAAATGTTTTGTCTTTCAGTTAACTATATGCCTGTATTTCATGGTTTATGCCATCCCTCATAAGCAAATTAATTGATAGCACATTTGAGGTTTTTAAATATCAGCCTACCTATACTCTTACCACATCAAAGGTAGTTTTAAAAATAAAACAGTTCCAGAGCAAGTACTTATAACAATATAGGCCGTATAAAAGAAATAAAAAGCTAAATTATAAACTTTATAAGAAGCATGCCTTTTTTGTTCACTGCTGTATATCCATGGGCTAGGACTATCCTGGCACGTAGTAAGCAATCAATACGTTTTGAATAAGTAAATGTAGATCTTTTAGCTATGCTTAAAAACTTTTTTTGCTGTACAGCAACACATTAGGAATTGAGGTATTATGGAATAATAAACTTATGTTCCGTATAAATAAACATCCTTCAAAGGAACTAAAATTTTTTTCTTTTTAAATTATTTTGGTGAGAGTATTTCTAAAAATACATTACCCATTTCTCTGCCTTCTCTGTAAGTGTAACAAACATAAACCTTTTTTGATTTCTCGTCATCGGCATTAGGGATAATAAATAATAACAAATAAGTAATGTCAATTATTTCTAAGAAATATTGTCATCTCTCCAGGACCAACTGCTGCTTATTCTTTTATGGATAAAGAAATATTTTGGACAAGGAAATTATAAGAATTTAGACAAAGGCAGTGTACATCTTAATTAAGTGATCAGCAATGACTGATATAAAGCAGAGTTTAAGTAAAGCAGTATTTCCTAAACTGTTGTTTGGGATAGTCATGGAGAAAGTGAATTCAAATAAGCATAGGAATCTTTACGTATTGTGTGTCTTGTAAATTCACAATTTCATTAACATATTAAAGGCTTTAAGAAGTCCTAGAGTAAAGGTATAACTCATTTTTCCCCCAAAACCATGTATTGAATACTTTCCAAAATGAAAAGCTCTTTACCATCCTGCAAAGCAGTGCTCTGTGGCACACAGAAAACAGACATACCTGGACCACCATTACATTAGTCTATTGGTTCCTGCAACTATATGGTTAAAACAGAAGATTCTAATAGCAAATAAATAAGCTTTTCAGGAGATGAAATGTAAATATTAAAATGAAAATAATACAAAAATGATGGAAAATGGTAAGTTTTCTTTTTTTTTTCTTTCTTGGGGACAGAGTCTTGCTCTGTTGCCCAGACTGGAGTGCCGTGACACAATCTCAGCTCACTGCAGCCTTTATCTCCTGGGTTCAAGCAGTGCTCATGCTTCAGCCTCCCAATTAGCTGGGACTGCAGTTGCACACCACGAGGCAGTGCTGTTTTTTTTTTTTTGAGATGGAGTTTCACTCTTGTTGCCTAGGCTGGAGTGCAATAGCATGATCTCGGCTCACCACAACCTCTACCTCCCGAGTTCAAGCGATTCTCCTCCCTCAGTCTCCCAAGTAGCCGGGATTGCAGGCATGCGCCACCATGCCCAGCTAATTTTGTATTTTTAGTAGAGACGGGGTTCCTCCGTGTTGGTCAGGCTGGTCTTGAACTCCCAACCTCAGATTATCCGCCCACCTTGACCTCCCAAAGTGTTGGGATTACAGGCCTGAGCCACTGCGCCTGGACTAGTTTTTTGTACTTTTATTAGAGATGGGATTTTGCTGTGTTGCCCAGGCTGGTCTCAGACTCCTGAGCTCAGGCAGTCTGCCCACCTAAGCTCAGGCAATCTGCCTGCCTCGGCCTCCCAAAGTGCTAGGATTATAGGCATGAACCACTGCGCCTGGCCAAAAAATGGTAAATTTTCAAAAATAATTTGAACTTCTAAAAAAAGCATTCAGATAATTTTATGAAGGATGATAATTACTAGAGAATTAATGCTGCTTAGATGCAGTAAACCAGTCAGTCAGTCATACAGAATAACTTGTTTTTAAGAAGCATGAACAGTGACACAGGATTCCTTGTGAAGAATGAAAGATTTAAGTGAGAAATTAAAATACCAGCTCATGTAGAGTTCAGATCCTAACAGTTGTTAGATTCCTTCGTGAATCATAAAGGCTTTTGTTACTGAGCCACGGTCTGCAAGTATGCAGAGAAAGTATGCAGTCTTCAAGTATGGAGAAAAATAAAGAATATATTTTTACTTTTCTCTCTTACTAATATACTTAATAAAGTATAAATGAGATGGGAACAGTTTGAAGGGTAGATGTTTTAGTAAAATGATCAAGATAGGTTCTATGTTTTTCTCTTTGTTGTACAATGTCTCGTAGTATTATTAACAAAAAAGAAATACAGTTAAAGTGACACTTTTCAAGATACACCTTCCCTTAAGGCAAACAATCTAATTTTTGCCAAAATAAGAACCTTAAAGCCAAACTTCCAGGAAGAAAATAGTATTACTATTTAGTGTACTAAAAATAGGATGAAAAAATGTTGTTAAGTCCTTTAGAACTTACAGATATTTTTGGCCCCGATGGTTTACTTTTCACGTTAATTTAGCTGTGAGCACCTACAGATACAGAAAGAGGAGGGGGTAGAGGAACAAAAGCTACTTTGTTCAGTTGATCTCTTTACCTGACACCAAGCTCTCCCTGCAGGTAGGAGAGGAAATTTACACCTAGATATGTTCTTTTTCCTGTCATCACTTCTTTGATGCAACATCATTTTTTAAAGAATACTTAAAAAAAAAAAAAAAGTCATTTTGTTACCCTGCAAATGAATCTTTTTATTAATTGAAACCAGGGAAGATTCTCTACCTCCAGGAGTTCATGAATTATTTCTGAAGGTAAAGCCCATTCTTTTCCATTTTTCAGTTGGTTTTTAACTTTATCAACTCTTACAACTTGACTTGTTCTTATCCGTATCCTGATCTAATATTATCTCATTTAATTGGACAAGAGTGTAGTCCATGCCTTTTCTTTTCTTTTTTCTCTTTTTTCTTTTTTGTTTTGAGACAGAGTCTCCGCTCTGTCACCCAGGCTGGAGTGCAGTGGCACAATCTCAGCTCACTGCAACCTCCGCCTCCCAGGTTCAAGCGATTCTCCTGCCTCAGCCTCCCAAGCAGCAGGGATTACAGGCATGTGCCACCACGCCCAGCTAATTTTTGTATTTTTAGTAGAGATGGGGTTTCACCATGTTGTTCAGGCTGGTCTTAAACTCCTGACCTCAGGTGATCTGCCCGCGTTGGCCTCCCAAAGTGCTGGGATTACAGGCATGAGCCACCGTGTCCAGCCCCATGCCATTTTTAAAAGAGGAACCCCATAATACTACCCCTCACTTCACAGGTTTGTTTTCTAATAACAAACGAATGCATGTATCATGAATATATATGCCATTTCTTTCATGATAAATTGTAAGTCTGGGCTTCTCAATATGATATACTACAAGAAGACTAAACAACCATTAGCCATTGGCATTACTCATTTGACCACTCTTATGTTCTACCACTTGATAGAGAAATCTGTTATGAATAATTTGTAGTTTTTTATTGATTTTTTTCCCCCTTAGCCTTCATCTCCACAGACAGGAATTAGTTGTGACATAGGTTGCAAACCAGGTGTGGTGGCTTACGCTTGTAATTCCAGCAGCTTGGGAGGCCGAGACAAAAAATCAGCCAGGTGTTGTGGCAAACACCTGTAGTCCCAGCTAGTCAGAAGGCTGAGGCAGGAGGATTGCTTAAGCCTGGAAGGTCAAGGCTGCAGTGAGCTATGATTGCACCACTGCGCTCCATCCTGGGCGACAGAGCGAGACCCTGTCACAAAAACAACAGCAAACAACAACGTAGATTGCATTGCACAAAGGCCATTATATGCCTTTACGTCAGGGGTTCTAACTTGAGAACCATGGGTTGGTTTTAGGAGGTTCATGCAGAATTTTGGATACACATTTTTCTGAGAAGAAAGTCTGATGTTTTCATCTCAAAGGCAGCATATATGACCTAAAAATAGATAGCTACACACAACTGCTCAGCAAAACTGAAAGCTGTCCAGATTAAGCCAGATCACCAAGAGCTGTCCTGTTTTCAGATGCTGCTTCATTTACTCGACAAATGTTTGAGCACCTGCTTTGGGCACTGTTTTAAGTGCAGGAGACACAGTGGTGAACAGGATAGGCAGGATCCCTCCTCTCACAATCCACCTTTGTTGGAGGGAGATCCACAACAAAGAGTGCTAATTTAAATACTTCTAGGTGGAATTTCAAATAGCTTTTAGATGGGATGAGAAAAACAAAACAGGTTAATGTGATAGTGACTGGTGGTGAGGTGGGCCACTTCAGATTCAGTGATCAGGGAAACCCTCTTTAAGGCGGTGGCATTTGGGCACATAACTGAGTGAAATTGGGAAATATAGGGAAATAGCATTCCTGGCAGAGGGAAGAGCAAGAGCAAAGTCCTAAGGTGCTGTTAGGAAAGAGAAAGGGTAATAGTATGGCTATAAAGTAGTGTGCAAGAGGAAGAGGGGCAAATGAAATTAGGATTATCAGAGCCAAATCATGTAAGCCTTGAGAGCTTTGTTAAGGAGTTTGGATCATAAGTATGATGGGAAATCATTCAAGGGTTTCAAGCAGGTTAGTGTCATGCTCTGATTTGCATTTTGAGAGTTTATTCTGGCTGTTTTAAGGAGAATAGAAAAAGGGACAAAATTAGAATCAGGAAGAGCAATTAGATGATTGTTTTGGTAGTCTAGGCTACAGATGATAGAATTGCTGCAGTAACTACTGATGATTGGGTTCACTATATTTCACAGTAGCTCCCAGCAGACTCAGAGATTTCTGCTTTCAGTATTACAGATGGTTGAATTTACCCTAAGCAACTGGTTTGTTTTTATTTCAAGAGAACTGTGAGTTGTATAATTAATAATATTTTATTCTTTATTTTGGAGACAGAAAAACTCAGGAACATAGCATAGCGTCACATGTATTTTGTATACTATCCTCATCTTTTTTCCTACTCTCATTTTCTCGTGGCCCTGGCTTTTCTCAGTTAACTAAGTTAAATTTGTCTTGCATATGTTTTTGTAAATTGCCTTAAAACCCTTTTGGAACTATGCAATATGTAATTAAATTGTTTGTTAGTGGACTCCTAAAACTGTTTGCAGTAAAAAGCATTAGGTGTGGGTAGATTTTGATTTATTTGCTTGTTCATTTACTCATTTATTTATTCAACAAAAATGATTGAGTGCCAGGCACTGGGGAGAAAGAAGTGAGTAGCAGACAATTAAATAAGAGCCAGACTATTGGAGAGAGAAGTTAGCTGGCATTAATGAGACAAAGTTGAAGACAAAAGACTATTGGATTCTGAAAGACAGCTAAAGGATAAAAAGTTAGGAGTGTGAAAAGAAAACCACCAAAGTATCTGAATGACTTGTTGACAAGAACACTATTGTGTAGGAAATCGGAGACAGGATGGAGTCCTGCTTTTCTTAATAACTACTGCATGACTTTGGAAACTGTTTCCTGAACTATTTCAACTATATATATTACAATGGTTTAATGAAATCTATAAGGGAAAATGTTGTAGAGTTTACTTCTGGGAGAGAGCTTTTACCTAGCATGCTTAATCTTGATTGCTAAAGTTAGGAATTATGTGAAGCTTGCAGTAAAGAGATTATCAGTTGATTGAGTCAGCAGCTACCATCTATTGGTTTTTAACACTTCAACAGGGCAGTGGCATGGCTATGCCAGGTCATGTCATAGGTGAACTATTAAAAGCTGACAGTTTCTTCCACCAGTCTTGCTTGAAAAGGGAAGTACCCTGGGTACTTACCTCCTTGTTCTTAGCCCCTCACCCATTTTCTTTTACCCTTCTATACATGGCCTGATTATCTTTCTCTACTATACCCCCAAATGATTATAAGGTTTAGGAAAGAAGTTCCCATGTACATCACCACAGAAAGATAGGAAAACCCTATCTTGATAAACATACACTTGTATTTGACTCAAAATGAACAACTTTGAGTTCTGTCTAAAGGGACATGAACAAGCCCTGAAACTTATGATGGAATTGTTTGGCCAGAATTCTTGCCATGGAGACTGGACGTCTGCCAGGACTTTACTTTGAAATTTCTGTCTTCTGTTTCTAATCTTAAGGCATCACAACATACAATTCTTTTGCCACTAGTCCAGTTTATTCTTTTATGATGAGGAAGAAGGCACTTTTAAATAACAATTATTTCCACTATAATTAAACAAATCTTCTTTTGTTTGCATTATTTTGTTACTATATTGTATACACACCCTGCTTGCTTAAACTTGCCCCTGCTACTACTTCACAGGAACTTTCTTTAGAAGTTTTAAAGTCGTTGACTTCTTAAAGTATTAATGGGATTTGCCAAAGTTGTAGTATCTGAATGCTTGACTAGATATAGTAGCAGGACAACAAGCTTGTTCACACAGCTCCTCCAGCAAGCATTTTTTCCTCAGACAATCCTGAATTCATTTGAAGTGCCAAAGAATTAAAGGAAGATAAATTTGGGTTTACTTCTGAATATAACAAGACCAGACATCTCACAAAGTTTACCTTAAGGTCCAGATATTAGAAAAGTATGCTGCCCTTTTGGGAAAGCTTAGATTATACAGGATTAGTCTGAACCTAAATGGCTTTTGCTTTTTTCTTCTTTTTGCTCCAGTGTCATAATTCCGGAAGTTTACAGTTTATGTGCTTAAATACATAGGTGATTTGTGCTTATGCTTATGCCTTCAGCTATCACTATGAACTTTGAACTCAAATTTTTATGATGATTTTAAGAGTTAACGTTAGAGCTGTTTTGTAGTTTGGAAAATTACCCTGTAAAATGATTTTTCAAAAACCAAAAACAAACACTGTGATGATTACAAAAATTGTATATGCTCAGTGTTTTTAAAAATTTCTTAAAAGAACTGTAATTACACACTCACAAAAAGTTACAAATATAGTTTAGAGAGGTCCCTTGTACACTTGCCCCAGTGCTAACATATTTATCAAAACCAGGAAACTGGGGCCTGGTGTGATGGCTTATGCCTGTAATCCCAGCACTTAGGGAGGTTGAGGTGGGTGGGTCACTTGAGGCCAGGAGCTCTAGACCAGCTTGGCCAACATGGCGAAACCCCGTCTCTACTAAAAATGCAAAAATTAGACGGGTGCGTTGGCACACGCGTAATCCCTGCTAGTTAGGAGGCTGAGACATGAGAATCGCTTGAACCTGGCCTGTGGAGGTTGCAGTGAGCTGAGATCTTGGCACTGCATTCCAGCCTAGATGACAGATCAAGACTCTGTCTCCAGAAAAACAAAAATGAAAACGCAGGAAATAGATATTGCATGTTCACTGTTAAACTAAAATCAAACCTAAAGAGAAAACTCTCAGGCCGGGCATGGTGGCTCACACCTGTAATCCCAGCACTTTGGGAGGCCGAGGCGGGCGGATCACTGAAGGTTGGGAGTTCAAGACCAGCCTGACCACCATGAAGAAACCCTGTCTCTACTAAAAACACAAAAAATTAGCCAGGCATGGTGGCACATGCCTGTATTCCCAGCTACTCAGGAGGCTGAGGCAAGAGAATCGCTTGAACCTGGGAGGTGGAGGTTGCGGTGAGCCGAGATGACACCATTGCACTCCAGCCTGGGTAACAAGAGCAAAACTCCATCTCACAAAAAAAAAAAAAAAAAAAGAGAGAAAGCTCTTATTTTTCCCTCCTCTTCAGCCTCTCACAGTTATTGGTTTATTTCCCTCCAGACCTTTGTAGCATACATTTGTATACATGCAGATACTTACATGCACACATATAGTTATTTCCTTTTTGGGGGAGGGAAATTGGATCATTTATGTTATAATTTACATTTTTCATGCAGTATATACTTTCATATTGGTAAATATGGATGTTTCATTCTTTTTAATTTCTTTGTACTGTCTATAGTGTACATATACCATAATTTATTAAACAAGTCCTCATTTGTTGGATATTATGGATTCTTTAGTTTTTTCCATCTATAAATGAAGCTGCCACTAATATCTTTATACATATATATCGAGCACTCATGTAAGTATTTCTGTAGGCATTTAGAAGTGGAATTACTGGGTACTGCTGAAAAAGCTCTCCAAAAAAGTATATAAATCAGAATTATTTTTAGAGAGATACATAACTTGGCAATATGACAATAAACAAAGTTAACAGATTCATGGAAAAAATTATGTCATTTAAGTGTGCAGTTGGGCAAATATGGAATATTTCTTATTTTACAATATAAGCATTATTGTAATGTGATAAGTTTTAAGGTAAATTTTCAGTGAGTTACACAAGGATTAAGTCTTTGTTTCCACAGACTGTGCATAATGTAAAAAGAGACAGTCTCAGATTTATTTGTTTTCAATCATCAATATTCTTGCTGTTTTTTTCACTGAAAGGGATAGGTTAAAATTTTTGGAACAGTCTGTCAACTATAGAGGGTAGTGATATTCTGGCCTTTGATAAATATCATATATGCAGTAAACTAATGATTAACCATTAACATTGGCATTACTCAACGAGGAACTATATCTTTTCTCTCACAATCAATTCACAGTTTTGCCAAACTTCCTATTCTTTTTCTGCTTTTTTTTTTTTTTTTTGAGACAGGGTCCCTCTCTGTCACCCAGGCTAGAGAGCAGTGGTGTGATCACGGCTCATTGCAGCCTCAACCTCCCCAGGCTCAGGTGATCCACCTCAGCCTCCGGAGTAGCTGGGACTACAGGTGCGTGCCACCACACCCAGCTAATTTTTGTATTTTTTGTAGAGGCAGAGTCTCACCATGTTGCCTAGATTGGTTGAAACTCCTGGCCTCAAGTGATCCTCCCGCCTCAGCCACCCAATGTGCGGGGATTAATAGGGCCACTGCATCCGGCCCTATTATTCTCTTTTTCTTTCTTTTTGAGATGGAATTTCTCTCTTGTTGACTAGGCGGGAGCGTAGTGGTGTGATTTCAGTTCACTGCAACCTCTGCCTCCCAGGTTCAAGCGATTTTCCTGCCTCAGCCTCCTGAGTAGCTGGGATTACAGGCACGTGCCACCACACCCAGCTAGTTTTGCTATGTTTAGTAGAGGCAGGGTTTCGCCATTTTGGCCAGGCTGGTCTCAAACTGCTGACCTCAGATGATCCGCCTACCTCAGCCTCCCAATGTGCTTGGATTACAGGCGTGAGCCACCGCACCTGGCTATTACTCATTTTCAAGAAATATTTTTCTCTAATAAATTTTTTTTGTTGACTGGAAATATTTTTTTTCTTGTTATAGGTTTCTTTGAGTTTGGAGGATAGTTATGAGAAGTTTGAATATTTAAATGCTTTGTTAGAAAAACAAAAAATGCACTGTTTATTTTACATACTAGTGAATATTATAACCAGAATTCCTATTTTCAGTTATGATCTTTTTGCTACATAAAATAATATTCCCTAGACAACCTGTATGCTATATTTGCCATATCCAGTGTGGATATGACAACAGAGTTCTAAAAAATCCTACTAAGCATTCTTTTTGAAAGCAGATTGGCTACACATATAAATAAAAGGGAATGTTTGTGTAAATTAAGCCATCCTAGTCTTGTTTAAGCAGTTAATTTATTAGTTGAGGAAATTATCTTCTAATCCTATTTTACATATAAATTTGAACATGACATGTAATTTCCCTGAAACTCAACTTCTACTTTTATAGAGAACAGCCAGCACTCTACTTTAATGAGACGTATATATACATGACAGAGTTCTAGACTCAAACAATATTGATTCAACAATGTTGAGCTTTCCAGTGGTTTAAATTAGAAGCTTTTTCATGTACAATCTCTGCTTTTCCTTCGTGGCTGTTTTGTCCCAGAAGAGACACAATTCTTAAACTTCTACTTCTTAAAGTGTTCTATGAAATATAATTTAGCTCAGTTCAACAAGCTTTAATTGAGTACCCTAAAGGGAGAAGAGCTATTACCTCTACCCTTGAAGAACTCAAAATTTGATTAGAAAGTGAAAACAAACATAAAAAAGAAAAGTAAGTATATGTACACACTCCGCACTTTAGGAAGTTATCAGTGGCCCGTAGAGCCACCTATCTTCTAATTTAGATGGTACAGAGAACTCAGTGCTGCCAACACTTCGCTAGCACTTCAAAGGGATATATTCTTCCACACACACACACACACACACACACACACACACACACACACACACACCATCTATTAAAAAAGGCCAGGCATGGTGGCTCATGCCTGTAATCCTAGCACTTTGGGAGGCCAAAAGGTCAGTAGTGACCTCTTCAGAGCTAAGTAGTTGTCATGAAGATTTTTACTAATATACACCAAAAGGCTGATATTGCTGAAGGTTTTTTTTTTTTTTTTTAATTTGAGGCTATCATTTACAGCAGTATTCTCTAAACGTCCTTGTTAGATATGCATTGCAGTGCTTAGTACTCATAGTTAAGTCACAGTTTAGTCCCTAGAGTATTTTGCAGTGTATATTTCTCTCCTTTTCTTTGAACCTATTTGTATTTTCATAAATGTCAGAACATCTACCAATTACCTTCAGTCTGTGATTCAGTGATTTTCATGGTCATGAAATCCTAAGACTTGAGAATTGGAAGGGAATTCCAAAAATCTAACCCCTGGCTCCAAACCTCTTAGAAGCTCTCCCCAGCAAGTGCCCTTGCTGCTGCTCCAGATATCTGGAGATTCACCCCATCCAAATAGAGGCTTCTTTACCTTTGAAAATCTCAGGGCAGCCTTCACTATTTCTCTCTGAGACTTGATCAGACACTGCTGTTTCTGTTGCTTCCCAATCACACATCCTTCATCCTAGAAAATTAAAATATTTGATTATTCAATGAAATTAAGTAGTTTCCACTTCCTTACTCTACCCCTTCTCACCTTCCAACTTTTTTCCTGTTTCATTCACTCCTTGTTTTGTCTACTCGTCTTTTCACTTCTTCTGGCCCACTTATCTATGCCACCTGAAAACTCTCATTCCTATGTAAATGGCCCTACTGCTTCAACTGTGTGACAGAATGCTTTCTTCACCTCCTTTTCATAGAATTCGGAGGATACTGTTAACCCTGCAGCTCTCTCTAGTGGCAGGATGCATTCTTTCATGGCTGCACTGTGTGAATGAGATTGGTGTTCCCCTGGCTCCTCATTTCTATTTGTAGACCGTTGTTCCTCCACTCTTGAGTGAAAGCTCCAGCCCCTCTGAGCCTCTTGTCTTCCATCTCCATCACCGTTAACCTCTCACTGTTGCTTTTGTAGTCAGCTTATCTATATCCACACCCATACTTCCTGCCCTTCATTCTCAGATGTTAGGAAGCTATTTTAATGAGGCTGTCACCTTCCTATGCCCTTGACCCTATCTTTTCTATGGGATTTTGTTTCATTATTCATCTACCTTTCCTCTACTTTATCCTTTTCTTAGCCTAAAAACATTTTAGCTATTTCCAATTTCTCTTCCCTCATTTGCATCCTTAAAAGAGTGGTTAATAATTGATTATTCTTATTTTCACATCTCTCATTCATTCCTCAGTCCATTCCTATCTGCTTTGCCACATTGCTGAAATAGTGTTCACTTAGGTCACCAGGGAAGGCCAGTAGACATTTTTAGCCCATATCCTACTGGTTCTTTCTGTTGCATTTGGTAATGTGAATCATGTTCTCTTTAAAATTCTCTCGTCTTCAAAGTCGTACTCCCTTGACATCCTTCCTCTTTCTTTTTTGTGGTCTCCTTTTCTGCCCCCTGAATGTTGGTTTCCCCAAGGTTTCTGTCCTTAGAAGGCTGCTCCCTATACTGCTGACCTAGGTGAGCTGACCCGCTGTCATCAGATCTCTGGCATATGCCTTAGATACATATCCAGTTGCTTGGTAAACCATTAGACTTAGGTGTGTGTCCCATTTGCTGTGTGACCAAAACTGTTGACTTGTCGTCTTCCCTTATTCTCAGATCACATCTCTTTTTCATGTTCTCTGTTTTGATTGGTAGAACCACTCCACCATATCCTGGACAATCATCATGTCCTAGGGATTATTTTTCTCCTAAGTATTTCTCAAATCCATCCTCTTCTCTCCATGTTAACTACTTGTCTACCACCTATTCATCATTTTCTCTCTATCCCAACTATGCACCTGTCTGTCCCAATGTATTTTAAGATTGTTACAACAGTCTCCTAATTATTTTTTTCTACCTTAAGTGCATTTACTACAGAACTGAAGTAGTGAATCTGACCATGTCAGCTCCCGTGTTTGTTTATTTATTTATTTGAGATGGAGTCTCACTCTGTTGCCCAGGCTGGAATGCAGTGGCATGATCTTGGTTCACTGCAACCTCTACCTCCCGGGTTCAAGCAATTCTCCTGTCTCAGCCTCCCAAGTAGCTGGGGTTACAGGTGCCTACCACCACACCTGGCTAATGTTTTTGTGTTTTTAGTAGAGACAGGGTCTCACCACATTGGCCAGGTTGGTTTCGAACTCCTGACCTCAAGTGATCCACCTGCCTTGGCCTCCCAAAGTGCTAGGATTATAGGCATGAGTCACCGTGCCCGGCATTATTTATTTATTTATTTATTTATGAGATGGAGTATTGCTCTGTCTCCCAGGCTGGAGTGCAGTGGTGCAATCTCGGCCTACTGCAACCTCTGCCTCCTGGGTTCAAGTGATTCTCCTGCCGCAGCCTGCTGAGTAGCTGGGACTACAGGCACATGCCACCAAGCCCAGCTAATTTTGGTATTTTTGTAGAGAGAGGGTTTTGCCATGTTGGCCAGGCTGGTCTTGAACCCCTGACCTCAAGTGATCCACCCTTCTCAGCCTCCCAAAGTGCTGGGATTACAGGCCTGAGCCACTGCGCCCAGCCAGCTTCCTTGTTTAGAACCTTTCAATGGCTACCCAAAGTTCCTGAACAAGGCATATATATCCTTTTATGACTCAGCTCCTGACCCCTTCTCTAGCCTGTCTTGTACTACCCCCCTTACTTATATTTCAGTTTAGCAGCACTAAAGTGCATGGAATTTCCCCATAAGCACAACTGTTTCTTGTCCTGTGTCTTTCCTCAGACTGTTCCATCTGCTTGAAATATCACCACCCCTCCTTTAATTAACTCCTTCTTTAGACTCAGTTTGGGTATCATCTAAGACAGCTCCTTAGGTCTACTTCCCACCCCCTAAGCGATAATTAATGCTCTGATAATAGCCTATACATATGTCCATCTGTGTAATCAGCATGTTAGTTTGTAATTATGTTTGTGTGAATATCTTTCCGTTTATACTTATGAACTTCTTAAATCCAAAGACTAGGCCATTACTATCTTTTCATCACTAGTGTCAAATATAGTGCTTGTCACATGTGAACACAATCTCTTTTACAGAAGAGGAAGTTGGGACTCAGAGTTTGTAACTCCCTTAAATGCTTCATTCAAAATGAAAGTAACTTGATTTTTAAAAACCTGGGTTGGGAGGAAATTTAGTAGGGCATAGATGTAAACACTACTGGTGCCTGCTATAGTATGCACCAGAACTGTGAGAAATACATTTGTATTGTTTGTAAGCCACTCGATCTATGGTATTTTGTTATGGTAACCTAAACAGACTAAGACGGTGTCATAAGAAGTATTAGCTCTTAAGCATTTTCTGATTTAAGTGAAGTATAATTGGATAGGCAAATAATATCCATGGAGTATTGATTAAGTGATACAAAGGAAGAGCTTGATTTTTTTCCAGCCAGGTGGTGTGGATTTCTAACATTCTGAAGCACCATAATCAAATATCAGATATTTTACAATTATTCTTTTTTTTTTTTTTTTGAGACGGAGTCTCACTGTGTTGCCCAGGCTGGAGTGCAGTGGCACAATCTCGGCTCACTGCAACCTCCGCCTCCTGGGTTCAAGCAGTTCTCTGCCTCATTCTCCTAAGTAGCTGGGATTACAGGCACCCACCACCACACCCAGCTAATTTTTTGTATTTTTAGTAGAGACAGGGTGTTACCATCTTGGCCAGGCTGGTCTTGAACTTCTGACCTCATGAGCCACCCACCTCGGCCTCCCAAAGTATTGGGATTACAGGCTTGAGCCACGGCTACAATTATTCTTTTAAAATGCTGACTCATGTTAAGTTGCGTTGTCTATTGAGCTTTCCTTAAAGTCATTGCATACTCTCTTAATTACTCTGGATTCTTACTATGAATTAAGTTGTATTTTTAATATTTTATGAATTTACTTTCAACCAATCTGTAAATACTTAAAGAATGCTTCCAGTTTTCTTACCTGTTTGTTATTTCTCTTTCTGTTCTTTGTTCTCCTCTTAATTATCATCAACAAACTTTACCTCCTCAACTGTGTTGAGGGCACTGGGCCAGGCACTGTTTTTATGTATTACAAAGAAGAGACACCATGGCTTGAGTTTTTCTGATGGCCTAGTGTAAAATGTTTATGCAAAGTGTCAATGAAAACAATTATCTTAACAGGATAACAGCCTATTTTGCTTAGAAACATCCTAATTTCCTGTTTTTAGGTTATCCAGAGGTCAGGTAGAGATTCCTTTTTGTACTCTCATGGTGCAGATTCACATCGTGCAAGCATCAGGGGACTTAGATCACAATCCATTTAATTCCAGTGGCTGCATTTATCTTCCCAAGAAAATAATTCCCCCAACTGCTGTTTTTATTTAGTGTCTCTCTTTAAATTTTATCCAATAACCTGTAGTGAAGGTATGACTTCAGTAGCTGTTTACCAGTAGCTGCTTCTTAACTAAGCTGCATCTTAAAGTTCATGTGTTGCCCATTTTGAAGTTCATGTGGCTACCTGCACTGGTCAGAATGTTAACCGTGTTGTCTCTGTTTCCCTCTCTCAGAAATCTGTTACTAACTAAGCATTCAAGCAAGCATCAGGCTTCCAAGTAAGCCCTGACTACATGCTGTGAACTTCTGCCTTAGTGAATCAGCTTCAGCATAGTTTGATAACTGCCTTTTTTCTTCATGTTTAATTGTGCCTTGAGGCTATGGAAAGACTACATTTATCTGTTGAAACAGACTAAGCAGCAAGTGTTCTGACATGTTTGTCGCACAAATTATTGTACGTGACAAAAGGTAATTACATATACAATCAGATCTGGAAGTAAATGGATAATTAGGAGTTAATATATTATCTAGCATAAGAGAAGTACCTTTGAGATTCAAGAAAAGTAAACTAAATACATATCTTTTTAATTGAGTAAAGATTATAAAATATGAGATTTGAAAGAAATGAGATTGTAAAACTCTCCTAAATACAAATACTCACTAAGATATTGTAATATTATCTTTAACAGAGACCGCAAAGATCCTTAGTTTCCTTATTTCCATCAGGCTAAGTATGGTAATCCAACTTTGCATCCCTTCAGGAATCCAAGGCAAAATGGTAATGGGTCTGTATTTATACTTGGGGGCACAAAACTGAGGTCTTATCTCTATAAAGCATAAGAAATGAGATTTGAGTCTGAAATTCAGGTCATCACTTCACCAAAGATTTACTGCTAAAATTGGAGTCTATTTTTTTTCCACTAATTTATTGCCATAGAAGTGATCTCCCTTTTCCTCTTGAGGCAATTGGGATTTAATGATCTTAGTTTGTTTCAGTTACCCTGAATGGCTTGAATTCCATTTTAAATAAGAGAATAAGATGCCTCTGGGGACTTAAATATTTAGTTTTTGGGGATTTTTTGTTTGTTTGTTTCTGTTTTTGGAGACAGAGTCTCATTCTGTTGTCCAGGCTGGAGTGCAGTGGTGCAATCTTGGTTCACTGCAACTTCCACCTCCCAGGTTCAAGCGATTCTCCTGCCTCAGCCTCCTGAGTAGCTGGGACTACAGGTACCCGCCACCACGCCCAGCTAATTGTTGTATTTTTAGAAGAGAAGGGGTTTCGCCTTGTTGGCCAGGCTAATTTCAAACTTCTGGCCTTAAGTAATCTGCCCACCTCAGCCTCCTAAAGTGCTGGGATTACAGGTGTGAACCACCGTGCCCAGCCAAGTATTTAGTTTTAATTTTAGTTCAGCCTTCAAGAAAACAAGCCAGAGTCATTGTTTATAATGAATAGCAAATTATAAGTATTATTTGACTTTCTAAAATTTTAGGGTAAAACATACATGAGTACTTATATTGAAGACTAAACCTAGCTATTGGATTCTCCAAGTGTTCATTTGCCTTATTTTAAGTCATAGCCATTGAGGTGGGGCAAGAGGGGAGAAGAACCACTTAGATTCTTTCAAATTTAGAAAAACTAGTTATTCTCTTCCCTCGTGTTTTTCTTAACAATTGTACTGGGGAAACCCTAGCCTGGTCTGGCTTCCTTCATTCAAGCAACTGCCATATCCTGGAGTATAGATATGTTGGCATACAATTTTTTTCACTGGCTAATTCATATTGTCTTCCTTTGTTGCTCAAGTTCTTCCAAAGTCAATTCATACAAGCAGATCTTGTTTCTTCGTAGCTTCAATGGAGCAAAGTGACTCATCAGAGAGAACTGAAAGTCTATTGAACACCTCTCATCATGAGTTTCAAGGTTTGATTTCCTTAGTATTAGAGGTCTTTGAGTTTCATTGGTGAAGTCATTACATAACTACTTGTTATGTAAGTGTAGCAGATGATATAGTGAATCTGTACGGAAAATTAAATGTATGACCTGGGAATGTTTATTTAACACGTTTGATGGTGGCATCACTAGTTTACAAAAGGAGCAGAACTTTGGTTGTGAAATATTTTAGTACATCCTATGGCACAAATTAAATCAATCAGTCAATAGCCTAGTGTGGCTTTTAGAATAATTATAAAACATTACTAAAATTCAGAGATGTCTTAATTACTAGTAGTTTACATGTCAAGTAAATGATAACATAGCCCTGTTATTAGTGTATATGATATGGATTCAGTGTAGCCTTATGAAATTATGTATCAAAAGGTAACATATGCAGTGAATCTCAACAAATACTTAGTTGATGCCTAGTATTTGCCAGTTACTGGGCTATGTGAAGATACAGATACTAAGCAAAACAAGTCAGTAGCTTTGAGGCACTTACAAAGTACACTATTAGAAGAAGGGAAAAGGCATGTCAACTGTTGAGATATTGGAAGGAGACAAGTGCTGGGATAGCTATGATTCACCCAGACTAAAAATGGAATTATTGATATTTGATTCTTTGGTAGATAAACAAACTAACCCCTAACATCAATATACTGTGAAAAACACTGTGATACAAATGTGTGCAGGGTAGTATGAGGACACAAAAGAGTGACAGCTAAGCCAACCAAGGTGGTCTGGAGAGGCTTCCTGGGAGACTGATTTAGACTTAAGTGTTACGGACTAAGTAAGAGCTACCTGGGTGAAGAAGGAAGGAAAGGAGACTCCATACAGAAGAGCTGAGGAATGAGGAGTGTCCTAGGGTAGACATGGTTTCTTTCTTTCTTTTTTTTTTTTTTTTTTTTTTTGAGACTGAGTTTTGTTCTCATCACCCAGGCTGGAATGCAATGGCATGATCTCAGCTCACTGCAACCTCTGCCTCCTGGGTTCAAGCGATTCTGCTGCCTCAGCCTCCCGAGTAGCTGGGGTTACAGGCACCCACCACCATGCCCAGCTAATGTTTTGTTTTTAAGTAGAGATGGAGTTTCACCATGTTGGCCAGGCTGGTCTTGAACTTCTGACCTCAGGTGATCCACCCACCTCTGCCTCCCAAAGTGCTGGGATTACAGGTGTGAGCCATCATGCCTGGCCCAGTCATGGTTTCTAAGAGAACTAAGAGTAGTTCCTCATTTAGGAGCCTGGATTACATGAAGGGAGAGGAAGCCAAAAGGTTGACCTGGATAAGAGAGCTTTGCGTGTCATGTTAAGGAACTTGAACTTTATCTTGTAGGAAATGGGGAGCCATCAAAGGTTTTAAACAAGGGAATGGTGTAATCAAATTTGTGTTTTAGGTGGATCTCTCTGGCAGCAGTGTGGAGATTGGCTAACCTGGGATATTGGAAGAGAGAGGCAGAGGGTATAGGCAAGACAAAAGGCCACAGGGGAGAGATTATGATGTCTGAACTAGGACAGTAGTAGTAATAGTAGGGATGGAAAGTTGGGAGAAGGCCAGGCGCAGTGGCTCACGCCTATAATCCCAGCACTTTGGGAGGCCAAGGCAGGTGGATCACTTGAGCCCTGGAGTTCCAGACCAGCCTGGCCAACATGTGAAACACTGTCTCTACTAAAAATGCAGAAATTAGCTGGGCATGGGGGCATGCGCCTGTAATCCTAGCTACTCGGGAGGCTGAAGCACAAGAATCACTTGAACCCAGGAGGCAGAGGTTGCAGTGGGGTGAGATTGCACCACTGCGTTCCAGTCTGGGCATCAGAGTGAGACTATGTCTCAAACAAGACAAAACAAAAAAGAAGGTGGAAGAAAGTAAATACAGGAAATATTTAGGAAGTTAAATTGGTACTATTTGTCAATAAATTAGATGGAAGAATTGTGAGAGAGAGGCCAGGCGCAGTGGCTCACGCCTCTAATCCCAGCATTTTGGGAGGCTGAGACAGGTGGATCACGAGGTCAGGAGTTCGAGACCAGCCTGACCAACATAGTGAAACCCCGACTCTACTAAAAATACAAAGATTAGCTGGGTGTGGTGGTGTGTGCCTGTAATCCCAGCTACTCAGGAGGCTGAGGCAGGAGAATTGTTTGAACCTGGGGGGTGGAGGTTGCAGTGAACCAAGATCGCGCCACTGCACTCCAGCCTGGTGGACAGAGCAAGACTCCATCTCAAAAAACAAACCAAAAAAAAAAAAAAAAAAAAAGAATTGTGAGAGAGAGAGGACACAAAACAGACTAAATCCGGATGTTTGGTTTCAGTAATTAGGTAAAGTACTGCTAGTTCATGTATGACCTACCTTACAGTATCAGGAAGCTGAACTCTTATGTTCAGTACTCTCAAGAAGAACAAGCTGTGCCTATGTGTTTCTGTGTGTGCCTGTGGTGTGTGTATTATAAAAATCTAAGTTACATTCAACTATTTGAAGTGAATCTACTTGAGGAAATTATATGACAGGGTCTGTCTTCTATTGGATAATTGTAGGTTTTTATTATTTTTCAAAAATAGGGAATAAAAAAATTGTTGATTAAGAATTTATTAACATTGGCAAGGCACAGTGGCTCATGCCTGTAATCCCAGCACTTTGGTGAGACCTCGTCTCTACTAAAAACACAAAAATTAGCTGGGGTAGTGGCGCACACCTGTTATCCCAGCTACTTGGGAGGCTGAGGCAGGAGAATCACTTGAGCCCAGGAGGCAGAGGTTGCAGTGAGCCAAGATCGTGCCACTGCACTCCAGCCTGGGCAACAGAGTGGGATTCTGTATCCAAAAAAAAGAATTTATTAACATCTTTTTGTATTCATAAAGAATTTTTAGGAAATTTTAATCAAATATCTATTTGTTATTTAGGTTTGAATACATAATATAAATATTTTATCCCAATTGCCAAAACAATTATTTTAAAACTCAGCTACGTAAAGTGCTAATGTTCTTATACTACTAAATGGAAAGTCAGAAGATCCTATTAAAAGTTTATGTAACAAATTCTACTCCTAGATATATACCCAAGAGAAATGAAAACAGTTTTTTACAAAATCCTTGTACATAAATGTTAATAGCAGCACTTTTTTGTTTTTTTGAGATGGAGTCTTGCTCTGTTGCCCAGGCTGGAGTGCAGTGGCACGATCTTGGCTCACTGCAAGCTCCGCCTCCCAGGTTCACGCCATTTTCCTGCCTCAGCCTCCTGAGCAGCTGGGACTACAGGCACCTGCCACCACGCCCGGCTAATTTTTTATATATTTTTTTTAGTAGAGATAGGGTTTCACTGTGTTAGCCAGGATGGTCTCGATCTCCTGACCTCATGATCCACCTGCCTTGGCCTCACAAAGTGCTGGGATTACAGGCGTGAGCCACCGCGCCCGGCCTAACAGCATGATTTTTAATGACCAAAGAAGATAAATGTCCATCAACTGATGATTGGATAAACAAGGTGTAGTATATCCATTCAATATATTATTATTTGTCAATAAAAAGGAATGAAGTAATGCATGCTACATGAACCTTGAAAGCATTATGCTTATGTGAAAGAAGCCAATTACAAAAGACCAGGTACATCTTTTTGTTTTGTTTGCTTTGTTTTGTGTTGTTTTGTTTTAAATAGAGGCAGGGTCTTGCTCTGCTGCCCATCCTGGGGTACAGTTCATTGCTCACCGCAGCCTCCACCTCCTGGACTCAAGCTAGCCTTCCACCTCAGCCTCCCAAGTAGCTAGGACTTCTGGTGTGCACTACCACTGCCAGCTAATGTTTTAATTGTATGTCAACACAGGGTCTCACCATGTTGCCCCGGCTGGTCTCAAACTCCTAGTCTCAAGCCTTGGGCTTGGCCTCTCAAAGTGTTAGGATTACAGGTGTGAGCCACCATGGCAGGCCAGAAGACCACATGTTACTTGATTCCCATTTGGAAAGTGATTGCTAATGGCTATGGGGATTCATTCAAGGGCTCTAAAATTGGTTGAGATGGCTGCACAATTCAGTGAATAGAGTCAAAACCATTGATTTGTGCCCTTTAAATGAGTGAACTCTATGGTACATCTCAAAGCTGTTAAAAAAAAAAAAAAACTTTAGAAATTATATAACAAGAAGTAGAGGTTTAATTGTATTAAAATTATAAAAACAAAAATAGACAAAAATGGTAAGATAGCTACCCAAGAAGAGAGCTGGTATAAAGTAAGATAAACTCTCATATGTGATAGCTGTAAAATCATACAAAATTAGAAAAATAAGCCTATTAGGGATAGTGAGATAATCACTAGAACTAAAAGAGGAGTTAAAGGCCAGGTGCAGTGGCTCATGCTTATAATCCCAGCATTTTGGGAGACTGAGGAGGGTGGATCCCTTGAGGCCAGGAGTTCGAGACCAGCCTGGGCAACATGGCGAAACCCTGTCTCTACAAAAAACACAAAAGGTAGCCCGGTGTGGTGGTTTGTGCCTGTAGTCCCAGCTGCTTGGGAGGCTGAGGCACAAGAATTGCTTGAACCTGAGGCCAGGCGCAGTGGCTCATGCCTGTAATCCCAACACTTTGGGAGGCCAAGATGGGTGGATCATGAGGTCAGGAGTTCGAGACCAGCCTGACCAACATGGTTAAACCCCGTCTCTAAACTAAAAATACAAAAAATTAGCTGGGCGTGGTGGCATGAGCCTGTAATCCCAGCTAGCTACTCAGGAGGCTGAGGCAGGAGAATTGCTTGAACCTGGGAGGTGGAGGTTGCAGTGAGCTGAGATCACACCACTGCACTCCAACCTGAGCAACAGAGCAAGACTCCATCTTAAAAAAAAAAGAATTGCTTGAACCCGGAAGGAGGAGGTTGCAGTGAGCCGAGATCGTGCCACTGCAGTCCAGTCTGGGTGACAGAGCGAGGACTCTGTCTCAAAACAACAGCAGAAAACACAAAAAACAAACAAATAAATAAATAAGGAGTTAAACATGGTTACTTCTGAGTATGACAGTGAACTATTGGTTTCATGATATACTCCATTTGATTATTAACTATATATTTGATAAAATTAATTTTAATAAATTAACCTCATAAATTCACATGTATGTATCTATATGCTATTTTAGCCAAGGTAGTGACAAAAAAATCAAAATAAAGCAAATATGGACGTGTGTAAATCCGATTATGTAAATTTTACTGTGTGCCTCTTTTTTCTTGTTTTTTTTTTTTTCAAGTTCCATACTCACCTAGAGGTTTTCTAGGACTACTACATTAGCTTAGCATAAAAAAATAAGAACATTCTACCTTTGCATGTACAGTTCACCTGAGTGAAGTGACTTGAAGAGACCAATTCCTTTAAGCAGCTTCTGCAGCATGAAGTGCTCAGAACTCACTCCTAGTCCTCATAAAGGTGGGAGTGAAAGGACTGGCTGAGAGCAAGTCTAGCAGATGGGACATTGGAAGAGGGCAGGCTTGGGTGAGGGTGCATGAGATTCCAGAAGGTAGCATGAAGGCAATTAACACCTGAAGGGAAAAAAGTTAATTTTTCCCTTTTGTGCCTTCAGTATTGTGCTGAAGGCACAATACTGTTTTGCTTTTTTGTATTGTAGTTTTTGCTTATGCTCCTTCGGACTGCTACTTAAAATTCTGTGCTACATGTGGAGTTTTCCAAATGTGGTGTTAAAGATGGCTAGAAAGGAAGGAAAATCCAGGTGCTTTAAAAATCATATGGAGTTCATCATTTGACCTCACAATATATTTAGAAAAGGACTTGTAGTTCTTTCCAATGTAGCTAATTTAGTAAGACCCATTTTTCTTGAATTCCCAGTGGCGAATTACTCAGGATTTGTTTGAAGGACAAGTGTTTCTTCCTTTAAGCAGTACTAGGGTTTAGGACTTTTGTTGTTTAAATCTCTGGAGCACTCTAGGAACCCTGGTCTCAGCTTTGTTTTTTGGTGGCAAAGGAAAAATGATCTCCTGGTTTACTTTTGGAATCCACAAAGCAACTCTGAGGTCCCAGGTGGATTTAGTGTTTGGAAAAGGGAACTTGGGGGACTGAGGTTGACCCTGAGCCCCCAGGTCACTGTTCACGTTTACAAAAGCAAACCTGGTATCCCCAGTTGCTTTTCTCTTGAGGTTGGCTTAACTTTATTTTTCTTCTGTCCTGGGTCACTGCCCCTGAGGTGCTTCAAAAGCAAAACCCAAAAGACCTAAAACAAAGAAAGCTAAATCAGATTCAAGGAAAAAATGACCTGGCACTGTGGGTTCACTTTTAAAAAGGCAAAAAGTCACTTCAAGAGTTTCATAGAATAGTTTTAAGTCTGCCTAGATTCATTGTGTCATTTGTACAAAGTGATCTCAACAGGTCTGAGACCCCAAGTTCCTTGGGCATGGATTGAGAATGAGTCTGTAGGATGGGAAACTGTCAGCAAGCTAAATGGGTTGACACAAATGAATTCCTCAGTGATTCTGAAGTGATTCGACTATTTTGAGCTATATAGGACCACCCATGTAACACTTCTTTCCTTAAGCTGATCTTTTTGTTTGCTGGACACACACAGGGAATGCTGAGGAAGTGAAACGTACAACTCACTTACAAATATTGGCATACATCCACTTTATGTTATCAGATTAGTTATGAAGGGTATTTTTGAATCCTTGGTGAAAAAAAAACTTGGGATACTAATTTCAGATAATCTTACAAATCATGATGAGGTAGAACTCAGGCACATGATTTTGCTTTTTCATTTTTATATCATCTATACTTTGCTTACTTCCCAAAAGGATTTAAGGTGGAATTACTTTACTTGACTATTGGAAGAAACTCATTTATAGAACTTAATACCAATTTTCATTATCATGTGCCCGACTTTATCCTTTAATAAGTAATTGTAAAATTGCTTTTGGGTAATCTGGGGAGATTTTTGTTTTTGTTCATGTTTGATCTACATCTTTGAACTTCAGGTATATGTGTTAACTAATAAATTCACCTGTTGAGACCATGTCCTACTGTTTATTTACAAGACTGAAAGAGATTTTGTGTGATTAATAACGAACATATTATTTGTGCATATTGCCATCTGAAGGAAGCAAAACTTAAGTAGAGAAGTGAGACTTTTCATAATGTAGATCTTAATATTAAGAACATAGTGCATCCTGTGAAGCTTAACCAATTGTGAGAGGCAGTCCACAAGGCAATGACTGTTGGGGTGGAGCAAAGGCAAGTATCAGTGTTTGTACCTGGCAACACCCCCGTTTCCCCTTTTCTTCCCGTCACACTCTGACTCCAGAGCAATCATGTTCTTTTAAAGTCATCCCAATCAAAGACCAGGGTCATCTTGGTCAGAACAGGCATGGATAGCCACCTGTAGAAATGGGTTCAGTCCATAAAATCTGGCCTGGCATAATGTTAGGTGGGACCCAGGAATAAAGTCCTGGTTTTATGTTTTATCCTTCACTTCAATAGAACTGAATTATAAAAAGTGAAAAATGACCTTATAATTGTTATGGGTGAAGGAGACTGGTAGACCATTCAGAAATATTAACGCTGCTTTCTCCAGGAAGATCATTTAACTCACTTAACATTAGACCCAGCGCTGTATCATGATGGAGTATATCCTCTTTATCAGCATCCCAATGAAAAGCTGAGAGAGATACAGAGATGTCACTTCACTATATTCACTTGCCATAGTTTGCCTGCAAGCCAACATTGGCCTTTTTCAGAGAGCTATCAACATAAGCTAAAGTAGCCTGTAGCCTAAGAAAAAAGCTCCCAAGGAAACTTGGAATAATGGTCTGGCATCATTAATCAGTTATTTCCCAAATATCTACTGAGTGGTTACACTGTGCTAGACACACTTTATGAGCTTGCCTGCCCAGCTTTGAAGTTTGTTTCTATTTACTTGTTCCAGCAGTACTATGCATTTGAAAAATCCTTACACACATGAAAATGAGAAATGAGAATATGAGATCAACATGCTTGCTGGCTCCATCTTTGCTCTCTGCCCACGTTCATGTGTGGTCTTTGGGACACAAACACTGAAATGTCTCAGCCATTGGATCTTCAGCCATTGGATTCATAGACTGAGTGGAATGAGCAGGCAGTCACCAGCTTCTATATAAGTTAATGGCTTCTATCTTATTCTATATTAAAGGATAGTAGCTTCCTCATGTGTTACTGTAGTTTAAATTACTAGGATTCTGTGTGAATAGCTTTTCTTTATAATTTCTTCCATGTTAAAGATTACTGCTTTAGTCCTATCTTACAATGTAAGCTCCTTGAGGAAAGATACTTTGTTTTGTTCCAATACTGTATCTCTGGTACCTAGCACAGTATCTAGCACATGATAGGTGGGCAGACAATATATGTTGAATAAATAAATGAATGTTATCTAGATCGTTGGCCTTTTTATCTGCATTGGCAATTAATACCTTAACCATTAATTTGCAAATTCATGCAAATTTCTATAGATATCTGTAAATTAACTGTGTATAATATGTATTTCTATACATATTTTTACAAAGATTAATGTAAATATGAAAGCATATAGATTTGTCTACATATGGGCAGGTAGGTTTAATTTTGTGGTTCCTGTAATTTCTAGGGATTTGCACATAAGAGATTTGCATATAAGTATCTGACCATATGTGAACATTGTAAGCATAGAGTTTCTTTATCTAGGACAGTCTGGTTTTGTGCTGTAAAAGAATCAATTCTGTATTCACAGTTGGAGTTGGTGCGGGTTTTTCATTCATTAAGTCAGCTCCTCCTTTCCCGCTTGGGGGTAAATCAGCCTAGAGAAAAAGAGCCTTAAGAGGTTGCTTTCTGCTGACACTGTGCATTGCACATGCACAGTTGTGCAAATACACACATACACCTGAAAGAAGAATCCTTGAAAATGAGGCTTCTGTTGACAACTCTGTGAGGGGTGTTCATTATTGAAATTTATTTTAATATATAAACATATAAACCTTATTTATAACTATAGTATTAACACATATTCATTGTAGAGTATTACAAAAATAAAGAAAATAACAGATAACCTTAATCCCACCACATAAATAACAATCGTTCTTTTTTAAAAATTATTATTTTAGAGGTGAAGTCTCATTATGTTGCCCGGGGTGGACTGTTAACTCCCGGGCTCAAGTGATCCTCCCGCCTCAGTCTCTAGAGTAGCTAGGACTACAGGAACACATCACCATGCCCAGCTTATAACAGGCATCCTTAACATTTTTGCAAATTTTCTTCCAGTCTTTTTGGATGGGTTTTTATGTAACTCCTAAGTAGCAACATTTATCATAAACATTATCCCATGTTATTTAAAATTCTTCATAAATGTTAATTTTAATAACCACATGATAGTCATCATACAGATATACCTCACTACTTAACCAGTCTCTTAATATTGAGATTCAGGCTTTTTTCAGTTTTTGATAACACAAATAGCATTTTTGAGATTAATATCTTTGTGCATAAATTTTTTTTTCTGTTTCCCAAAGTTGCTTTCCAAGAAGTAGGATTGCTGAATCAAAGCGAATGGCCATTTTTAATAAGGTTCTTAAACACATTGCAGAATCACATTCCAGAGAACTTATACTAATTTACACTCTTACCATCTGAGTGTATGAAAGTAACTTTTCCTCTTTGTGAAAGGAGGGAAAAACGTGGCCAAACACAGTTAAAAATTACACAGAACTTTAAATAAGTTCCCTTTTCTTTTTCAGACAGTATATTCTTTAACATTGTCTCAGTATAGTTTCTATCCTAGTGTTTCAACTTTTGGTATGGCCCAGAATGGTATCTTGTCTGAAAGAAAATAGAGTGGCTTTTCATAGTTAATATTTTCATTATAGAATTTTCTGCCTGTTGCAAGAAAATCTCTATTAATACCTGTAAATTGGATAGGGAAAGAGTCAAACAAGTTTTTTACCTTCATCAAGAAAAGCTAGTTTCTGGTAACCTTTCTTTATGAGGTTTTAATCACCCCAGAGTTTTATCCCTCTCAGAGTCAGTGGTTGTCTCTTGTATCCCATGAGTAAATGCAAATATTTCCTCCATTTGAAAGCAAAACCAGTAAGACCCCTTACTTATAAAGTGAGTTAAAACAAAAAGAAAAAATATAAAAACTAAAGGAAGGTAGTAAGTAAAGCATTTAGCTTTCTGAAACAATTCAAATGGGGATAGGAAGTTGGTTTTAAATGGCTTAAAGGGGATTAGGGTTTTAAAGTTGGATAAAGAGTTTGGTGCTTTGGTTTAGGCATGGCATTGCTTTTAAAAGATTACTTCCATATTTGACAATGATTCTAACTGGAGATTATAAAGTAAATAGTCAATTTTAAGACACCACGGGAAACAAGAGGGTTTCTTTTTTGTTGTTGTTTGTTTATACAAAATGGTAGCCTAGAGTTAACAGGCTGAATCCTGAAGCCCTCATTTCATAATACTACGGAGGATCTATCACCAGAGAAAATCCAGCAGAGGTTGTTAAATGCACTTAATTGAGATTATCTGAGCTTTTGGTTTAAATTACTTTGGAAAAAGTCTTAGGTGCAAACAGCGTCCTTGAAAGGTAAACATACTTACCTCTAAGAAAAAGAGATTCAATTTAAGTTCTTTAAAATTCTTCATACAGGTTAGTAGCGCCAACCTTTATTAATTACATCTGGGTACTGACTAATGTGTAAAGATAAAATTTTTATACATCAGTACAAGGATTAATATATATTCTATTAACAGTGTTTTCATTATTTTACAATTATTTGAAAACACAAAGTATTTTACTAGAAAACAACCCCTGGCACTTTTAGTAATTTCAAAGTAAAAAGATCTATTTTTGTTGTAAAGTACAGTTAATGAAGTTTTAAAAATGAATTTCCTTATTCTGTTCTATCTAAGAAGCAGGCTATATTAAAGTAGAACAAGGATAGCATATAATTTGTATGTTAACTGGGTAAATAATCAAAAGTTGATTTAACATTTCCCCCATCTTTCGCAGCTTCTTGACCTGTTCATGGTTTGGGATTGGTCTACTTATCTAGCTGATTATGGACAGCCAGCTTCTAAGTACCTTCGAGTGAATCCAAACACAGCCCTTACTCTTTTGGAGAAGTGAGTACATTCTGAAAACTTTTTTGTATAATATTTTAGCACCTTTTGATTCAGTGATAAACTAAAGAACTAGAGATTTGTCAAAAAAGAAAAGTCTAGATAGAGCTTAAAAGCTCATTCTAGTTTAATGACCAAAAAATAAGCTTTTCTTTCTTGCCCTTCAGAGTTGGTGTCATTTCATAAGCAACTGCTGTTTATATTGATGTGAACAAAACATCTTTCCTTTTGTATCCAGAATTGCAAGCTTAATTGACCTTAGAAATATGTTTACTGGGGATGTGACAATTGGAGCTTTCTTTTAAAAAAAAAAAATCTATAACTCAGGAAAGAAGGTATTTTGTCAAATGTGACCAGGAATTGGAATGTTTGCCACCAGTGTTATCTAAATCTCAGCACTGTGGACTTGGATTCTTTGCAGGTAGAGAAATATGTGATTTGAAATAAGCAATACAGTAAAAACTGAGGTAATAGGATTTACTGATGCATCTTGTCCAACTAAACATAAATTTAGGTGTTAACTTTTCCCTCTCATTATGTGACAGACTTTTTCTTTACTCAATCATATTTCATTTAAAATATCACTATTGGGAGGCCCTCTGAATCTGCTGTGATTCTGGGGGCTGCTGGATAAGAAAATAAAAATAAAAAAGTGTCACTATTAAAATTTTCAGCTTTTAAATTAAAATTGTTATTATTTTCCTATATTTCAAAATATCTATAGTGAATTTGATGTGAAAGGACAAGAGGAAGTGTTTAAAATAAATGTAAATTTATGTTACAATGTCATGAAATGCAACTGAGGCAAAAAATTGCTAGTTTACATTTTCTAATGTTATTTTCCTTTCACCTTATCTTGCTATGAATATGATTAGCTGAGTCTATACAGGGTATGTATTTATTTTAGCATACTTTGTGGAATAATATTAGAAAATAGTATGATAGTAGCAAACCGAGCATATTTTAGATGTATATACTAATGCAAAAATACCACTTAATATAGAATGTAAAATAAAGCTTCTATTTTTTTGCATGGTTACTATATCTGTATGTTTATTTAGAACCTACTTTCTTTGAACTATATTTTTCAAGCATAGGATTAGTGTGGGATAATTCAGAGCATGCCGAGATATTTTACTTGTGACAGCTTAGCTATTAATTTTCTTTTACTAAGCTTCTTCATTCACATATGTTTCTAGGATGAAGGATACTAGCAAAAAGAACAATATATTTGCTCAGTTCAGGAAGAATGATCGAGACAAACAGAAGTTGATAGAGACAGTTGTGAAACAGCTGAGAAGTTTGGTGAATGGTATGTCCCAGCACACGTAGACCTCACGTCGCTTGCACTCAGTGACACCAAATCCATGATTCAACATTGATCTTGAGCAAGTATTGGTCATGATATAGTAATTTGTTTACAGAATCCAAAAATACAATAGAGAAGATACATGAGGGCTTAAACAAGAAATAGTAATAAATGTCATTTGTATGGATTTTTAAATAATTGAATACTATTTTATATATGGAAAAAATGACCATTTTTTCACTTTTAGGGGAAAATGCAAAAGTGTAAAACATAAATTGTCACAAATTGTACATGAAATTGATTACAAATACATTTGAAAAACGTATGCCTTTACTCGTAAGTAGTTTTTTCTATTTAGACTTGAATGATAATCTGCTTTTTGATCAGTATATGGCTTTGGAATTCAATTATGTCTGATATGGTAGTTTTTCACTACCATTTTCTGACTTTTAGCTTTTATTTTCACCTCATTGTGATTTAAGCAGACCAAAATTTCTAATTCTGCTAATTCTGAAGGGGAAATAGACAAATCTTTAAAGCTTCTTGAAATCAAACTTGATTTAACTCAGTAAGAATGTGAATTATTTGTTCTACTTGGGTGGTTTAATTTAATCGTTCTGAATATGAACAAAAGGTTTTGGATTTTCTAAAGATGCAGTGTTGTTTCTGTTCATCAGGGTTAATATTTCTAACTATATTGCTTGTAGCCGACCCCATTCTGGATTTGTTTGGTTTGGTTTGGTTCCAGTTAAAAGAGAGGACAGGAATTAAATGGGGCTAACCACTTCAGGTGCAGCTTGTGCGAGGGTAGATGGTTCCTGCACACAGAAGTTACCACAGGGGTCAGGTTACTTTCTTCAAATAGCAGATTTCAGTACTGTATCCTCATTGTGGAAACAAGCCAAACCAAATGAACTCTGGAAAACCTAAAACAAATGTACATTTTCCTTTTGTGTACGTTTCCGTGGTCCAAATGACAATATAAATCCAGTCTTTATTATACCTTTGTTGTATTTATGCTGAATCCTCCCTTTGCCTTTTCAGGATTTAGGCCTGTAAGAAACTATGCCTGACTCTGTAAAATAAGTGTAAAGAATTATACGTACATCTCTGGATTTTGTGATGAAATATTAAAAATATTGAGCAAGTTGTTGAAAATGCATTACTATTTTGTCTATTCAGAGCTTACTGATTTAAAACAAGTGCTTCCTGGAGAAAAGGCATATTATTTCCTAGTTATTGGAATGGGAGTGGCACCAAAACACTCTCTCTCTATATATATATATATATACACACACACACATATATATATAGTTTGGCTTAGTTCAAATATAGTTCAAAGAAAGTAGGTACTAAACATACAGCTATAGTAACCATGCATATATATACACACCTATATGTGTGTACACACACACATATATACACACATATATATATATGCGCACTTGTTCTCTTGATCATCTCTTAATCCAAAGTATTTAATGTTTTTTAAAATACTACATAAAAAGCATGGTACTTCTTCAGGCACAGGGAAATCTGGAAGAGAGGAGCGGTGAACAGCTAGCTCTCTTTGAAGACCAGAATGGGGCTGTCCTTCGCACCTTACCCAACCCTCCAGCGTACTTAGGGTGTCTCCCCTGCTTTGGCTGAGACGTCCCGGGATTCAGAGAGATACCACCTTTGCACTACCTGGAGCAGACCACTGTGGGTCCTCTTTCCTCTTTTCAATAATATAAACACCCAGCACCCTCCACACACACCCCAGGTTGCGCTGTAGGGACGAGGACGAGTGAGTCCTGAGGCATTTGGAACCCTTGAATGGGAGGCACAAAGCCCAGAACGCAGCAGTGTAGATTGACAAGAGTCGTCAGGCAAACTCGGGGGAGGGAGGGAAGGATGTGCAGGGAAGGATGAATTCGGTCCTTGAGACCGGAAAGGTGCTCTTGGGTATCCGCTTCTGGAGGCTTAGGACGTCTTTATGAAGCCTAGGGCAGCAGTGGAATTGCCATCTTTGGAAGGATACCTGATGTGGTAGATCAGAGAGCCGGGAGAGGTGGGGAGCTGTCGGAGAATCTCGGCTGCGCTATCCCTCGTGGGCAGTCGACGACTGCAGTTTCCCTGAAATAGTTGGAGCAAAGGAGAGAAAAGCCCAGTTCTTTCACCTTGGAGTGGCGAGAGAAGGGCACCTAGAAGCTCGAAGGCGGGGACCGAAGAGAGAGCCAGCAGCCGGGGATGGGCCAGGAGCGCTGTGGGGCGCAAGCCCGGGTCAGTTCTGCGCGTTGGGTTCGCCCACTTTCCGAGCGCTTAGAAGAGCCGGGAAGCTCTGGCGCGAACCCACAGGCCCCGCCCGAGGAGGCGTGCGGGGCGAGACCCCAGCCCAGCTCAAGCGCCCCAGCGCCTGCCACTCCCTACTCAGAGCCCCTCCGTGAGTGCGCTGCTGCCCACTGCCTCCAATCACCACTCTGCGTGGAGCGCTTTAAATATGCAAAGACACGTCACGTTGTGTGAACCGGGATCGGTCCGTAGGGAGGGAGCCAATATCTATATAAACGTGTCCAGGGTGGGCCAAGAAGGGTTAAACGACTGGAGGAGGGAGAGGTGGGGCGGGGGTCTGCAGACCAGGTTGGTAACACTGGTGAGTTGCTCTTCTTTCGCCCTCCTTCGCTGCTTCTATGCAAAGGGTGCTGAGCCCGGGGGAAGGTGGGAGGTGCCCCGCGGAGCGGGGAGTAAGCGTTCCCGAGGAAGCGGGCACCTTCGAGAGGGACTGGCAATTTGGGCCCAGGAGCCGGGAGAAAGTTCTGAGTGCGCCGGCCTCGAGGAAGGCACGTTCCCTAAGGGCGCACGGTCACTACCGTCTTTCACCGCCTGTTTTTAGAACGGAGTTCTCGGCGGAGCTTATAAATCTCAGACTTGGCTCCCAAACCCCAGGCCTTTTGCAGACGGAACAGGTGAGCACTGCGCACTGCTCGCGCCCGGGTTCTTGCGTCCCCTTCTGTCCCTGCGCTCTGAGCGGCCTGGCCCCCGCAGGCTCATCATGTTCCCTTGGGGGCTGAGCTGCCTGTCAGTGCTGGGGGCGGCGGGCACTGCTATCCTGTGCGCGGGCCTGCTGCTCAGCCTGGCCCAGCACCTCTGGACCCTCCGCTGGATGCTGAGCCGGGACCGGGCCTCCACCCTGCCTCTGCCCAAGGGCTCCATGGGCTGGCCTTTCTTCGGCGAAACGCTGCACTGGTTAGTTCAGGTGAGCAGTCCTTCGACCCCGAGCGCTAATACGGCCCCTTCTTCCTCCGGCTCCCACTGGACCCTCCTCAGCCTCAATGCCCATGGGATTTGTGGCCAGTCCCTGCCCATCGCCCACGACCCCGGGAAGCGCGCACAACTCTCGCCTTTGCCTGGCTCCTCTGTTCCCTCGAAGGGACCTCAAGTCACTGGAATTCTCCCCAGAGCAACTTCCCGACACAATGCAGGGGGTAAACAGAAGGGGTTTTAGGAAGGAGTCTGAGGAGCACGTCCTGCAAGCATAGAAAAGGAGCCTGAGGCTTGTCTCAGCTGTGAGCCCTTGGGCGCTCACGTCTTCATTCTGAGTCTGTTTCCTCATCTCACCAATAGGAACAGGAGCATGTATATTCCCATAGTGTAGTTGCCAGGCCCACTGGGGATCTTGTTTTGTAAATGCGCCAGCCAGAGACAGAGAGTTGTGATCAAAAGGCAGCTGGGAGGTCTGGGTCAGATCCCCGGCCCAGGCCCAGAAGTTCCAGCTCTCCACGCTCCGCCTCACTCGCAGGGCTCGCGCTTCCACAGTTCCCGCCGAGAGCGCTATGGGACAGTGTTCAAGACGCACCTGCTGGGCAGGCCAGTGATCCGCGTGAGCGGCGCGGAGAACGTGCGCACCATCCTGCTGGGCGAGCACCGCCTGGTGCGCAGCCAGTGGCCACAGAGCGCGCACATCCTGCTGGGCTCGCACACACTGCTTGGTGCGGTCGGCGAGCCACACCGGCGGCGGCGCAAGGTGAGTGGAAACGGGAATGGGTAGTAGAAAGGTCGGATCCGCGGTCCCCAGCATCTGCCATGGGCCAAGCCAGGGCCCCGGTGTTGGATTCACTGTGAACCTGACCAAGGTCCCTGGTAACCAGCGGGTGGCCTTGGACGGGTCCGTTATCTTCAGCTTCTGTTTACAGAGTTAGGACTGCGCTAAAAGGTTCTTTCATCTCCCATCTTCCGTGGCTGTGATAGCAGAAGCGCTGGAGACTCAGACTAGAGAGGGGCCAGGGAAGACTTCTTAGAGGAGATGGCATCTGGAGCCTGGATGGATGGGAGGGACTGTGTGCATCAGAGCAGAACTGGGGGAAATGGCGAAAGCAAAAGCCAGCAAGTTTAGGTCTGGGCCTCTTAGAAAAGGGGGAAAGGACCTGAACTGGCCTTCTGGCTACTCCGGAATCGCCAAGCAGAGGAGGCCTGACCGCCGCCAGCGCTGATCACGCGCGCTCCCACAGGTCCTGGCGCGCGCGTTCAGCCGCGCCGCGCTGGAGCGCTACGTGCCGCGCCTGCAGGGGGCGCTGCGCCATGAGGTGCGCTCCTGGTGCGCGGCGGGCGGGCCTGTCTCAGTCTACGACGCCGCCAAAGCGCTCACCTTCCGCATGGCCGCGCGCATCCTGCTGGGGTTGCGGCTGGACGAGGCGCAGTGCGCCACGCTGGCCCGGACCTTCGAGCATCTCGTGGAGAACCTCTTCTCACTGCCTCTGGACGTTCCCTTCAGTGGCCTGCGCAAGGTACGGCTGCCCGGGCTCCAGACCTTCTTCTGAGACTCCGCGGCGCGGACGGGCCTCCCAGACCCAGACAGGACGCCCACTGCGCACCCCGCGCGTGCGTCACCTCTGCTGGGGAACGGCGGCGAAGTCCGGGGGTGGGAGGCGTCGTGGCGGTGGCGTGGCGGTGGGCTCTGGGCCTGGCCTCTGTGCTGGTTCGCTGGTGTGACCTGGGGCTGGCCACACGCCCTCCGTGGGACCCCTGCCGCTACGCGCTCCAGCCTGAGCAAGTGCGAGCCGCCAGAGTTTGGGGTCCGACTCTTCCCACAGCGGCGCCTCTGGGGCCGGCCTCCATCACTTATTCGGAAGCCCAGATGGCTGTGGAACCGAGGAGAGTGTGAGGGCTGCGGATGCGCCCCGGCCCAGCCCGGCGCCAGCCCCGGACCCAAGGGGGTGGGCGTCAGCTCCACAAGCCCTGGATCCGCTAGGTTTCTGGATCAGAGAACCGCTGCTTCTCCAGACTTCAGAACAATGGGGAGGACCCTGAGAGCAGCTAGGATGCCCCATCCCGCCTTTTGGTCCCCCTGTTCTGGGACTTCCCACTGTTTGATTCCCTGGTTTTCAGTCACCTGCATAAAAATATGTGTAAAGGATCATGCTATATGCTGATCACCGTGGATACATTTTCTGATCTAATCCTTGCAGCCTGCAAAGTGTTATTATTCTCATTTTATTGGCCAAACTTATTTTATTGACTTATCCAAGATCACACCGTTAGTAGGGGCAGACACAAACTTGAACCCCATCTCCTCTGACTGTGGAACTCAAGTGCTGAATTACAGTGCTTTCCGGGGGTGGGGGATGCTTTTGCTGTGGCTATTCCCTGAACTCTGGAGAGGCATCCTCTCTTCCCCACGCCCTTACAGAGGCTAATGCTTACAACATCCAATAGTATCTTCTAAGTCAGAGCTTTGCTGGGTGCATCAAGGTGCCCCAGCCTGAGCCTAGTGCAGAGAAAGGGCAATGGGCTGACCCTAGCCGCACTGGGCTCTGTGCCAGGCATGGACATGGACAGCTGTGTGACTCTGGGCAATTGCTTGACCTCTCTGAACCTCAGCATCCTCTCCTCAGGATGACAGTAACTCTGCTGTGGCTTAGAGGAGGCTTGTGATAATCAAGACAGAATGGCATTTGTGGACAGTGGACATACCCCTGACCATCTACTGAGCCCAGCCATATGCCAGGCCAGGAGCTAAGCTGGGGAGCTGTTAACACAAGGATGTTGGCAGAGCCAGTGCTGAGAAGGTTTTCTGGGTAAGTGGCCAGGCCTGGCCCCCTTAGCCTTCTTGCCCCATCTTTCTTCTCAGGGCATCCGGGCAAGGGACCAGCTGCATCAGCACCTGGAGGGGGCTATTTCTGAGAAGCTGCATGAGGACAAGGCTGCAGAGCCGGGTGATGCCCTGGAGCTGATCATTCACAGTGCAAGGGAACTGGGCCATGAGCCCTCCATGCAGGAGCTGAAGGTGGGTGCTGAGAGGCCGCTCCTTCTCCCCTCTTTTGCATTCCCAGCAGGTCCCTACACCAATGCTGCATCCCCAGAGCCACATCCTGTGTAGCCCCACTTTGAGGCACAGGCAGTCCTCAAGATGAGGGGCAAGAGGAGACCTGGGTTCCACTAATGACTCAGCCACAGTCACTAGCTGTGCCAGGCTCCACACTGGGACTGGGAATACAGTGGCGAGCCTTCAGCCAGCTACCACCCTGGTCAGTAGGAGAATTGAAGGCAAGAATGCTAGGCCCATCTTTGCAGGTTTCTGGCCACAAACGGCTCTCTCTCCATTCCTTCCCCCACTGCCCTTCTCTGCCACTCCATGCCTTCGCCTCTGCTGTCCCCCTGCCTACAAAGCCCTCATTATTCATTTTTTCTACAAACTCTAAGGGGCTCAGGATCAAACTCCACATCCTCAAAGTTCCCTTCTTCCTTCCAAAATCACCTCTCTCCTTCTATGAGCTACCTTGGCACCTGGCACCTCTATCTGTCTGTCTTGTTGCTGTGGATCTCCTGGAGAATTAGGACCCCTCCCCTTGTACACATAGCACACACAAAGTGGAGGGGAGGTAGGAAGCTTTGGAATGGCTCAGGACTTGCTTGAGCACCCAAAAAGGAGTGGAGACCTTGGGGGGAGGGGAAGTTAGAAATAGGGAGACCTCAATCTTCCATAAGCAACTCCCACCCATCCTTTCTCTGGGCCTCAGTTTCCTGCTTTCTACCAGACATCCCTGAAGGGTGGGCCTCAGCTTTAGCTTCTTTTCTGAGAATGGAACTAATAAGAACATGAGCAATGGGCTCA
This sequence comes from Piliocolobus tephrosceles, assembly GCF_002776525.5. NCBI lineage: Eukaryota > Metazoa > Chordata > Mammalia > Primates > Cercopithecidae > Piliocolobus > Piliocolobus tephrosceles. The sequence continues at coordinate 40,632,139 of NC_045442.1, read as the reverse complement.
TGAGTCCTGGGGGAGCCAGGTGGACAGGGACTGTTGAGGGCTAAGGGGAGTGGAGTAGAAAGGAGTAGACAGGACTGGGGAGGAGTGACAGCACCCTCCAGGTTCTCAGGAAGGGACTCACTAGCCAGGAGTCTTCAATTCTGGGCTGGACATCAGGGGCCAGGCAGGGAGGATGCTGGGGCTCTAGAGTCTCCATCCCAGTTACCCTCTTGTCTGGGGCAGGGTGGGTTAGTGAGCAACCAGGTCATTCATTCCACAAATATTATGATGTACCTATTCAGTGCCGGGCTCCACACTGGGACTGGGAGTACAGTGGTGAGCGAAACACAGCCCATGTCCTCCAGGTTCAGGAAGGGAAGGAAGACGTTCATCCTGTGATAGCAGGAATCAGTGTATAAAACAAACGGTGGGTGCTTCCAGCAAGGAAGACACTGGGACCTGAGAGAACAGAGGCAGGGCATTGGAGCCTGGAGGATGAAGCCACCAGGCCCCTCGCGTGCCCTTCCTGGGCAGAGCAGACCAGGAAGACATTTAGTGACTCCCTGGGACCATTCCGGTAGGGAGAGGATGAAGCCATGATGCCGACATTGGTACGAGGCTGGCACTGCTGCTGCAGGTGCCTTTGTTGCACTGCAGCCATTGTCAGGCTGTTCCGCTGGGGTTGGCAGCGGCACCACCAGGTGGTTAAGAGCTCTGGACTCCTAAGCCCGCCTGCCGGGAGTGCTAGCTATAGGGACATTGAGCACTTCTCTGGAGCCTCCGTTTTCAACTCCATAAAACAAGAGCAGCAATTGTGCCTCACAGAGGGGAGGTGAGAACCGAATGAATGAATATGCTTAAAGCACTAAGAAGAGTGCACAGAGTAAGTTCCCGCATTCTCTCTGGGAACCATCGCAAGGTGCGTGGATAGATCCTAATTTTACCTGTTGCTGTAGGTGACTTTCCCAAGTGGCGGACTTGGGATTTAATCGACTTCAAAACGGTGCACGCAGTCGCGGCGATAATAGCACTTCCCTGCCCCCTGGCTTTGCGCAATAGTAAATTTGGGTGCTTTTTCATCTCTACGGGGCCGTCGAGTCAGCGCCCCGGGCGACTCCACCGCCGGAGACTCAGTGCCGCCCGGGGCTGTCTTGCAGGAGTCAGCTGTGGAGCTCCTCTTCGCCGCCTTCTTCACCACGGCCAGTGCCAGTACCTCGCTCGTCCTGCTGCTACTGCAGCACCCGGCCGCCATCGCTAAGATTCGGGAGGAGCTGGTGGCGCAGGGGCTGGGACGCGCGTGCGGCTGCGCGCCTGGGGCCGCGGGGGGCGGCGTGGGGCCCCCGCCCAACTGCGGCTGCGAGCCCGACCTCAGCCTCGAGGCGCTGGGCCGTCTGCGCTACGTCGACTGCGTGGTCAAGGAGGTGCTGCGCCTCCTGCCGCCGGTGTCCGGGGGCTACCGCACAGCGCTGCGCACCTTCGAGCTCGACGTAAGTGCGCCGCGCCGGCCCATGGCCAGCCTCCTGCCTCCTGCCTCCTGCCTCCTGCCGCAGCGCCCAGGTGGGAGGAGGGCGGAGGGACTCGGACGGCGCGGTCTCCTCTTTTGCTCTCAGAGCCTCAGCCTTCGGTCCTGTAAAATGGGCTGAGCCTTGTTCCACGTCCCCGGCTCCCCGGCTGAGGGACGCATAGCCTGACGAGCCGGCAAGGTTAGGGATCTCGTACCCTTCAGCTTTTGGCAGCGGTCCGGAACGGTCAACTCAATGAGAGCCGAGTTTTAGAATAAAAACACTCTTTTATCCGTGCAGCACCCCCTCCCAGCCAGTGAGTGTGGATGGAGAACAAAGAGAACCCCTCAGTATGTCCTGTACTCCACCCCTTTGTCTCCCTCACAAGAGCAAGGAATCCCTCATTGCCCCCCGTCCAGGGCTCTGGCTGGGGCCAGATTCCAGGGGAGGGAGGAATTAAAATACCGGGTAGACGCTTCATCTCTGATCAGGCCGGTTTTGGCTGAGCAAGGTTAAGGTCTAGAACTGACTCCATCTCCGTGTGACCTTGGGTAGTTCCCTCTTCACTCTGGGCCTCAGTTTACTCTCTACAAGGAAGCTGTCTTGGTCCTTTCCAGCTCTGACGCTCCATCCAGGTGGGGCTGGGCTGTGGGGGTAGGGTGGTGGCCTCAGGCAGTGGTGCTCTGGCTGTGCCAAACTGCGGGTGTTTGCCTGAAAGGCTGTCACTGCAGTCCCCTGAGCACCATGCTTGGTGACTGGGTGGCTCCAGGCAAAGATGGGCATTCCACAGTGAACATTTGTGGCACATTGCATGCCAGGGTTCAGGAGGCATCAAAGGGACTGGGACTCTACCCTGGAGGAGCTCCACTTGGAGAGGAAGGGGCCGGGCCTGACAGCCTCAGCCCGCTTGTGGTGTGAAGAGAGTGATCCGTGGTGCTGGACGACAGCAACACATTTTGAGAGCTGGAGTCTGAACTGGAGCAGTGAAAGTTTAGGATGGGAGAGCCCATTACAGAGAGAGCAGATTCAGACAAAGGTGGATGTTGAGAAGTGTCTTGGATGTGGGATCAATCTTGGAACGCAAGCTTCCTTCTGCAGGCGCTGGAGTGCCCTACAAGACCTTAGGGAAGCACAGAATCAGGGAGGTGAGCAGAGGACAGGAAAGGGTCTTAGCAACCCTCCAGTTCACAGATGAGAACACTGATGTCTAGAGAGGAGAGAGAGCTCCTGGGATGATTCCAAGATGTTCTGTTCCCCAGATATGAGGGCAGCAGTGTAGTCAAGGGGTTGAAAGACATATCAAAAAGCCAAATGGTTGAAAATGCTAGGGATGGGCAGAGGGAACATGAAAGCTGCCTTTGAGCATTTTAGGGACGGCCAATTTGATTCTCATGTGCGCCTTCTTAAAGTGTGGTACCAAATCTGAACATTATTGTCCAGCTGATGGATGGGAAGGACGGCAAGTTTTCAGTTCAGTGCAAAGGAGAGCTCCACCATGGAACTGACCTCAAGGAATTGTCATGTGCATTTCTTCCACTCTAGCAGCTGGTAGATGTAGCACTGGAATTTAGGTCTTCTGATCTAAGGTCAGAAGAAAAAAAGACAAAACCAAACGGGAACGTAACTAATAGTTACCGTTTACTGAATACTCATGTGCCAAGTCCTTAATTTGAATCCTCACCAACAAAGTGGGCATTTTTCCCCTCATTTTTTTCAATGAGGAAACTGAAGCTCAGAGAGGCTGCGCATCTAGCCCAAGGTCATACATTTCATCAGTGAAGGAGTTGAGATTGGAACACAGAGCTTTCTCCTTGTTTCCGGATTAATCGCGGGTTCCTCCCGGGTTTTGGAAGCCTGATGAAAGCACCGGTGTGGAGGGTCAGTTCAGGGCACCCCGTTTCCAGGTGCCTCGTGGTCAGGCTGGTCTCCTCGCCTCTCTGCAGGGCTACCAGATCCCCAAGGGCTGGAGCGTGATGTATAGCATCCGGGACACGCACGAGACGGCTGCGGTGTACCGCAGCCCTCCCGAAGGCTTCGACCCAGAGCGCTTCGGCGCAGCGCGCGAAGATTCGCTGGGCGCCTCCAGCCGTTTCCATTACATCCCGTTCGGCGGCGGTGCGCGCAGCTGCCTCGGCCAGGAGCTGGCGCAAGCCGTGCTCCAGCTGCTAGCTGTGGAGCTGGTGCGCACCGCGCGCTGGGAGCTGGCCACACCCGCCTTCCCCGCCATGCAGACGGTGCCCATCGTGCACCCAGTGGACGGGCTGCGGCTCTTTTTCCACCCCCTCGCGCCTTTGGTTGCGGGGGATGGGCTATGCCTCTGACATGCTTGTGCTGTAGGACACGTTTTGGCCGGTGGCTGTGGCGCGCACGCAGCGCCACCCATCTGCGGCTCCCCATTGTAGCGTAGCGCGCCCACTAGTTCACTCGTTCAACAATCGTTCAACAAATGTTCGCCAAACGCGGATGTGTGCCGGACTCGAGGGAGGAGGAGCGCGAGCCACTGCTGCAGCGCCAGAGAAGCATCTAAGCCCATGGGAAGATGCCTTCTGCGCTCCGCGCCCAGAGGAAGGCAAATGTCGTGGGCCAAGCAGGAATGGAGGAAATAGATAGATCCTCACGAGTTGCTGCTTGAATTCCCCTTCCCGAGCCAATCCAGGGAGGGTGCATGAATGTGGGAAGGCGGGGTAGGGGTGGCAGGGGAGTGGGGATATTGCAACTCGGGAACCTTGCAGAGACCCGACGCGCGCGGTGGGACCTGCAACCCTTGTAAGGAAGCGGGGACGTCGTGGGCGCAACCCTGGCCTGGCTTTGGGCCATAGAAAAACACACAGAGGACGCCCGACGGAAGGCCCTCTGGCAGCTGGCCTCTGGCCTTGTCCGCCTTGGCCACTCTGCCGGTCTCGGCGGAAACTCGGAACTGTGGGCACTTCCAGGGCTCGAAAGGGCTCAAGGTCACCGGATTCTGCTGGCCACTTCTTGAAAGGAAAAATTCCTACTTTAAGAACGCATTTACTCTTTTCATGTATACAGAGGAGAATAGGCACACCAACACGTCTCCAATGCTGGATTATTTTCATGGGAGGTTGAGACATAATTAGAGAGGCTTGAGATATTTGTACCAAAAACAGGAAGGCCACGAAATGAAGTGTCTTGGGAGCGGTTGAGTGAGGAGGCAAGGGCTTAGCTGGGCAGCTACTCCCTGGGGGAAAGGCACTAGGGTGCAGGGTTCAGGAGGCCAGAGAAGGACCCACTCCAGAGTATACCCAGAGAGGGGCTGGGAGCTGGGCAGCCTGGGACCTGGGCTGCCCTGACTTCTCTCTGAGTATAACCCCGGAATCTGGGCTGCGAATTGTCTCCAGGTTTCAGGGACCTTATTTTTATTTTTATTTTTTTGAGACAGGGTCTTCCTCTGTGGTCCAGGCTGGAGTGTAATGGCACAACCAACTCACTGCCACCTCTGCCTCTTGTGCTCAAGCCATCCTCTCATCTCAGCCTCCCAAGTAGCTGGGACCATAGGCATGTGCCACAATGCCTAGCTAATTTTTTCTATTTTTAGTAGATATGGGGTTTCACCATGTCACCCAGGCTGATCTCAAACTCTTGGGCTTAAGCGATCCATCTGCCTTGCCTTCCCAAAGTGCTGGCGTTACAGGTGTGACCCACCACGCCCTGGAGTCACTCCTTTCCAGTGACTCCAGTTTAGTCCCTGTGCCCTCACCCCTCCCTGACATTTCAGGGACTTCTGGTTTTACGGCTTCACCATCCTCTCTATCACAGAGGAGAAATTGAGGAGCAATTGAGGTGAATGACTCACCTGAGAAGCCCAGTAGTAGGCTCCTGGACTCCCCAGCCAGTGCTCTCTTCCACCCCTATCCCTTTACTCTTCTGCCCCAACCTCTGTTCCTGTGGCCATCAGGTAGGGCTGAACCGTTTGGCCTCCTTTTCGTGATAAGCCCTAGCTTGACTTGAGGACTCTCTCAACCATTCCAGTACAGAGGTTCCAACCAGTGTTTAAATCGAAGCCGAAAGCATCCATGTCATCATCCCAACAGCCCACTTCAATCTGCCACCCAGCTTCCAACAGGCTGGGGCAGCTGGACATAAGGGGTGAGCCAGGGAAGTAGCTGCCCAGGCCTGAGCTGACCCCTTAGTGAACCAGAAGAAAGCCAGTGCCCTCCTGACCTCATGCTTAAGGTGGATCCCAGGGCCAGAAGGAAGGGGGACACAGCAGGCACTTACAGGGTTGGTAGCTCCAGAGTGCAGCGGGCCCTTCCGACCTGGGCTGACGCCATAACCCCCACACAGGGCAATTCATCACCCATTGCCAGTCAAGGGCCTGGCGCCAGGCCCTGAGCCCGGCAGACGCCAGGGGCAGCAAAGGTGGCAGGATGTGAGCCTGCCCTAAGAGTGCTCTTGCAAATGCAGAGGACAGGCTGGCCTGAGAAGCATGGGTTTGGGTGAGGAGGAGAAGGATGCAGGCTTTAGGGTTGGTTGTGATTTAGAGAGAGGAGAGAAGAATGGGGTGGGCACCCTCAGAAGCAAGGTCGGTTGAGCTGGTTCCAAGAAGGCCTGGTTGACCTGCATTGGGGTCTGGAATAACTGTAAGCCACAGCAGGGGTGGCTCCAATTTTAGTTTTCCATGGGTACATCATGTTCAGTAATTTCAAGGGATATCTGAGCTCCTGTTTAAGTAGCTGCAGATTCTCTGGGGAAGGAGCAGAGGAGGTTCCTTCCCTCCTGCACTTGACATGGAGGGAGGCAGACGAGAAATAAACTAGCAAACAAAAGGGTAAGAATATGTCCAGCGGTGATAAGCGCTGTCATGGAAATAAAACAGGCCTGTGATAGAGAGTGTCTGGGGCTAAATTAGGCTGGATGGGTGGGGGGAACCTTGGAGGAGGTGACATTTGACTTTGGAAGGAACCAGCCAGGCCTGAGGGAGGGGTGCGGCATGCAGAGGGAACAGCAGGTATAGAACCCTGAGACAGGAACCCATGTTCAGAAATGAGAAGGGGGGCTGGAAGGAGAAAACTGGAGGTGGACTGCTTTGTTGTGACTCCAGTCTAGTCCCTGCACCCTCACCCCTCCCTACCAGAAAAAAAACAAAAAACAACAACAACAACAAAAAAAACGACTCCACATCCCGCCTCTTAGCAATAGGGAGGCTGTTTTGTAAACATCTTGGAAACAAGTTGTTTTTCAGTGAACCCACCCCCCTCCCCGCCCACCACCACCCACGAAAGCTTGGCAAGATTCCTAGATCAAAGTTCCTATTGGGCTGGTAATTTATTGACACCCCCACCCCGCCCTGCCCCCCTTCAAGATGTTCTTTAATGATCGTTCACTCTCAAATTTAATCCTTTCCTGCCGGACGCCCCCGCTGGCCTCGATGTGCAGATAGATTAAAATGTTTCTTTCCCTGCGGCAATTTCCAGCGTGCAGGCCCCGCTCATCTTGTGACTCGGTGCGCTGAACTTGGCGAAGTGGCCCCGCAGAGTTCACTCGGATGTCACGGTCCGGCCTGCAGGGGTCACAGGCGGGTCAGGCCGGAGGACTGGGAATGGGCCCCAGGTCACGTCCCCGTTCGCCGGCTTTGCACCCCGGCCGGAGGCGCTGTCCAGAAAGGGGCGGACTCGGGATTTCTGAGAATTACCTCCAGCTCGATTGGCCTGGCTTCCTGCGGTGGCCAGAGGTTGGCTCGCCGTGTTTACAGCCACCAAATCGTTTGCCGGAGACTGAAACCCTGCCCAGAGCCTCTGAAACACTGGGCAGGTTATGGGGAAACGCTGACCCCCGGAAACACGCCCTGTGGCGGCGACTCGGGCTTGGAGCGTCGCTAGGATTGCGCGGGTCCCTCCAATCTCTGCAGGTATTTCCTGATACCTCCGGGTTTGGGGACCACCGCGAGAAGGGCAATGCATTTAAGCTCTCAGGAGCAGAGTTTTCCACCTCCAAGGGACGCTTTCCAAGGCATGCGGCGTGCTTCTGCCAGAGCCAGTGTTCGGTTCTAAACAAATGCAGGTCATTCTGTTTCATTTTCGGCGCCGCTGGTGCGTTCAGCGCCCAAACCCAGGTAGCGTGTGGCCCTGGCTGGTCCCGAGCCGGGAAGCTCCGGCAGGTGGAGAGAAGAGAGCGCAGGTGCGCGTCCCGCAGCGTCTGAGCTCCGGGCATTGGCTACAGTAGCTGCTGATTGTAGTTAGGCAAAGTACAGAAGACTTCCCAATACAGATTCCTTCACTTCCCCTCCCCCGCTTAGGGGTCGGCAGAGGCCTGAGTTTAGGGCCAAGCACCCCTTCACCTGGGTGATTACAGTGGCTTTACTCTGGGTGGGACTTGGGAGAGAGGAGGACTCCAGTGCCCGTTGTACCGGACAGGTAACGCAGCCTACTGTGCCCGGAGCTGGAAAGAATAGTTGCAACCAGAGCCCCCTTTTGGGAACTCACAATCCTGAGGCTTAGACAGATCAGGAATGATCGCCTCCCTGTTAAGAAGGACGAAACAGGCACAGTGATGTGTGGTGACTTGCCCAAGGTCAGGCGCGGTAGAGATGGAGCCGGGACTCGAAGCCAGGACTCCTGGGCTCCTCTTCCTCTTACACCGTCTCTTTATCCTGCCAGGGCTGAGGACCCCCGTCTCTGCTGTCCAGCTGGGGCGCCAAGCCGCAGGGCCCTCAGAATGGGCGGGCTGTGCTCGTATCTCAAAGACCGGCACCGACTGCCGAGCCCCAGGCGAAGTGCCCCAGGGTCGGGGATCAGGCTTGTGCAGGGTAGCACCTGGGGACCTGAGGGACCTGGAGGCCCTCTTGTATCCTGAAGTAGGACCTTCCAAGACTTCACAAGTGCTGGCTCCCTTGCAGGGGTTGGGGAGCTGGGGATCCCAGATCTGCCTATTGCGCCAGATGCCCCGCGGCTCTCTCTTGGACTCTGGCACTGGGCTCTTCTGCTCGATCCTTGGGAAAAGTCGGGAGGGCTGCTTTATGCATCTCTCTTGGACCTCAGTTTCCCCACTCGTGGGAGGAGGCAGCTGGACGATTCCTGAACGGACTTCCCCTTGCTTCCTCAGCAGGTGGAAGAGAGCCCACGCGGCGCCTGGAAATGGAAAGCCAGTGAAGGCTGCTTTGGGCCGGGGCAGCGGGTGGGACCCGGCGGGAGGGATTCCAAAGAGACCGCCGGGAAGGCTAGAGCTTGGAATTCCGGCTCCTCGGAGTCCTGGCCCTCCCCCACCGCCGCCTCGGAGCTCGGCACACCTTGGATGGGGGAGGCGGGCAGCTCCGAGCCCCGCACCCCAGGAGGCGCGCTCGGAGGGAAGCCGCCACCGCGCCGCCTCTGCCTCGGCGCGGAACAAACGGTTAAAGATTTTGGGCAGCGCCTCGCGGGGGGAGGAGCCAGGGGCCCAATCCGCAATTAAAGATGAACTTTGGGTGAACTAATTGTCTGACCAAGGTAACGTGGGCAGCAACCTGGGCCGCCTATAAAGCGGCCGCGCCGTGGGGTTTGCAGCGCTGGCGGCGGCGGCAGGTGGCGCGGGAGGTCGCGGCGCGCCATGGGGCTCCCGGCGCTGCTGGCCAGTGCGCTCTGCACCTTCGTGCTGCCGCTGCTGCTCTTCTTGGCTGCGATCAAGCTCTGGGACCTGTACTGCGTGAGCGGCCGCGACCGCAGTTGTGCCCTCCCATTGCCCCCCGGGACTATGGGCTTCCCCTTCTTTGGGGAAACCTTGCAGATGGTACTGCAGGTAAGGCAGCATGGGGCGGGACAGGCCTCTTTCCCGGAGCCCGGAGCGGCTCCGGGCTTCTGCTGAAGTCGGGGTAGGCGCCCCCGGGAGGCAGGCGATTGCGGCTAGGAGCAGGGCTGGCGGGAGGCGCGGAGCTCCCCGGCGCCCCCTCATGCCCGCCTCTCTCCTCGGGCTTCCTCCCACAGCGGAGGAAGTTCCTGCAGATGAAGCGCAGGAAATACGGCTTCATCTACAAGACGCATCTGTTCGGGCGGCCCACCGTGCGGGTGATGGGCGCGGACAATGTGCGGCGCATCTTGCTCGGAGAGCACCGGCTGGTGTCGGTCCACTGGCCAGCGTCGGTGCGCACCATTCTGGGATCTGGCTGCCTCTCTAACCTGCACGACTCCTCGCACAAGCAGCGCAAGAAGGTGGGGGCGGGAGGCGACGGATGGACAGGGAGGGAGACCCCATTTATGACAGGAATTCCGGCTGGTGGATGCTGGGCGCGGGCTAGCAGCTTGATGTGGGCTAGGACCCTCTGCCAGCTCCAGGTTAGCTTTCCCAGCTCGGAGAGTGCCATGTGTCTGGCAGGACTGGGGGTGTCTGGAAGGGGACGGCGGTAGACGAAAGGGGCGGATAGAGGGTTTTAACGCTCTCCCCTCCTCGGGGCTCAGGTGATTATGCGGGCCTTCAGCCGCGAGGCACTCGAGTGCTACGTGCCGGTGATCACCGAGGAAGTGGGCAGCAGCCTGGAGCAGTGGCTGAGCTGCGGCGAGCGCGGCCTCCTGGTCTACCCCGAGGTGAAGCGCCTCATGTTCCGAATAGCCATGCGCATCCTACTGGGCTGCGAACCCCAACTGGCGGGCGACGGGGACGCCGAGCAGCAGCTTGTGGAGGCCTTCGAGGAAATGACCCGCAATCTCTTCTCGCTGCCCATCGACGTGCCCTTCAGCGGGCTGTACCGGGTAAGGGCGGCAAACGGGCTGCGGACTAGGGGCGCGGGACCCGGGCGTCTGCTCACCTCCGCGCGCTCTCTGCGCTCAGGGCATGAAGGCACGGAACCTCATTCACGCGCGCATCGAGCAGAACATTCGCGCCAAGATCTGCGGGCTGCGGGCATCCGAGGCGGGCCGAGGCTGTAAAGACGCGCTGCAGCTGTTGATCGAGCACTCGTGGGAGAGGGGAGAGCGGTTGGACATGCAGGTGAGTGACAGCTTCAGACCAGGCATTGCGGAGTTTGGTACCCTGGCTTTCCAAGCGTGGTTCCTGGGGCCCCCAAAGCGCGCGCCTGGGACCCAGCTTTCTGGAGTGGGCAGCCCTCTCAGACTACAGTGAGGGAATCCCGAAGGCTGAGACGCCGGGTCAGGAGAGCTGCGGAAGGGGCTGCGGCGGAACTGGGAGCGTCCCCTAGCCTTTCCAGGCTTCAGAGGGAAAGTTGCAATTTGCAAAAATGTGAATAAAGAACCTTGCGATTTTAATAAAGCTAAGACTTTAACTCAGGAGTTTTCGGTAGAGTGGGGTCGTACTCGCCTTACTGCTCTAGCTGAACTAAAGGGACTTTGCATTTTGTTTAAAGATACTGCTTTCCTTGACTTTCTGTCAGCAAAACATTTAGCCCTTTTAGTCTTCCCTCCAGAAGTCTCAGTTCGATTCTGAGTAATCCTTCTGTCAAACCGCACGCAGACTTGTGAGAACGTGGATCTTACTCTATTTTAGGCACTAAAGCAATCTTCAACCGAACTCCTCTTTGGAGGACACGAAACAACGGCCAGTGCAGCCACATCTCTGATCACTTACCTGGGGCTCTACCCACATGTTCTCCAGAAAGTGCGAGAAGAGCTGAAGAGTAAGGTAGGGAGACTGGGACTGGGGGTGTCCTTACTAGCTTAGGAAATTCAGCTGCTCCCTAGCCAACTTCCGAATAAGTCAGTGTGCTGCCTTCATGGAGTGTTTTGAAAGTGCAGGGCCCAGGGCTGTGTGAGCCAGTGGGGAGAATTGGCTTTGTGAATAAACAGGATGGAGTCTTGAGCTGTGATCCCACTTGCGCAGGGTTTGACCTTGTATTCATTTCTACCCCTCCTCCACCTTTTGCTGAACTGAGGAGATTCTCAGATAGGTTCCACTTTCTTGAATTGGTGTGTCCGAGGCCATACATAGTGTGATCAATGTGAATAGCTGATTAGTGTGGGTGGTGGTGGTGAGTGGGAGGGTTGTGGGGGGCGGGGCGAGGGGAGAAACTTGGCCCTTCTAACTGGTGAGCAGCATTCTCTTGGGATTGTAAATAGATAGTGAATTTGGGCAGGCAAATGGCCACTAGCTGCTGTTTCCCCCTCCCAGTCTCTCCCATCATGGGGCCCTTTGGGTTTAGTCTCCACTTAAGCCCTGTTTACGTCTGCTGGGATGATTTTATTGGAACACAAAATAACTGTTCACCTCTGTATGACTGTTTTGATAGGGTTTACTTTGCAAGAGCAATCAAGACAACAAGTTGGACATGGAAATTTTGGAACAACTTAAATACATCGGGTGTGTTATTAAGGAGACCCTTCGACTGAATCCCCCAGTTCCAGGAGGGTTTCGGGTTGCTCTGAAGACTTTTGAATTAAATGTAAGTTAAAATTCTTTTCTCTCTCCCTCTTGTTGTGGTTTAAAAAACTCCTCTTGCTTCCCTATGCTGTGGCTGCAATTCTTATGCCCTATATGAAGGTGTGTTTCAGCAACCTGGATCCACCTTTCTCTTTCTACCTCTCCCTTGCTTTTAGCTCATAATTTTCCCCAAAGATATCAGTGACTGCTTTTTGTTGTTGAAAGTTAAATTCCAGTTTGTCAGCCCTTGGGGTTTCATAATCTTTTGCAGGGATACCAGATTCCCAAGGGCTGGAATGTTATCTACAGTATCTGTGATACTCATGATGTGGCAGAGATCTTCACCAACAAGGAAGAATTTAATCCTGACCGATTCATGCTGCCTCACCCAGAGGATGCATCCAGGTTCAGCTTCATTCCATTTGGAGGAGGCCTTAGGAGCTGTGTAGGCAAAGAATTTGCAAAAATTCTTCTCAAAATATTTACAGTGGAGCTGGCCAGGCATTGTGACTGGCAGCTTCTAAATGGACCTCCTACAATGAAAACCAGTCCCACCGTGTATCCTGTGGACAATCTCCCTGCAAGATTCACCCATTTCCATGGGGAAATCTGATGAGCTTGAATGCTCAAACCTCAGACTTACTGCAAGTGTACATATGAGTTTTTAAGGAGTGTTGTGTTGACTTTATATTTAATTTCTAAATGTATATTATAATATTTATGTGTTTTGACTATATTACCACAATCTTTAAATATTAAAATAATGAATTTGTATTATTTCCAAATAAAGTAAAATTTGAAGGTACTTTTCTGGTATTTAAGATTCCTGTTGGGTAAAATTCACCAGTTTAATATTTGCTTAGTGTATTTAACCAGATTTTACAATGCCCACCTGGGCTTATCTGTGCATCTCTGCTTTCTGTGAGAAGAAATCTTAGCTGCTTTTTATGTTAACAGTTATTAGAAAATACATGTGTGTGTGTGTTATTCCAGACGTTTCTCTGTAAATTCTTCTACAGTCATTTAGATTCCCTATTTGGAAAATTGATCCAAGTTAATTAAAAAATTTTTTTGGTTTGCTTTACTTTAGGGAAAAAGGTAACACTGAGAACTGTCACTGTAACCCCTCCAGCTCATCTAACATGTCATAAACATAATAAATCTATTCTCTGAAGTGAAGGTTTTAGATAAGACAAAGCCAGTCACTCCAGTTATGGACAGTTCTTGACTAAAATGAGACCAGAAATCACTGGCGTGTCACCTTCACTTAGAAGTTGCATATGGAAACAGTATTAGGAAAGGTGCACCTCTGGTTTAGATAAGCTGAGCCCAGGTTTTCTTTATTCAAAATGAGGCAGGAGGAGCAGATTTAGCAAACTGACAGATAAAGTTTTTATCTATCCCAGGCAATAGGGTGTGAGCCTGACATGACTGATAAAATGGCCCAGTCATGACCCTGTGAACCTTGGCTAACCTCCGTGAAAGCGCAGTTTTGTCACATTTCTGACCCTGGCATAGCCACGGTCTGAACTGAAGGCCAGACTCTCAATCCAGAAAGGTTAGCCCCGGTGACTTGCTTATGCAAGCACATTTTCGGTTTTGGAATGGCACAATCTGCTCACTGAACCTCTGATGACTTGTAGGTTTTAAACTTTACATTTTTCATTACAATTTTAGAATTTGGCAATGCTGCAGAAACCAGGTGGTCTAAATAGGTGTTTGAAAAGTGTTCTGTCTACAGTTAGTTGTGTGTTCTACCTGACTGTAGTTTTTTAGGTAGAACTTGAGTTGTTCTTATTGTTGGACTACTCTGAATTTTAAAGGATGTTTATGTAATAACACACAATGCCTTATAATGCCATTAAAAAATGAGACATTACAGGCTATGTAGTTTCAGCCAAAGCTTTAGTGTACTATAGTGTGCATAGATGACTCTTCTACCCCTAACATTTGTCCTGTACATTTCCAGCTAGGAGCATGCTAGACTGAGGGCATAATTATTTCAGATAATTTATACAAAGGCGTTTTAAAATTCAATTTTATTTATTTATTTTTCGAGACAGAGTTTCACTCTGCACCCAGGCTGGAGTGTAGTGGCATGATCTTGGCTCACTGCAACCTCTGCCTCCTGGGTTCAAGTGATTTACCTGCCTCAGCCTCCTGAGTAACTGGGATTATAGGTGCACACCACCACGCCCAGCTAATTTTTATAATTTTGGTAGAGACGGGGGGCTTCCACCATGTTGACCAGGGTGGTCTTGAACCACTGACCTCAGGTGATCCGCCCACCTTGGCCTCCCAGAGTGCTGGGATTACAGTTGTGAGCCACTGCGCCTGGCACAAAGCCATTTTACAGGATTTTTTTTTTTTTAAATAATCTTGCCCTGTAGCCCAGGCTGGTGTGCAGTGGTGCAATCTCAGCTCACTGCAACCTCCACCTAACGGGTTCAAGTGATTCTTGTGCCTCAGCCACCTGAGTAGCTGGAACTATAGGTGCATGCCACCATGCCTGGCTAATTTTTGTATTTTGGGTAGAGATTTGGTTTCACCACATTGGCTAGGCTGGTCTCGAACTCCTGACCTCAAGTGGTTCATCCACCTTGGCCTCCCAAAATGCTGGGATTACAGACATGAGCCACCGTGCCCCACCTAAAAGAGTTTTAATACTTTTCATTCTTCTGGAGGACAGCTGGCCTTTAAAACACTGTCTTCGCTGACTTGGTGGCTCTGTTTCTCTGTGAGTGTGGTGCAGTTGGAAATCTGAGCCATCTTAACATATCATTCATTTTTTAATCTGGGGCGCTTCGAGGAAAGTGCTTCTGGTTTGCATTTCCCAGGGCTAGATTTAGCCCAATTATCCTGATCAGTTACAGAGTAGCAAAGAATTCATCTTGAAAATATGTTAAAAACACAATCTTTGATCATGTGCTTCATGTAGAGTCAAGGCAGTCTGGAAGTGTGTGAGCAAGGCTGCTGTCTTGGACAATGGGCCTAGGTTACATCTCTCTGGGTCAAGCATGTTTTATGGCACAGGCACCTCTGGGCTGGTGTCCACGTGATGGAGACATGATGTAGATTTGGCCAAAACTGTGGAAGGAGGGGACATGACCCCTCTTGGACTCACTCTGGAGAATGACCCTTTGGGCTCCGAGCAGCATGGTGTAGTGATAGGGGTGCTGTGCTGTCCAGGGCTGCGGGTGGGTGGCCAAGCTGATGCCCTCTGCTTCCCCTTGCACAATGCCCTTTGCCCTTGCTGCTTCCCATGTTCTCTTCAATCAGGAATGTGGTGCCACCAACGACAGACCACTGTCAGGACCGAGATGTGAAAGCCTGAGGCTTCAACATTCAGAGGGATTGGAGCCTTCAACCTAGCAAGGTCCTTGGAGGCCCAGAGAGAGACTGTAGTTTTCCTGGGGCCACACAGGAAGTGGCAGAACCAGGAAAGACTTCCAGATGCCATTTTTTTTTCTGCTTTCTTTTTTTAAACAGCTAATAACACTTGCCTGATTTCTTTCTAACTCGTTGTTGCCAGACACATAATCCAGGGGTCTCAACTTTCTCACTTCCTTTTATGTCCCCTGCTACCACTCCCGTGGCAGCACAGATCAGTTCTCTTGCAGGTCCCCAGAGGCGGTTGGTGAAATGGGAGCACTGAGAGGAGGTGGCTGCTCCCTGAGACTCCCTGTCCCCTGTTAGGGTTTCAGTGCTTTTTGCACCGTGTTACTCTCCAGAGATCCACAAGGGGGCGGGCCTCTCCCTTCTATGCCAGGCTCAGAGGCCAGTGGTTTTCCCCACCAGTGTCCACGAATTCCAGTGTCCAAGACTCTGGCCCAGGGCCCGCTTTTACCTCGAACAGTGAGAAGCCACCCAGGGCTTAGGAAGTACTTGGCACCAGGCCTGGTCAAGGCTGCCTGGCCCCTCTGGAAGGGGTCACCCCAGGCTGGGCTGACCTGCGCGTCTTACAGATCCTGAAGCAGCCGCCAACCCTTGGTGGTCTGTGGGGTTAGTGGCCCAGGTTTCCAGCATTGCCCCCACACTGCCCACGTGTGACTTATGCTGCTTTCACTCTACCCGGAAAATGAGGGAGCAGGGAGCACAGTTTACAAAGAACGCGGGTAAACTAGTCAGTGTCCGGATGACCGCAACCATGTGCGGGAGCCACCGCACAAAACCACCTAGGGAGGAACGAGGGACGTATACGGAGGTTGCGGTGGCTCCTTCAGACAGTCAAAGGGCTGCTGTAGTCAACACAGGCTCAGACCCGTTCTGAGGGACAGAGCATGAGCCTAGGAGGGTAAAGTAGAAGGAGAGAGATGCTGGCGCCATGTAAGGAAAACATTCTGAGACAACTCCAGCCCTTTGGTGATGAAACGTGCTACCTTGTGAGAGGCAGAGAGTGAGCTCCCTGTCAACAGAGGCAGCCAAATACGAAGCTGGATACCTAAGCCGCCACAGAGATCAAGACATGGAGGGCGAGCTTGGGTTAGATGACTCCCCAGCCCCCTTCCAAAATTAAACAGTTGTGAATCTCTGCAATGTGATTCTGTATTAAATCAACTCCTCAGATACCCACTTTGAAATGCCCCGGGCTGTGGAGATGGAACATCCCCATGTCCTATTCCAGCGGCATTCAGCAGTCTTTGGTGATCATCCTCCCAAACCTCGGGGCAGATGTGGAGGTGGGAGCCCAGATATGTGACCTCAGAAAGGCCCAAGTGCCCTGTGTTGACTGCCCAGGGACCTCTCCCCTGCCCTGTACTTGGTGTTTCCTGCTCCAGGTTCTGTGTCTGCTCCAACAACCCCTAGTCTCCCCAACCTGGCCATGCTGACCATTTGCTTGACCTGGCCTCTGGGGTCACATCCCGCTCCCTTCCCCAGTCCTCTCCTGTCTCCATAATCCCATGCACTGGCATTGTTCTCTACTCATCCCAGCTGTCCTTTATCTCCACCTCCTGAAATATGCTGGAAGGCAGGAACTGTGTCTCATTGTTCTAATCTTATACATTTAATCCATTTTCACACACCTCTACAGCCTCCCCTGGAATGTACACGTAGTAGGTGTTCTCGGGAAGAAAAAGCTTCTTGGGGCCAATTGACACCATTTACCTTATGTTTCTCCAACTTACATGGTGCTATGTTTTTCTTTGAAAAGTGAAACTTTCATCCTTGAAAAATCTCAGCGGCTGCAAGCATACACGGCTGTGGTTTAACAGCATGTCACATTCCTGAAACCGATGCTCCACGGGTATTTAGCCAAACAAGCTTTCCTTCCTTTGAAGTAGAGTCAACTCGAGTTAGAACCCTGGGACAGGGATGAAGACTCAGCGCGGGACTACATGGTGGGTTTTCTGGGTGAGACATATCATTTTGCAATATTCATAACCACGCACCCTCAGCACAGAAGCTGCCCCACACTGAAAGATTTCTCACTGCTGCTGAGCCCTCCCTATTCCGTTGAGGAGTTAGAAACCTGTTCACGCCTTTAGGATGGTAGATGCTTCAAGATTTTTGTTCTGTTTGTTTGTTTGTTTTGAGACGGAGTCTCACTCTGTTGCCAGGCTGGAGTACAGTGACACGATCTCAGCTCACTGCAACCTCCACCTCCCAGGTTCAAGCAATTCTCTTGCCTCAACCTCCCCAGTAGCTGGGATTACAGGCATGCTCCACCACGCCCAGCTAATTTTTGTAGTTTTAGTAGAGACGGGATTTCACCATGTTGGTAAGGATGGTCTCGATCTCTTGACCTCGTGATCCGCCGGCCTCGGCCTCCCAAAGTGCTGGGATTATAGGCGTGAGCCACCGCGCTGCCCCGCTTCAAGATTTTTATCTGAAGTCACTAATGGGTTCACTTAAATGCATTGTGAAAAGAGGACCAGGTGCTTTGCTTATAATAGATATGTGACGAGACAAATTTGTTAAGTACAGCCAAATCAATTCATTGACTGGTTCATTAAGTACAGCCATATTGTCCAACACAACAATGACTTAATGATAGATGGGGGCATTCAGTATTCCGAAATTGAAAGTTCATTTAATGTCAGGTAGTCACAGACTTTTAGAGCCATAAAGGAGGACAGATAATCTGGCCCCTCAGTTTACAGTTGAGAAACTCGAGGTTGAAAGAAATTTTAGGTTACAACAGAGAATGTGCCCAGCATACTGTAGGTACTCGACCCTGCTCTCAGTTAAAAAAAAAAAAAAAAAAAAAAAAAAATCAATGCAGGTGAACAGGCTATTTGAGACCAAATAGTTCTTATTTGTCATGATACTGCTGAGAGTATGTGGACTCTGGGAGGTGTTGTGAGAACTTGGAATTTTGTGGCCTCAGAAAATTTGACACAAAACCTGGCAGAAGGTACAGATTACTGCATTTATGGTGGGGGTGGGTGCTGAAGTCTTCACATTGGTAGAGATGGACTTTCAGAGCGTTTGAGTCCCTTCTACTAAACAGTAGATAATGGGTTTTAAAGGCAAGAGCACACCGGGCGTGGTGACTCACGCCTGTGATCCCAGCACTTTGGGAGGCTGAGGTGGGTGGATCACGAGGTCAGCAGTTGGAGACCAGCCTGACCAACATGGTGAAACCCCGTCTCTACTAAAAATACAAAAAAATTAGCTGGGCGTGGTGATGAGCACCTGTAATCCCAGCGACTTGGGAGGCTGAGGCGGGAGACTCGCTTGAAACCGGAAGGCGGAGGTTGCAGTGAGCCGAGATTGCGCTACTGCACTCTAGCCTGGGCATTAAGAGCAAAATTCCATCTCAAAAAAAAAAAAAAAAAAAGGCAAGAGCACTCACTTGTGAGAAACAGGGGTTCTCAGACTTTACGGGCCATCAGAATCATCCAGAGGGCTGGCTTAAACAAGGATGATTGCCCACTCCAGAGTTTCTGGGTTGATCCAAGAATTTGCACTTCCAGCAAGTTCCCAGGTGATACTGATGCTGTTGTTCTGGGGACCGTGCTTTGAGTACCATTGGTGTAAAGACTTCTCATCTGTGAGTCAAGGATCACAGACTTAGGAGGGCTGGCAGATAATGTTAACAAGTACTGTGAGCCAGATGGAGAGACAGTAGGATATGGTGGGCGTGCTGCTGATGTGAACTTCCCTCTAAAGTGGGCAGTTGCTGCTCAGTGCTGACCTACTCTTGGCCTGTAGGAATGAAGACCTCGGTTTGAAACTCTTTCAGTGTTTCAGGAAGTGCTAGAAATCTAGGTTTACATAAGGAATATATAATGGGAATATCCTGTTTTTTTAGATGTTGGTGGCTAATTACCTTTTTAAAAACTGTGCAGGCAAAATAAAACTTGTTTGTGGCCCTGCTGGTGGCCAGTTTGCAACTTCTTGGGTTTTTGATCTTTGGAGAGTTTTTAGAGTGCTTGATCAAAAGTGGCTTAGCTGAGTGGGTCTGTTTCAGAGTCTGTCATAAAGTTGCAGTTAAGATGTGGGCCAGGTTGCAGTCATTTGAAGTCTTGACTGAGGCTGGAGCGTCTGTTTCCAAGATGGCTCCTTCATATGGCTGTTAGCAGGAGGCCCCAGTACCTTGCTATGTGATTCTCTCCACAGGGCTGCTGGGGTATCCCCATGGCATGGCACTTGGCTTTCCGCAGAGCAAGTAATCAAAGAACAAACAAAACAGCAAGATCAAGGCCTCAATGCTTTTTATAGTCATACTTTTTTTTTTTTTTTTTTTGAGACGGAGTCTCGCTCTGTCGCCCAGGCTGGAGTGCAGTGGCCGGATCTCAGCTCACTGCAAGCTCCGCCTCCCGGGTTCACGCCATTCTCCTGTCTCAGCCTCCCGAGTAGCTGGGACCACAGACGCCCGCCACCTCGCCCCGCTAATTTTTTGTATTTTTTAGTAGAGACAGGGTTTCACCGTGTTAGCCAGGATGGTCTCGATCTCCTGACCTCGTGATCCGCCCGTCTCGGCCTCCCAAAGTGCTGGGATTACAGGCTTGAGCCACCGCGCCTGGCCGGAAGTCATACTTCTTAATGTCTACAATATTCTATTGATTACACAGGTTAGCTGTATCCAGTGTAGGAGAGAAGCACACAGGGCTTGAATGCCAGGGGGTGAGAATCACTGGGAGTTATCTTGGAGGCTGGCTGTCATAGTGAGTTTTGTTTTGTTTGTTTGTTTTGTTTTTGTTTTGAGACAGGGTCTTGCTCTGTCGCTTAGGCTGGAGTACAGTGGCGTGATCAAGGCTCACTGCAACCTCGATCTCCTGGTCCCAACCAATCCTCTCACCTTGACCTCCTGAGCAGCTCAGGGCCACAGGTATGTGCCACCATGCCTGACTAATTAAAAAAAAAAAAAGAGGTAGAGACAGAATTTCACTATGTTGCCCAGGGTGGTCTTAAACTCCGGGGGTCAAGCAATCCTCCTGCCTTTGCCTTGCAAATTGTTGGGATTATAAATGTGAGCCACTGTGCCTGGCCCATAGTGAGTTTTTCTTTTTTTTCTTTTTTCTTTTTGTTTTTGAGATAGAGTCTCCCTCTGTTGCCCAGGCTGGAGCGCAGTGGCATGATACTGGCTCACTGCAACCTCTGCCTCCCAGGTTCAAGCAATTCTCCCTGCCTTAGCCTCCCGAGTAGCAGGGATTAGAGGTATGTGCCACCATGCCTAGCTAATTTTTGTATTTTTTAGTAGAGATGGGGTTTTGCCATGTTAACCAGGCTGGTCTTGAACTCCTGACCTCAGGTGATCCGCCCATCTTGGGCTCCCAAAGTGTTGGGATTATAGGCGTGAGCCACCGTGCCTGGCCCATAATGAGATTTTCACTGGTTGTATAGACTCTTTCCCTGACTTCTCTTTAAGTCACTTTCATGTTGTTTCTGAGTAGTCCTTGATTTCTACTATTGTCATTGTGACCTGTCATCCATAGATACTTACAGTTACCATCAGAAAAAAAACATGTTACAGAATTTCTCAGCTGGATGCAATCTACCGGGTCATCTAGGACAAAGTTGCAAGTTGGAGACTCTCAGGTAGAGCCTGAGTGAGCAGGTGTTTAAGTTCTGTTTGCCAAACAGAACTTAACTAGCCAATTTCATTCATTTATGTTTTCAGGCCTCTGAGTCATCAGAACTTGAGCTAATACAACCCCTAGGGTGACCAACTGTCCTGGTTTGCCTGGGACTCAAGGGTTTCTTGGGACTCGGAACTTTTAGTGCCAAAACTTGGATAGTCCTGGGATTCAGTTCAGACAGCAGATGTGAATTGATCTGATCCTTACAACTCGAAGTGTGGTCCATGGGTCAGCAGCATCTGTATCACCTGTTTGCTTATTGGAGCTGCAACATCTCAGGCCCACCCCAGACCTAATGAATCAATCTGCAGTGTAACAAGGCCCCAGGGGAACTGTACGTACACTAAGGTTTGAGACTCTCCGGATGGAAACAAAACCTCAACTTGGGCTCTCTGAGGATTCCAATTTGCTGTCTCTGTGGGTAACATGGACTTAACAATGATCCACTTGTGCTGTGGTAATCAGACCTTGACATACACGTTGTATTTTTGGTTCCTGCCTCCCCATAACCCCCCAGAGGAAAGACAGCTAAAATGTAATTGCTGGAAGGAAACTAAAAGTCCCAACTCTCACCTGGGTTTGAGCTGTGGTTTTCATAAAATACTTGTAATAGTTGAAATTTTTCCCCTCCTGAAACAAAATGCCATAAACAACACAGATAAGGGGAGATGGCTGGGCATTTAGGTTATTTCCAGTTCCTGACATTCCAGGCAACGTATACTAAGTATCCTGCATGTGCAGCCTTATGTATACACTAGTGCTGTATTTCTGGGGTTTGGTTCCTGAAAGCGAGGTTGCTGGGTCACTGAGGATGTGCATTTAAAATGGTAATGGATATCAAAAAAGGTGCCCATCCAAAGAGGAGTGCTTGAAAAAACAGTGGTGTATTTATGTTATGGAAAATGATGGTGCCATAGTGGAGTACATACAGTAGACATCCGTTGACCTTGAGGGATGGCTATGACATGCCATCACACAGGGAGCATAAGTTGCAGAGGGACGTGGCTAGTTGCGGGAGAATTGAGGAGGATACTTTGCAAGGTGATCATTCACACTTTCTGAATACATTCATGGATGTTTCTTCTGGTTGTAAAGCATGTATTGATTTTGTAATTCAGAATTTTAGGAGAAAGAAAAAGTGGAGGTGCAGTGGTGGGAGCAGACAAGACTCTAGAGATCAGCTGTCAGTCTTCCCTTTCAAACCACCTTTCCTGTCTCCACCCATCACCTCCAACCTTCCTTCTCTCTACTTTCAGAAGCATAGTCTCTTGTCAGTTGCAAAAAGACAACTTTTGCAACTTTTGATTGGCTGAGCGCAGGCCAGGTGCCCATGACTGGGCTGCCAGTGGAAGGACAGGGAATGTCTGACTTCTTTTGTCTAAGGGGCCCCTGCTGCCCACCTATGACAGCTTGTAGCCCCAACCGCTGCCCCAAATAGGAGGTGTATTGTAATGCTATTTGCCCCCTAATCAACAACTAAGGTAGAAAAATCTTATAGCTCTACCCTTTTGAAAACCCCCAGGCATTTGGGGAAGCAGTTCTGAGTTAATCAGCCTGATTTTTGTAGCATGCAAGGACAACTAACAGCCAAAATTCATTGAGCATTTATTATAAGTGCCAAGTATTTCACACCGTTTCATACACGTGACAATATCCATGATGCAGACACAATGTTTAACATCCCTTATGTTAATGGAGCCACTGTTGGGTAACTTGCCCAGAGTCACGCAGCTAGTAAGTGGTAGAGCCAGGGTTTGAACCAAGGCCATCTGAGTAGCAGGTTCTAATGATTACACTGCACTGTATGTGCTAGGTTTGTAGAATTTGAAACTGGCACAGATGATGATTCCTCTGCCCTCCCCACCCCTTCCCGATGGAGTCTCACTCTGTCGCCCAGGCTGGAGTGCAGTGGTGAGATCTCGGCTCACTACAACTTCCACCTCCCAGGTTCAAGCAATGCTCCCACCTCAGCCTCCCTACTAGTTGGGACTACAGGCGCATACCACCATGCCTGGTTAATTCTGGTATTTGTAGTAGAGACAGGGTTTCACCATGTTGGCCAGGCTGATCTCAAACTCCTAACCTCAAGTGATCCACCCACCTCGGCCTCCCAAAGTACTGGAATCACAGGTGTGACTCACTGTGCTGGCCTAGGATTCCTATTTTCACTGAGTACTTAGTATGTGCTAGGAACTGTCCTTACCACTTTGCATGAATTAATTCATTTAATCTTCGCAATAACCCCAAATGAGAAAACTGAAACTCAGAGATATCAGCAACTCACCCAGGGTCCCTCAGCTGGTAGGGGACACAGTCGAGGTTCAAATCAGAAAATCTGTTTCCAGAGCCCACACACCAGACTCCCCAGGGCCATTTGCTCCTTTTATTTATCAACACACCAATATGCTTTTTTTCTTCTGCATTGATCTGAAAGCAGTTCTCTTAGGGGATACAGAAATTTAGACAATTATTAAGATAATTCAACTATAGTTCTGGGTTTTATTTCAATTTTCTGTTCCATTTTGATACCAAGGATCTGGCCCGAAGCTGATGTCAGCTAAAATAATTTAAACTAAATCTGATCTCCATTGTCTGTGGGGTTTTGTTTAGAAGAAATCTGAAAAGACAAAGGAGGTGTGTGTGTGATTGTGGACTGGGCAGTCCACAATTTCCATAAATTTCCTTCATTATGGAAAATCATTATGATGATGGGAAAGAGCAAGAGAAGAAAAAGATTAATAGAATTTTCTTGTTAAATGTTGCACATATGAAACATAAAGATATGGCTGTTTTGCAGAGATTTATTCAAAAGAGTTTCTTTGCTAGAGGGAATGTGTTTTTCTAAGTGAAAATAGTTTATCCTCAATTTGAATTGCAAATCGTTCCAAAAGCAGAGTGAGAAGGAAGGCTAATGCCTGGCTGGAATGAGTTCTTTCTACTTTGTTTTATAAAAACTTCCTGAGACAAGCTTTTAAAAAAATTATGATTATTTTTAAAAATTCAGGTATTCTCTTAGTCTAAATATTTTAGATAAATCAAAACAACCAGATAATTTTATACAATATCAACTTGTTTTAAGATTAAAAAAAAAAAGACACTCGTTACCTCTGCAGCTGGATTATTAGAAACAGAAAATTGCAGGGTGTATTTGGCAAATGGTGACTCCAGAAATCAGACTGGTCTCTAGAGGATAAAACACATGATGGAGAACAGGGCTGCAGAAATGGGGAAAGGAGAGATGAATGAGCATTTGTTTGGCAAAGGCTGAGCGCTGTGCTAGTTGATTTATATTTATGTACGTTACCTCGGTTCGCAGTAACTCTAGATCGAGAAGCGGGAGCCCAGGTTTGAGAGCTGTGGTGACTGGGCACAGGCAAGGTCCCCAGGAGAGATGCAGACCAGGAGCAGATGCTGGTTTGGGGAAGGGATGCTGAGTCCTGTCTTGGCCTGTGGAGTGGAAAACCACAGGGCACTGGGTGGAAGTGTCACAGGCAGGTCTGCGTCTGTGGAGAGCTCCGCCTGTGGAGTAGGCTTGGAGGGAGTGGATGACGTCAGCAGGGAGAACGGGAATGGGCCAGAGATGGATGGGCCAGAGAGGAAAGAGAGAGGCTGGGGAGCTGGGATCACAGAGCCAAGGGAGGAGAGAGACTTTTGTTGTTTTGTTTTTTCAAATATTCTTCAGGAGGTAACTCCAAAGGGCACTGAGCTTGATGTGGGCCTATGAAAGAGAGAACTCTAGGCTGGGCGCAGTGGCTCACGCTGTAATCCCAGCACTTTGGGAGGTCGAGGCGGACAAATCATGAAATCAGGAGTTCGAGACCAGCCAGACCAACATGGTGAAACCCCATTTCTACTAAAAATACAAAAATTAGCCAGGAGTGGTGGTGCACACCTGTAATCCCAACTACTCAGGAGGCTGAGGCAGGAGAATCGCTTGAACCTGGGAGGTAGATGTTGCAGTGAGCCGAGATTGCGCCACTGCACTCCAGCCTGGGCGACAGAGCGAGACTCCATCTCAAAAAAAAAAAAAAAAAAAAAAAAAAAGAAAGAAACAAAGAAAGAAAAAAGAAAAAGAGAGAACTCTAAAGGGAAAGGGAGGCTGGGACATTGAAACGAAAGGCAAGATTGGATTTTGAGGAGCCATGCTTTCATAATTAATAGAGGCAGGGAAAACTAAGATCTACTTAGTTCTCTCTGTCTTCCATCTTAACGAATATGGTGGTCTTCTTGCATGAATGAAAACACCATGTAATGAAATGGCATTTTATGAGCTTTAGGGAGGCAAGGAATGGGTCAACTGAGGTGAAGGAAGAGAAAAGAGGGGAGCCCCTGTGGAAGTGGGGCATGATTGCAGCCTGGTTTGCGAAGGGGCCTGGGGTCACCCAGTTCCCAGCATCCCACAGGGTCCCGTCTGGCACTGACACACACTGCGGCAGGAAAGCTGGAGGAACAGCTCAGGTGGGGCTGCACTCTAGGCCCAACAGCCCCATTCTGTGCCTCATGCATTTAAGGCTGCCCATTCATGAGTGTGGCTTCTTCTGCCCACTGGTAAAGCAGCAGGGATTTAGGAATTTACTAGAGGAGCCTGGAGTTCCACCCAGTGCACCTACCATGAGTTTTATCAGCTCCTGGATTCTGGTAGTGGGGTGACCACGGGCTGGGGACAGGGCAGATTTCAGGCTTCCAGAGGAACCTTCCTGTTCACACTCCTTGAGAACTTGGTGGACGCTGTCTTTGGAAGCAGTCTGTGTGCTTTCAGGAGGTGTCACTGGGCAAATATCACCATATAAGAGCCCCATCTGCTCAATTTTTTTTTTTTTTTTTGAGATGGAGTCTTGCTTTGTTGCCCAGGCTGGAGAGCAGTGGTGTGATCTCGGCTCACTGCAAACTCTGCCTCCCGGGTTCAAGCGATTCTCCTGCCTCAGCCTCCCAAGTAGCTGGGATTACAGGTGTCTGCCACCATGCCCAGCTAAGTTTTGTACTTTTAGTAAAGGCAGGGTTTCACCATATTGACCAGGCTGGTTCAAACTCCTGACCTCTAGTGATCTGCCTGCCTCGGCCTCCCAAAGTGTTGGGATTATAGGCGTGAACCACTGCACCTGGCTGTTTGCCCAATTTTGAAGATGAGGTGGGCCCTTAGTCAGCTTGGACTGCCATAACATAATACTACAGAATGGGTGGCTGATGCAAGAGAGATTTATTTTCTCACAGTTCTGGAGGCTGGAAGTCCAAGATCATGGTGCTGGCCAATGTGGTTCCTGGTGAGGGCTCCCTTACTGGCGTGCAGATGGCTACCTTCTCATTGTGTAGAGAGAGCTCTGGTGTCTCTTCCCATTCTTACAAGGACACCAGCCCTGTCCAGTTAGAGTCCCATTCTTTTAACCTCATTTAACCTTTATCACCTCCTCATTGGCCCTTTCTCCAAATACTCACATCGGGGATTAGGGTTTCAACATATGAATTTTGTGAGAGGGCACAAACATTCAGTCCATAACAGGTGGGAAATTAAAATCTGCCTTCCAACCTCCCAACTCTAATCAAGTGTCTTTTGTCTTCAGAAGCTATAGGCAGTAAAACCAGAAGAGTCCTTTTGATTGTTTCCTAGATAAGGAACTGGGGTCCAAGGGGGAAGTGCTTGCAAGTCCTCCCAGTGTTACTGGCATAGCCCCTCCAGGACAGTGCCAATGATCTGGTATCATGTCTGCCTCCTCAGCAAGCCTAGAGCCTTGGAAGACCAAGTCCATGTATACTATTAGGATGTCCTTGATTCTCCAGATCTGGCCCATGGAATGGGCTTAGAGATGTTCATAGAGTTCATGGTTTTCTCATTTCCAGGACCATAAGGCATGACCTGGCTAGGCTGGGGTTACTGGATAGATCTACCCCTCATTCCATCCTCTTGCTGAGACTGGTAAGCTGTCTCTTTGGCCAAATTCAAATTCCTGGGAGAGAGAATGTGATTGATCCAGCTGGGGTCAGGTGTCTACCTGTGGGCATGGTAGGAGTGGGCCTTCCGGGGCTTCTAGGGAAGAGACAGGGGTATTGTGAGTTGGGAAGGTACTGGTACTTCAAAATTACTTGAAAGAGGGCTGGGTGCAGTGGCTCACACCTGTAATCTCAGCACTTTGGGAGGCCGAGGCGGGAGGATCACTTGAACCCAGGAGTTCGAGACCATTCTGGTCAACATGGTAAAACCCCGTCTCTACTAAAAATACAAAAAATTAGCTGGGCGTGGTGGCGGGCGCCTGTTGTTCTAGCTACTTGGGAGGTTGAGGCAGGAGAATTGCTTGAACCCAGGAGGCGGAGGTTGCAGTGAGCTGAGATTGCACCACTGCACTCCAGCCTGGGTGAAAAGAGCGAAACTCCGTCTCATAAATAAATAAATAAATAAATAAATAAATAAAAAATAAATAAATAATTGCCTCCTTCTTCCCTAGACCTCTGCCCTTCCCTGCTTTGCTATTCTCCAAACCACTTTTCCACCGTCTACTACCCTGTATAATTTACTTATTTCTCTGGTTTCCCATCAGTCTTCTTCACTAAATATAAGGACCTTGAGGACAGAGATGTTTTATTTTTATTTTTGATACTGCTGTATCTGAGCACCTAGAACAAAGTACCTTGCTCACCGTAGGTCTTCAACAAACATTGTTGCATGAATGAATGTACATTTCAGCCAAAAGGTATCTCAGAAAGGGTGGACCCCTCTTGAAGGAAGAGATTTGAGGGTGAGAGTGTGAGAATCCATAAGATCACATGGCAAGGACTTGGTGGTAGCCTTTAGGAGCTGAGAGCAGTCCTTGGTTGACAGCTAGCTGGAAAATGGAGACCTCAGTCATGCCAGCAAGTAAGTGAATTCTGCCAATAATTGGAATGATCCTGGAAGAGGATCCCAAGCTTTAGCTGAGCACATAGTTCAGCTGAAACCTTGATTTCAGCCTTATATGATGCTGAACAGGGACCCTAGTGATGCTGTACTTGGATTTCTGACCCCCAGAACTGTGAGATAATGAGCGGGTTATTTTTATTTTTTATTTTTTATTTTTTTTGAGATGCAGTCTCGCTCTGTCACCAGACTGGAGTGTAATGGCGCGATCTCGACTCACTGCAACCTCTACCTCTTTGGTTCAAGTGATTCTCATGCCTCAGCCTCCTGAGTAGCTGGGACTATAGGCACGTGCCACCACACCCAGCTAATTTTTTTTTTTTTTTTTTTTTTTTGAGAATGAGTCTTGCTCTGTTGCCTGGGCTGGAATGCAGTGGCGCGATCTTGCCTGCTGCCACATCTGGCTAATTTTTGTATTTTTAGTAGAGGTGGGGTTTCACCATCTTGGCCAGGCTGGTCTTGAACTGCTGATCTCATGATTCACCCGCTTCGGCCTCCCAAAGTGCTGGAATTATAGGCGTGAGCCAATGCACCTGGCAAATGGGTACCATTTTAAGTCACTGGGTTTTTTGTAATTACGCAGCAATAGACGACTAAGACAGTAACAAACCTTGATTGCCTACTGTGACATTGGGCTAGGTGCTGGGGACAGAGTGAGGAACAGCACAGACATGGCTCTTAGCCTTGAATTATTTTTCTGATTAGAGGAGAGTACGTGTAGCACAGTGTTTAGAAATGGGGTCTTAAATTGAGTCAGTGTCTTGGGCTCTAATTCTGGCTCTGCCATTCGCCACCAGTCCAACATTGGGTCACTCGTTTAAACTTTTATGCCTCAGTTTTCTCACCTGTCAAACAAGGACAAAAGTGGCACTACAAAGATTTTGGAGGCTTAAATGGGATAATGTATGCAAGTGTAATGCTGAGTTTGTGTCTCGTGTAGGTGGGAGTGAAATAAATGGCAGTTGGTGTTAGTTAGTGTTCTATTCTGGGACATTGGGACTTAGGGGATTGCAGCTGGTGGGAACTCCAGGCCATGATCCCACCTCCCAGGCATTCACCTCCAGAACAGAGGAATGAGACGTGGTGTGTCACGCTTCAGTCATTAGAAATCCCAGGGCTGAGATGAGCACTCCTGAGTCCTAAGCCCCCAGCTCTCTGTGCTCTCCGTGCTCCAAGCTGCCTCCCACTGGACTTAGCCAAGGGACTCAGAGACACTCCACACACTGGTCTCCCTCTTGGTCACTGACAGTGACTGTTCACTGACAGTGATGGAGACAAAGGCATTTCTGAGAACTTCAGAATTATTGACCTGACTCAATTAAGTGGAAGTCGTTCTCATTCTCTCGGACCCAGATTCCTTTCTGCTCAATGTCTGGCCTTGGCTCTTCTGCGATAGGAGGATGGAATTTCCAATGGAAACGGTTGAGCTACCCCAAACCCCTAATTAATCTAGATTGTATATGATTTGTGGCAGAATTTGAGCTGCCTCTAATCACTTGGATGAAGAATGCTTTGTATTCTAGTATGGATGAGGATGTAGGAAGTATATAATTTGGTTCATTATTTTTGGAGGACCATCTTGGCAATATGTATCAAGAAAAAGCCTTAAAATTATACATATACTTTGGCCCAGGGATTCCAATTTTAGCTTTTGAGCAAATATTGAACTACGAGGATCTTTATCAGTGAAGGTATTATAGAAAACATTGAAAACAACCTCTGTTCATTGATAAGGAACTGGGAAAATGACGGTACATCTGAACAATAGAATGCTATGTAGTCATTAAAAATGATGCTGAAGGCTCAGGACTTAGATATTAATAGAATTTTTAGTCAGTCTCAAAGCAGTCAGAGTGAGAGTGGTGGTTCTGGAATCAGATCTCCTGAGTTGGAATCTCAGCCCCACCATTTAATTGCTGGATGACATTGGACAAGTCACTCAACTTCTTTAAGCCTCAATTTCTCCATCTATAAAATTGGGATAATAATGACATAATCACTCAGAGACTTATGGTGAAAATTTAATGAGATAATCCAAGTGAAAGGTTTAGCTTAGTCTAGTGCATAGTAAGCACTTACGTAACAAATATTACTATTATTATGATTCCATGTTTGCTTTTATTTTATTTTACTTTGAGATGGAGTCTCGCCCTGTCACCCAGGCTGGAGTGCAATGGCATGATCTTGGCTCACTACAACCTCCGCCTCCCGGGTTCAAGCAATTCTCCTGTCTCAGCCTCCTGAGTAGCTGGGACTATGGGCGCATACCACCATGCTCGGGTAAGTTTTGTATTTTTAGTAGATATGGGCTTTCACCATATTGGTCAGGCTGGTCTCGAACTCCTGACCTCAGGTAACCCACCTGCCTCATCCTCCCAAAGTGCTGGGATTACAGGCATGAGCCACCACACCCAGCCCCATGTTTGCTTTTAAAACACATGTGTAGCAAAGGTAAGAAGGAATGGAAGTCAAATTTAAGCGGTCATCTCGGGTGATGGGATTGCATGTGGTTTAATTTTTTACCGCGATTTCTTTATTTGCAGAATGATCTGCAGTAAGCGTGAACTACTTTTATGTAAATGGAAAAAAAGGCACTACAATTAAGGGAGGGAGGAGAAAGTGGTCTTGCATTGTTGAGATCCTTAGAAAATGTGCAAACCTACTTGCTCAGCTGTCTCCACTTAAAATCACCTGAGGATGGGCCTCGTGAAGAGAACCAGCAGGAGCCGGGCCCTGCGAGTCCTTCAGCCCACCTGCTGCCCACACCTGCTGCCCAGCACACTTGCTTGCCTGCCTTGCCCCAGCCTAGTCGGGGGGCCCTGGAAGCTGCAGGCCTGGGAGCTGAGCTGATCACGAAGACGAACTGGAGCTGTACTGACCTAAGTCCAGGACACAGGCAAGTCCCCAGTCACTTGTTTGCATCTTATCAGCACAGCATCCAGGAAGAATTCATTAGAGGCCCTTGGGTCAGCCGGCTGTTCATTAGCATGTGTGACAAACTCCTCAATGCAAACAGAAGCTTTCAGTGAGAACCAAACTGTTTCAATTTCTTTGGAGGAGTGGCATGGAACTTCCCCAAAAGTGACTGACAGAGGGGCTGGTTGGAGCTTTGAGAGCCTCAAGGAGGGCCCTGGAGGGGCTGCCCTCAGCTAGGAAGGTGAGAGAAGAACCTGGAGCAGAGGGGGGTCCCCACTACAGACTTTCCAGCTGTTGCTTGGGGACAACTGATAAGGCGGGAGGGCAGTTGGAGCACAGGCTGAGAAGGGAAGAAGCGGGCAGTGCAGAGGTAGGGGTGGGGGGGTTTGCTCTTCTTTTCCAGTGAATCTGCAGGAGGCTGAAGGAGAGGGAGCTGGAAGGCCCTAGAGTCTGTATTGGGCCTTGGAGAGACCTGGGGGTGGGGCGTGGAGCCTGGTTTCTTGCTGATCACAGCTACTCCGGCTCGTATCTCCTGCCCTATGCAGCAGGGAGGGGACGTGAACAGGAAAACAGCTGCTACAAGATATTCTGGGGCTGGGCGCGGTGGTTCATGCCTGTAATCCCAGCACTTTAGGAGGCTGAGGTGGGTGGATCACTTGCAGTCAGGAGTTCGAGACCAGCCTGACCAATATGGTGAAACCCCGTCTCTACTGAAAATACAAAAATTAGCCAGGCATGGTGGCGGGCGCCTGTAGTCCCAGCTACTTGGGAGGCTGAGGCAGGAGAATCACTTGAACCCAGGAGGCAGAGGTTGCAGTGAGCCAAGATTGCACCACTGCACTCCAGCCTGGGCGACAGAGCGAGACTTCTCAAAAAACAAAACAAAACAAAACAAAAACAAAAACAAAAAAACCTGAAGGAAAATTCTGACACTGGACAGATATTAAAAATGTATTATGGGCTGGGCGCGGTGGCTAATGCCTGTAATCCCAGCACTTTGGGAAGCCGAGGTGGGTGGATCACTTGAGGTCAGGAGTTCAAGACCAGCCTGACCAATGTGGTGAAACCCCATCTCCACTAAAAATGTAAAAATTAGCTGAGCATGGTGGCGGGCGCCTGTAATCCCAGCTACTTGGGAGGCTGAGGTAGGAGAATTGCTTGAACCCAGGAGACAGAGGTTGTAGTGAGCCAAGATCACGCCACTGGACTCCAGCCTGGGTGACAGAGCGAGACTCTGCCTCAAAAAAAAAAAAAAATTATGTTTCTATTTAATATTTTAACTGCTTTAGTAAAGAATAATTCACATACGATAAATGGCACCTATTAAAGTATACAATTTTATAAATATTGACATTGTTATACACCTGCAAAACCACCACCACAATCAAGATAGGGCACACATCTGTCACCCACAGAAGTTTCCTTGCACTTCTTTATCATCCCTCTTTTGTTCCTACCTGCTCCTTTGTCCTCAAGAAACCACCGATATACTGTTTGTCATTGTAGATTAGTTTGTATTTTCTAGAACTTTTTATAAATGGAATCATACAATATACCCTTTGCTGTTAGATTCTTTCACTCATCATAATTATTTTGAGATTCATTCATGCTATTGTGTGTATACCTTATTTCTTTTTATTGTGGAGTAGTACTCCATTGTATAGATAGACCGCATATACCTATTCAGATATGATGGATATTTAGGTTTCAGTTTTTGGCTGTTGCAGATAAACCTGCTAAGGACACTTCTGTACAAGTCTCTGTATGGGCATATGCTTTCATTTCTCTTGAGTAAATACCTAGGAGTGGAATGGCTAGGTCATATAGTGGGCATATGTCTAACCTATTACAAAAAGAAAAAAACTACTTCCAAACTGTTTTCCAAAGTGGTGTTACATTTTATTTATTTATGTATCTATTTTTTGGAGACAGAGTCTTGTTCTGTTGCCCAGCTTGGAGTGCAGTGGCGTGATCATGGTTCACTGTGTCCTTGACCTCCTGGGCTCAAGTGATCTTCCCAGCCCAGCCTCCTGAGTATCTGGGACTACAAGTGTGTGCCACCATGCATGGCTAATTTTTTCTATTTTTTTGTAGAGACGGGCTCTCACTTTGTTGCCCAGGCTGATCTCGAACTCTTGGGCTCAAGTGATCCTCCTGCCTTGGCCTCCCAAGTTGCTGGGATTGCAGATGTGAGCCACCACATCCAGAGGACTTGACATTCCCACTAGCAGTACATGAGGGTTCTACTTGCTCCACATCTTCACCAATGCTTGGTGTGGTCACTGTTTGATTTTAGACATTCTAATAGATGCACAGTGGTATGATTGTAGTTTTAATCCACTTTCCCCCAGTGACAAACAATGTTGAGTATCTTTTCATGTTAGTACTGTATTTGCCATTTGTATATCTTTTTTGGGGAAGTGTCTGTTCAAATCTTTTGCCCATTTTGGGAGGAGGGAGGAATTGTTTTTTATTTAGTTTTGAAAGTTCTTTATATATTCTGGGTACAGGTAATTTGTATTATTTTCAAATATTTTCTCCTATTATGTGAATTGTCTTTTCATTCTTTTAATATGGTCTTTCAAAAAGGGTTTTAAATTTTGCTAATATCCGGCTTATACATTGTTTCTTTAACAGATTGGACTTTTGGTGTCATGTCTATGAAACCTTTGCCTAACCCAAAGCCACAAAGATTTCTGTGTATTCTTCTAGAAGTTATATAGTTTTAGAGTCTATATTGCTTTTTTTTTTCTTTCTTTCTTTCTTTTTCTTTTCTTTTCTTTTTTTTTTTTTTTTTTTTTTTTTTTTGAGTTGGAGTCTTGCTCTATCACCCAGGCTGGAGTGCAGTGGCATGATCTCAGCTCCCTGCAGCCTCTGCCTCCTGGCTTTAAGTGATTCTCCTGCCTCAGCCTCCCTCGTACCTGGGATTACAGGCATGTGCCACCACACCCAGCTAATTTTTGTTTCTTCAGTAGGGACTGGATTTCACCACGTTGGCCAGGCTGATCTTGAACTCCTGACTTAAGTTGATCCGCCTACCTCAGCATCCTAAAGTGTTGGGATTATAGGCATGAGCCACTGCACCCCGCTTAGGGTCTGTATTTCATTAATGTTTGTATGTGGTTTGAGGTATAGATCAAATTTCATTTTTCTGCATATGGATATGCAATTGTTTCAGCACCAGTTTTGAAAAGATTGTTCTTTATTGATTTGTCTTTGTACTTTCATAAAAAAACCAGTTGTCCATATATATGTCTGTTTCTGGGCTCTCTATTCTGTTCCATTGGTCTATGCGGCCATTTTTACAACAATGCCCCAGTCTTAAGTGTAGTTTTATAATAAGTTTTGAAATCAGGTAGTATAGTTCTCCAACATTGTTTTTATTTTTCAAAGTTGCTTTGGTTATTTTAGGTCCCTTGTATTTCTGACTTCTAGAATCAGCTTTTTAATTTCTTAGAAAGCTTTCTGAGATTTTGGTTGGGAGTATATTGAATCTATACATCAATATGAAGAAAACTGACATCTTAACAATATTGAGTCTTTCTACCTAAGAACATGAGATATCGCTTCATTTTAATGTCTCTTAGGAATGTTTTGTAATCTTCAGCATACAGGCCTTGCATATCTTTTATCAGATTTATCCCTGCATATTTCCTGTTGTTTATGCCATTGTAAATGATATTACTTTCGTTTCCAACTTCTGATTATTCATTGCAAGTATATGGAAATAAAATAAATTTTTTGTATACTGATTTTGTATCTTACAACATAGATGATTATATCACCTGTAGATAAAGACAATTTTACATCCTCCCTTCCAATTGGGGTGCCTTTTATTTCTTTTTCTTGGCTTAGTAAACCTCCAGTACAATGTGGAATAGAAATGAGGAATTGAACAGGGGTGCCTTGTTCTTTGTCTTAAGGGGAAAGCATAGAGTCTTTCACCATCGAGTGTTGCCTGAAGGTTTTTCTTTTTCCTTTTTCTTTTTTTTCTTTTTGAGACGGAGTCTTACTCTGTTGCCCAGGCTGGAGTGCAGTGGCATGACCTTGGTTCACTGCAACCTCCGCCTCTTGGATTCAAGCAATTCTCTGCCTCAGCCTCCTGAATAGCTGGGATTGCAGGTGCCCGCCACCAGGCCCGGCTGATTTTTTTTATATTTTTAGGAGATATGGGGTTTCACCATCTTGGCCAGGTTGGTATTGAACTCCTGACCTCGTGATTCACCCACCTCGGCCTCCCAAAGTGCTGGGATTACAGGCGTGAGCCACTGCACCCAGCCACCTGAAGGTTTTTCATAAATGCCCTTTATCAAGTTGAGGAAGTTCTTTCTATTCCTAGTTTACTGACAGTATTCTTAACAATAAAGGATAGATGTTAGATTTTATCAAATGTCTTCACTGCATCTATTAAGATGTTCGTATGATTTCTCTTTTTCAGCCTCTTAACATGGTGAATTACACTGATTGATTTTAAACTAACCTTGCATTCCTGGGATAAAGCTTACTTGGTCTTTTTGTATATTTTTAAGATTTTATTTGTTAAATTTTTTTTAAATTATTTATTTATTTATTTAGAGATGGAATCTCACTCTGTCACCCAGGCTGGAGCAGTGGCATGATCATAACTCACTGCTGCCTTGAATTCCTGGGCTCAGAAGATCCTCCTGCCTCAGTCTTCCAAGTAGCTGGGACTATAGGTACATACCACCATGCCCAGCTAATTTTTGAATTTTTTTGTAGAGATGTGGTCTCACTGTCTTGCCCAGGGCTCAAGGGATTCTCCCACCTTGGCCTCCTAAAGTTACAAATTACAGGTGTGAGCCACCAAGCCCAGACTTTTTATTTTACTTTATTATGATGATGATGATGTTTTGAGACAGAGTCTTGCTCTGTCACCCAGGCTGGAGGGCAGTGGCGTGATCTTGGCTCACTGCAGCCTCCACCTCCCGGGTTCAAGTGATTCTCATGCTTCAGCCTCCTGAGTAGTTGGGACTACAGGCATGTGCCATTATGCCTGGTTAATTTTTGTGTTTTTAGTAGAGATGGGATTTCGCCATGTTGCCCAAGCTGGTCTTGAACTCTTGACCTCAGGGGATCCACCTGCCCCAGCTGCCCAAAGTGCTGGGCTGGGATTACAGGCAAAAGCCACTGCATCTGGTCTTTATTTTATTTTTTTGAAATGGGGGTCTTATTCTGCCGCCCAGGCTGGAGTGCAATGGTGAGATCATGGCTTACTGCAGCCCCGACCTCCTGGGCTCAAGTGATCCTCCCACCTTATCATCCTGAGTAGCTGAGACTACCAACACCCACCACCATGCCAAGCTAATTTAAAAAATTGTTCGTATAGACAGGATCTCCCTATGTTGCCCAGGGTGGTCTCAAACTCCTGGGCTCAAGTGATCCTCCCACCTTGGCCTCTCAAAACGCTGGAATTACACAGGTATGAGACACCGAGACAGGCTCTGATAAAATTTTGTTAAGAATTTTTGTATCTATGTTCTTAAGGAATGCTGAGTTGTAGTTATTTTTCCCTGTAATGTTTCTGTATGGTCCTGGTACCGAGGTAGTCCTGACATGATAGAATCAATTAAACAGCATTCCTTCCTTTTCGCTTTACTGGAAGAGTTTATGTGGAAGTGGTATTATTTTGTCCTTTAATGTTTGGTGGAATTCACCTATGAAGCCATTTGGGGCTGGACATTTATGGGAAGGATTTTACTCACAAATTCAATTTATTTAATAGATACAGGCCTATTAGGCCAGGCACAGTGGCTCACGCCTGTAATCCCAGCACTTTGGGAGGCTGAGGTGGGTGGATCACGAGGTCAGGAGATCAAGACCATCTTGGCTAACTCGATGAAACCCCATCTCTACTAAAAATACAAAAAATTAGCTGGACGTGGTGGCGCCTGTAGTCCCAGCTACTTGGGAGGCTGAGGCAGGAGAATGGTGTGAACCCGGGAGGCAGAGCTTGCAGTAAGCCAAGATGGCGCCACTGCACTCCAGCCTGGGCAACAGAGCGGGACTTTGTCTCAAAAAAAAAAAAAAAAAAAAAAAAAGGCCTATTTAGGTTACCTTCCTTCTTGAGTGAGCTTTAGTAATTTTTGTCTTTCAAGGAATTTGACCATTTAACCTAAGTTTTCAAGTTTATTGGCATAAAGTTTTTTATAATAATTTCTTATTCTTTTAAAATCTATAGAGTTTGTGGTGATGTCACCTCTCTCATTTATGTTAGTGGCAATTTGCATGTTTTGTCCTTTTTTCCTGATCAATCTGGCTAGAGGTTTATTAATTTTATTGATTTTCTCAAAAAGAATTAGTTTTTCCTTTTATTTATTTTATGTTCTTTTTCTGTTTTTTTTTTTTTTTGAGACAAAGTCTTGCCCTGTCACCCAGGCTGGAGTGCAATGGTGGATCTCAGTATACTGCAACCTCCACCTCCCAGGTTCAAGTGATTCTCCTGCCTCAGTCTCCCGAGTAGCTGGGATTACAGGCGCATGCCACCACACCTGGCTAACTTTTGTATTTTTAGTAGAGATGGGGTTTCTCCATATTGCCCAGGCTGGTCTTGAACACCTGACCTCAGGTGATCTGCCTACCTCAGCCTCCCAAAGTGCTGGGAATACAGGCATAAGCCACTGCTCCGGCCCCTCTTTTTTTTTTTTTTTTAATTGATTTTTGATCTGCTCTTTATTCTTTTAACTTTAGGTTTCATTTGGTCTTCTTTTTCTAGTTTCTTAAGGAGGAAAATGAGGTCATTAATTTGAGACATTTGCACTTTTCTATCTAGGTGTTTTAGTGCTATAAATGTCCCCCTAATGTTGCTTTAGCATGAAATTTGTGCTTCTTGAGCACAAACTTTGATATGGTGTATTTTCATTTTCATTCACTTTAAAATACTTTCTAATTTCCCTTTTGATTTCTTCTTTGACCCATAGGTTATTTCAAATGTATTATTTTGTTTCAAATACATGGAGAAATTTTCAGATATCTCCCTGTTACTGATTCATAATTTAGTTCTATTGTGGTCAGGGAACTTATTTTGTTTGACTTGAATCCTTCCAAATAAGACTTGTTTTATGGTTCAGTATATATTGTATCATAGTAAATACTCCATGTGCACTTAAGTGCATTTTGCAGTTGTTGGGTGGAATGAATGATGTATAAATATGAATTATGTCAAGTTGGTTGACAGCATTATTTGATTCATCTATATCCTTACTGATTTTCTGATGTGTTCTAGTATTGTTTTTAAAAAGTGTGTTGGCCGGGCGCGGTGGCTCAAGCCTATAATCCCAGCACTTTGGGAGGCCGAGACAGGCGGATCACGAGGTCAGGAGATCGAGACCATCCTGGCTAACCCGGTGAAACACCGTATCTACTAAAAAATACAAAAAAACTAGCCGGGTGAGGTAGCGGGCGCCTGTAGTCCCAGCTACTGGGGAGGCTGAGGCAGGAGATGGCGTTAACCAGGAGGTGGAGCTTTCAGTGAACCAAGGTCCGGCCACTGCACTCCAGCCCAGGTGACAGAGCGAGACTCCGTCTCAAAAAAAAAAAAATAAAATAAAATAAAAAATAAAAAGTGTGTTAAAATCTCCAACAATAATTGTGATTTTATTTCTCCTTTTCATTTCTATCAGTTTTTGTTTCATGTATTTCAAAACTATATTAATAGGTACATAAACAAAATTAATTATGCCTTTTTAATGCTCTGACCCTTTTATCATTATGAAATAACCCTCTTTATCTCTGGTGATTTTTTTCTTTGAAACTTACTTTTCTACTTTGTCTGAAATTAATATAGCCACTCCACTTACTTTTGATTAGTGTTAGCATGATATATTTTTTCCATGTTTATACTTTGAACCTTATTGGTTCTTTACCTTTAAGGTTGGTTTATTCTAGGCAGCATATAGTTGCATTTTGCTTTTTTACCCAATCTGTCAGTCTCTGCCTTTTAATATTTTAATAGGGATATTTAGACCATTTACATATAATGTGATTATTCATATGGATAGATTTAAATCCACCATTTTGCTACTTATTTCACTTTATATTATCTGTTTTTTGTTCCCCTTTTCCTCTTTTTGAAAACCTTTTGAATTTTATTATTCCATTTCATTTCAATAGTTGACTTGTTAGTTGTAACTCTTGGTTTTGTTAGTCTGAATTTATACAGTCTGTCTTCAAGTGATATTATATCACTTCCTATGTAGTATAAGAACCTTACAACAATATACCTCAAATTCATATTTTTACCTTTAGGCCTTTATGATCCTGTTGCTATATATATATATATATATATGTATATATCAACATTTTATTTCTTATAAGTATACACATTTAAACATAATATGTTATAATCCTCTTGATACATTTTTTAAATTAAACCTGTCTATTATCTATATATATATATAGCATTTAGTACAATCTATAGTATACAGAATACCTCTCAGGCTTTGCCCAACTACCCTTTTCTTAAGTAGACTCTTCCTTCCATAACATCTATTGTAATTAGCTATTATTTTAAAAATTTTGTCTTTCATTCCACCACTAGATCATGAATTAGGGGAAGGTCAGTTTTGTTAATGTATATTTGAAACCTCATACAGGGCCTAACAAATAAATATTGTTGGATGTATGAAAGATTATTTTTCAAAGCTTTTAATAGTCACTTGATTTTTTCTTACAGCAAAGCTGTGCCTGTTTACATTTTCACCAGCTTTGTGTGAATTGTTTACTTTTTGCCTAAGTGCCAATGATATTCAGTATGGTTGTGTTAAAGAACTTTTTCCAAATTTTGAGGGTGTAAACTGATAATTTTAAAAAGTTGTGCTCTTTGTCTTTTTTGAAGAGGGAATCTTTTACATTGTATAATTAGTTCTATTTTTACATGTTTTCTGTTTATGTTCTTCATTCTCATTAATAAAGATAGAATAAGGGTAAAAAAAAGAACAAACCCCCAAACTGTTAATTATTTTTAAAGATATTTGCATATTAAGAGTGAATCTTATATAGCTAACATTTTTGGTGTTCTGTGTTCCTTTGTGTAGATACATTGTTCTATCTGGTATCATTTACCTTCTGCCTGAACTTTTTTTCCTGTGAGTAAATTATGTTTCATAAAATCAAAGTCATAAAATAAAAAAACATTTCAGTCTGGGATCATTCCATCCAAGAAAAAGACCGAGGAAACAGCTTGTAAAAAACAAGATAATGTAGGCCAGGCGTGGTGGCCTACACCTGTAATCTCAGCACTTTGGGAAGTCGAGGCGGGTGGATCACTTGAGGTCAGGAGTCTGAGACCAGCCTGGCCAATATGGTGAAACCTCATCTCTACTAAAAATACAAAAAAATTAGCTGGGCGTGGTGGCACGTGCTTGTAATCCCAGCTACTCAGGAGGCTAAGGCAGGAGAATCACTTGAACCCAGGAGGCGGAGGTTGCAGTGACCTGAGATGGCGCCCATTGCACTCCAACCTGGGTGACAGAATGAGACTCTTTCTCATAAAACAAAACAAACAATAACAACAACAAAAACAAGATAATGTAATCAAATGACACTCATGAGACCCCACACCTCATAATAGAAATATATGATATATGTACTAGAAAAATAACTCTTACCATTTATTCAATACATAACATTTCCCAGGCACTGTGCTAGATGCTTTACAATTATGATTTCTAATTCTTTTTTTTTTTTTTTGAGATGGAGTTTCATTCTTTTTGCCCAGGCTAGAGCACAATGGCATGATCTTGGCTCACTGCAGCCTCCACCTCCCGGGTTCAAGTGATTCTCCTGCCTCAGCCTCCTGAGTAGCTGGGATGACAGGCATGTGCCATTATGCCCGGCTAATTTTTTGTATTTTTAGTAGAGATGAGGTTTCACCACATTGGCCAGGCTGATCTTGAACTCCTGACCTCAGCTGATCCACCCACCTTGGCCTCCCAAAGTGCTGGGATTACAGGCATGAGCTACCACGCCTGGCCTGATTTCTAATTCTAAAAACCATTCTTAGGTAAATGATTAAGGTTTTAAAACAAAGTTTTGTGGTTTTTTTAAACAGAAAAAGAAAATGATGCTTATTAAAGTTGAATGACTCATCCAAGGCCATATAGCTGGTGGGGAGCAGAACCGGGGTTTGAACCCAAGTTTTCCTTCCACACCATACAGAATTTACTGTATAGAAAAATAGCTGAATAAATTTATCCTGTTATTTTAGCCAAATTTTATTTGTAAAATCCCAGAAGTGGCACAATACCTATCTTTCATGATGTGAATAAACAACAGAGAAAATCCATTTTGCTCTTATGAGTTTGGAAAGCAAAGTGTTATATCACAGATATTCTTGTCTTCAGTTCCAATGATTTTGAACCTGTTATTCAGAAAAAGAAGCCCTCTGATTCAAATACGGAACAGAATATTCTATTTAGTGCAAACACAAAGATCTGAAACTCCATTTTAAAGCCATTTCTATATAGTAAGAATCCAGCCTACATTTGTCAGTGGTAGAGAGAATAGTAAACAGAGGAGTCCCTGAAGAGGTCACAGTGTTGACAAAGTTCAACAAGATAGTGGAGTCTACACAAACATAGGGAACAAAGCTTGGCCCTTCCACATAGCTGTGAGGCCTTGACTTTGTTTTAAATCAGTGTCATTTCATGTCTCACATATTCCCCAGTGTCTGCATGCTGAAATACCACAATCACCAGGAGGTCCACTTTTCTGCAGTCTTGTGTAGATTTTCCTGCCACCCCAAAACCAAGGAATGTCTGCCATGGAGCACACCACCACTCGCTGGTACTGAGAAGTCTTTTTGGTGATTCAACCCAGACCATATTTCAACCCAGACCATATTTCCCGTATGGGTACGGGAAGGACAGATCTGCTCCAGGAAGAAGCTCTAGGCTTTATCTGCACTTCGTACTTGGCATAGAGTACAAGGTAATCCAGAGCTGTGATGTGCAACTGAAACTTGTGGGTCTTAGTGAATTTTCCGAAGCAGGTTCCCAGCAACACCAGCTTGTCCGTGGAGATACTGGCAGCCAACTTCAGAATCTTCTCACTCGCGTAGCGTAGGTGCCGTTGGGCCTGTCAAGTGGCAGCAGATTCTCCCCTGTGTATTTCATGATCTCAAACATTATATGGGCTTGCTCTTCAGCCAGGTCCACATTTTCCCGCTAGAATGGAACACTGGATCCTCATGCCCCATTGGCAGGAAAACCTGAACTTTTAAAAAAACCTTTCATGTAATGTGTGTCTGTTCTAATTAAGTCTTTCAGCTTTTGTATGCCTAATAAAGTCTTCATTTTGCTTCTGTTTTTGAAAGATATTTTTTTACCACATAGAGAATTTTAGATTAATAGTTTCTTTATTTTAGTATTTTAAAGATACGGCTCTACTGTCTTACTTTTTTGGATTGTTTCTAGCAAGTCGTTTATTGCTGTCCCTACTTCTGTTTCTCTGTACGTAATGTGGGTTTTTTTTCCCCCCTCTGAATGCTTTTTAAGATTTTTCTCTTTAACACTGGTTGGGAGCATTTTGATTATAATGTACTTCCAAATTCCTTGTGCTTGGAGTTTGTTGAGCTCCTTGGATTTGTGGATTTATACTTTTCATCAAATTTTGTAAAATTTTAGCCAATAATTTTCTTCAATAATATTTTCCTTTCTTTCCTCTCCTTTGGGGACTGCTTGAAGTCATCTCAGGGTTTACTGATACTGTTTGCATTTTTAAAATTCTCTTTTCTTTGTTTCATTTTGGGTAATTTTTATTGCTATCTATTCAAATTTACTATTTTCTTCTTCTGCGTGTCTCATCCGCTATTAATCCCATCCACAGTATTTTCTTTTTCCTTTTTGTTTTTCTTGAGACATAGTCTCGCTCTGTCACCCAGGGTGTAGTGCAATGCTGCGATCTTAGCTCATTGCAACCTCCGTCTTCCAGGTTCAAGTGATCCTTCCTGACCTCAAGTGATCTGCCTGCCTCAGCCTCCCAAAGTGCTGGGATTACAGGCATAAGCCACTGGACCCAGCCCACAGTATTTTTCATCTCAGACATTGTAGTCTGCATCTGTAGAAGTTCAGTTTGCGTGTCTTCTCCCAGCCCTCTGGTATTATCTTCCTTGTCTCTGCTTAACTTTTTGAACACATGAAATATAATAACTGTTTTAATGTCTACCTCTGCTAATCCTGACATCTGCATTAGTTCTGGGTTGGTTTAAACTGGTAATTTTTCTCCTCATTTTGGATCATATTTTTTAGCTTCTTTATTATACCCGGTAAATTTTAATTGGATGCCAGACATTCTGAGTTACAGCTTGTTTTTTGTTTTAATAAGATATTTTGTATTCCTATAGTTATTGTATTTCTCTTACTCTCTGGGTCTTTCCAGACTCTTAGCTGTGTCTCCTCGATTGAGGGGTCTGCTGGATTCTGCTTGAATTACTCCTCCATGTGCTGTGGCCTGGAAACTCTTTCAAGTCCATAAGCTGGGGCGGTCATAGGCTTCCCATCATTTGTTCCTTATCACGCAGGGATCACTGTCCTTTGTTGCCTGCTACCAAGTGTCCTGGAAACTGCTGTTTCATATATTTTGTCCATTCTTTTTGGTTGTTTCAGGCATGGGGGTAAATCTGGTTTCCGTTACTCTTTCTTGGTTGGAAGTAGAAAGAAATCTCTTTTTATTGACGTGAAATTCAGATAACATAAAAGTAACCATTGAAAAATGAACCATTCAGGGGCATTTAGTATATTCACAATGTGGTGCAACCACCACCTCTGTCTAGTCCCCATTTTCGTCACCCCAGAAGGAAACCTATTACCCCTCCATCAGTCCTTGGCCTGTGCCTTCTCTCTGGATTTAAATATTCTGGATATTTCATATAAATAGGATCCTATGAGATGTGATTTTTTGTGTCTGGTTTTCACTCAGCATAATGTTTTCAATGCTCACCCATGCTGTAGTACATATCAGTACTTCGTTCCTTTTTATTGCCAAATGGTATTTCTTTCATTCTATGTTGTAGGGGCCAAGGGAAAACTCCTCCTTTGCCCTGTGAAATTTTGCTGAAAAATCAACTGACAAAAGGCAAATTAATAAGAGAAAAGGCACACAGATTTATTAATGTGCACATGGGAGAAAACCACAGAGTAATTACTCCAACCCCTCAATAGGGTTCAGAAGCTTATACAATATCTTGAGGTTGCAGAAAGAATAAGGGTTTAGATTACGGCAAAGCAGGTTATGGGACGGGGAGAGGGGGAGGTGTGGCTAGCAAAGGTGGTCTTGTAATGTAAATGAAACTTCACAGGTAGCAGCCCTCAGAGATAATAGATGGCAAATGTTTCTTCCAGACTTTTAAAGGTGTCAGACGCTCAGTTAATCTTTCCTAGATTAGACAAGGGAAGGCCTCAGAGAAAGCCTGGCTGCATCCGTGCAGATTTTCTTTATAGATGCAAGTGTCTTCCACAAAAGGCAGCTTTGCAGGCCTACTTCTGTTTGCAGGCCCTCTGATCTCAAAATACGTCCAATTTTTGGTTTTGGGTGTGCTATTTTGATTTCCTTTAATGTCTATGCCACGACTGGTTGATTTCATGTATCTGCTGATGGACATTTGGGTTGTTTCCACCTTTTGGATATTGTGAATGCTGTGGCCACGAGCACGCGTGTATATGTGTTTGTTTCAGTACCTGTTTTCAGTTCTTTTGTGAATATACCTGGGAGTGGGATTGCTGGGTCATATGCTAATTCTATTTTTAACTTTTTGAAGAACTGCCAAATTGCTTTCCACAGTGGCTTAACCATTTCACATTTTCATCCTCTTTTTTTTTAGTAATTGATTTTTTGGGGGTATGAATTTACATACCTTAAATCACCCACATTTTAAGTACACAGTTCAGTAAGTTTCCTCAGATGAACGCATTTGTATAATCACCATCACAATCAAGAAAGAAAACTTTTCTATCACCTTAGAGAGTTTCCTCATGTCTATCCGGAGTCAATTCGACTCTTTTAGTCAACCACTGTTAACGTTAACTGTAGATAAACTTTGCTTGTTCCAGAACTTTGTATCAATGGAATCATGCAGTGTGTACTCTTTTGGATCTGAAGTCTTTTGTTCTTCCTAATGTTTTTATGAGATTTATCCATGTTGGTATGTGTAGTACAGTTTCTCTTTTGATTGCTGAGTAAAATTATATTTTATTGCTATACCACGATTTGT
This sequence comes from Piliocolobus tephrosceles, assembly GCF_002776525.5. NCBI lineage: Eukaryota > Metazoa > Chordata > Mammalia > Primates > Cercopithecidae > Piliocolobus > Piliocolobus tephrosceles. The sequence continues at coordinate 40,587,304 of NC_045442.1, read as the reverse complement.
TCATCTGTTAAATGTATATTTCGGTTGTTTTCAGTTCGGGGCTCTTATAAATAAAACTATAAGCATTTTCAGTCTATGTGTGTCTTCATAATGAACCTTTATGTCTTGTAGATAACATACATTTGAGTTCTACTTTTCTTTTTTTGTTGTTTTTTATGAGACGGAGTCTCGCTCTGTCACCCAGGCTGGAGTGCAGTGGCCGGATCTCAGCTCACTGCAAGCTCCGCCTCCCGGGTTCACACCATTCTCCTGCCTCAGCCTCCCGAGTAGCTGGGACTACAGGCGCCCGCCACTGCGCCCGGCTAGTTTTTTGTATTTTTTAGTAGAGACAGGGTTTCACCATGTTAGCCAGGATGGTCTCGATCTCCTGACGTCGTGATCCGCCCATCTTGGCCTCCCAAAGTGCTGGGATTATAGGCTTGAGCCACCGCGCCCGGCCTTGAGTTCTACTTTTCATCCACTTGGCCTACAGGCACGCACCACCATGTCTGGCTAATTTTTTTGCATTTTTTGGAGAAGGGGTTTCACCATGTTGCCCAGGCTGGTCTCAAACTCCTGGGCTCAAGTGATCCTCACGTCTTGGCCTCCGAAAGTGCTGGAATTATAGGTGTGAGCCACCATGCCGGGCCTCAATCTCTGCCTTTCAATTTGAGGCTTTTACATTGAAAGTAAGTTTTGATATGGCTGTGTTTAAATCTATTAAGTTGGTACAAAAGTAATTGCAGCAAAAACTGCAGTTACTTTTGCACCAACCTGATATTATTTCGCTACTTATTTTCCATTTGTTTATTAGTTTTTTTCTTCTTTATTGCTCCTTGTCTGCCTTCTTTTGGGCCAACTAATTTTTTTCTTCTTTTTGGAGACAGAGTCTTGCTGTGTTGCCCAGGCAGGAGGGCAGTGGTGCGATATTGGCTCACTGCAACCTCCACCTTCCAGGTTCAAATAATTCTCTTGCCTCAGCCTCCCAAGTAGCTGGGACTACAGGCATGTGCTACTATGCTCAGATAATTTTTGTTTTTTTAGCAGAGATGAGGTTTCACCACATTGGCCAGGCTGGTCTCAAACGCCTGACCTCAAGTGATCCGCCTGCCTTGGCCTCCCTAAGTGCTGGGATTACAGGCGTGAGCCACTGCACCCAACCACCAAATGCTTTTTGATATTCCATTTTATTTCCTCTATTGTTTCTTTCGTTTTCTTGTTTTTGAGATGGAGTCTTGCTCTGTGTGCAGTGCCACGATTTCAGCTCATTGCAACCTCCACCTCCCAGGATTAAGCATTTCTCATGCCTCAGCCTCCCCAGTAGCTGGGACTACAGGCGCATGCCACCACATCCTGCTAAATTTTCTTTTGTATTTTTTGTAGAGATGGAGTTTCACCACGTTGGCCAGGCTAGTCTTGAACTCCTGACTGCAAATGAACCACCGTCCTCAGCCTCCCAAAGTGCTGGGATTACAGGCTTAAGGCACTGCACCCAGCCTGTTTTCTCTATTTGTTTCTCTGTTTTTTGGAGATGGAGTCTCACTCTTTTTTTTGAGACGGAGTCTAGCTCTGTTGCCCAGGCTGGAGTGCAGTGGCGCGATCTTGGCTCACGGAAAGCTCCGCCTCCCAGGGTCATGCCATTCTTCTGCCTCAGCCTCCCGAGTAGCTGGGACTACAGGCGCCCACCACCATGCCCGGCTAATTTTTTGTATTTTTAGTAGAGACGGGGTTTCACCATGTTAGCCAGGATGGTCTCGAACTCCTCACCTCATGATCCTCCCGCCTTGGCCTCCCAAAGTGTTGGGATTACAGGCGTGGAGCTGCCGCTCCTGGCCGAGTCTCACTCTTGTTGCCCAGGCTGGAGTGCATTGGTGTGATCTTAGCTCACTGCAACCCCCACCTCCCAGTTTCAAGCAATTCTCCTGTCTCAGCCTCCTGAGTAGTTGGGATTATAGGAGCCCGCCACCATGCCCAGCTAATTTTTATATTTTTAGTAGACACAGGGTTTCACCATGTTGGCCAGGCTGGTCTTCAACTCCTGACCTCAGGTGATCCACCCGCCTCAGCTTCCCAAAGTGCTGGGATTACAGGCGTGAGCCACTGCGCCTGGCCTCCTCTATTTATTTCTTAGGTATACATTAAAAAATATTTTAAGTGGTTTCTAGGGCAAATATGCATCCCAATCTTATCCAAAACCATTTAGAATGGATTTTACTACCTCATATTTCATAATCACACTTCATCCCTGATGCTTCAAACTTCTGACTTCCTAATTTACAAATGAAATCACCTTACAACAGCATAATTCTATTAGCACCCCCCTTTCAGAGGGCTGTCATTGTATAGAAAAAAAAAACTTGATTCAGACATGTTGGCCGGGTGCAGTGGCTCACGCCTGTAATCCCAGCACTCTGGGAGGCCAAGGCAGGCGGATCACGAGGTCAGGAGATTGAGACCATCCTGGCTAACATGGTGAAACTCCATCTCTACTAAAAATACAAAAAATTAGCTGGGCGTGGTGGCGGGCGCCTGTAGTCCCAGCTACTCCGGAGGCTGAGGCAGGAGAATGGTGTGAATCCGGGAGGCGCAGCTTGCAGTGAGCTGAGATCCGGCCACTGCGCTCCAGCCTGGCCCACAGAACAAGATTCCAACTCAAAAAAAAAAAAAAAAAAAAAAAAAAGTTCCCTTTCCTCGATGAGCCCAGAGGAGAGGGGAAGACAGATGTATAAAAGAAAGAATTGTACTGTGGAAAGGTAACGGTAAAGCCCCAAAAAGGGGCAGAAGTAGACTCAAGTGGGGAATTATCAAATCTCATCAAAGAGGTGAGGAATCCAGGAGGGCTTCACAGAGGAGGTGCTGGAGATGGAGTAGTAAAAATAAGTATGGCTTACTGGGGCAAAAGGAGAAATGGTGCCATAGGCAGAAGGAACTAGAAAGCATCAGTAGTTCAGTGTGTCTGGAGCAGGCAATAGGCAGTGTGAGAAGAGTAAATAGATGAGGCTGAAGTTCGGGGCGTTATCTCTGGATCCTGGAAAGCCGTGAGTGTCTTGTCAAGTTCTAACTTCAGTGCATGGGTAATAGGGAGTCGCTTAATAGGGAGCTTTAATACATTCAGATTTGTTTTAGGCAGTGATGGCTGGATTGAATGGGGCCAAGACAGGAGGGCAGAGTAAGGAATTTGTAGGAGAATTTGGTGACCCTGTGAGAAACAAGGGCTGCTCTAATGCTCCTGGACAGAAGGGCTGCAGAGGCAGGCATGATTAAAGAGCAGAACCACAGGAACTTAGAATCAACTGATATGAGGAATGAACATGAAGGAGGTGCTTGGGATGACTAGAGGTGGAGGTAATCTTCACTAGGATGGAGAGGGAAGACGATGGTCAGTGTCAGGAGAGGGGGGAAGATGAAGAGTTCAAGACGGAATGTATCGAGTGTGGTGGTGTCTGTGGAATCTGTTGGAAATGCTCAGAAGAGAGCTGCAAATACAATCTGGTGTTCAGGGCAGAGAAGAATGGAATTGGAGTCATCAATGGATGGCGTGGAGAGGTGCACGGCAGTTACGATTATGGATGAAACTGACCAGGTGAAACTTGTAGAGTTGGAACAACAGGCAAGAGGAAGGCTTGGAAAGGGACTGAGGGGAAACCATCCGAGAAGATGGTGGCTTGTCAAGATTCCATGCTCCAAGGGAGCATTACTGGTTTCATCCACTTTTCGAATATTCTATCAGTCTTTCTGCTTCACCTAAGAGGACATTGCATGTTAACTGAGTATGTGTGTGTGTGTTTTTTCCCCATTATTAATGTACCAATGTCTGCTAATCAAAGCCCAAAGGAGGGGTCACAGTCCCTGCCACCATGCAAGGGAAAGAAGGATGAGGCACCCGTTTCTCGCTTTCTATCCCCACTGAATCTTGTCTTCATACAGAGCCTCAATGAAGGTGAAAGAAGCCACCATTTATTGAGGACCTACTATGTGCTAGGCACTGTACAGACCATTTATTGACATTTTTGGTCCTTCCAACCTCAACAGAGAAGTGTGAGAGTGCTATTAGCTAGCGGGAGGAGGCGGGTGGCGGGGGGGGCGGGGGGGGGACTCAAAAGGTCAGAATTATATAATGTATTTATGGCCTGAAATTTTTGCCATATTAACCTATTTTTTCTTTCTAGTATTTCCCTCCTCCTCTTTCTCTCATTCAGAGAGTCACCCTGTGCTCCTGAGCTCAAGGTAGATGTGAGACAGAATTTCCTGGTGTTTTGTTTCCAAAAGTTTAAAAACATTAATAATAGTATTTGAGGAAGGTGAGGAGGGAAGGATTTTATTCACACTTAAAAAAGTGTGTATACACACTTCTGGGGCTAGAGATGAGTGAGGAGAGCAGAGAGGTCTCTTTTGTCGCCAGAGCTGCAAGGGAAGTGCTTTCTTTTTTTTGAGGCGGAGTCTCTCTCTGTCGCCCAGGCTGGAGTGCTGTGGCGCGATCTCAGCTCACTGCAAACTCCGCCTCCCGGGTTCACGCCATTCTCCTGCCTCAGCCTCCCGAGTATAGCTGGGACTACAGGCCCCTGCCACCACGACCGGCTAATTTTTTGTAGTTTTAGTAGAGATGGGGTTTCACCGTGTTAGCCAGGATGGTCTCAATCTCCTGACCTCGTGATCCGCCCCCCTCGGCCTCCCACAGTGCCGGGGATTACAAGCCTGAGCCACCGCGCCCGGCCGGGAAGTGCTTTGTAGTGTGTGTACAGGGAGGGAACAAGGACAGCTAGGCAGAGGGTCCATGCTCAAAGGTGGCACAGAAAGGGGATGAGAGAAGCATTGCACAGATGCTTTACAGACAAGAGCAAGCGCTGTCTGTGTGAAGCCCTGGCTGAAAATGGATGGACCCTTTTCTATGACCAAATGTACCCTCCACCTCTTCTCACCTCCCAACCTTGATGCAGGCCTTGGGAAGAGAAGGGGATCTGTGGTGCACTAGTGATCTGGGTCTCCAAAAACCAAAACTGAACATCACTGATTGGTAGCGCAGCTCCTACTGTGGTGGATTTCAGGATACCAATGTGAGCTCTCTGCAGAACTGGGAAGGGAGCATGCAATCTGCTCCCGTGAACCATACGAGCCAGCTCTGCCACACCACCGAAATCCTCCTGAAACCCTCATGGAAAAGACTAGAATTATTATTTCTCATCAGCAAAATAGAAATGAAGTTGAAATTTAAAAAAACATACGAATCTATGTTTTTTGCCCACCTAATTTAGGGACAGAGATGGTATGTTACTTAATTATAAACACAAAGAAAGTGGCTGACCTGAGACTTTAATCCATGGCTGCCTGACTCTAAAGCCTTACCAGCTTACTGACTGGCTCTTCTCTGGGCTGAATTCTTGGGGAGTGCTTGGCTCACACTGCTGTCTGAGTCTGTTCCCATTCCTCACTCTTGCCCTTCCAGTCCTAGGAAAAGAATATCTTTGGCTGTGAGAGGGTGGTGGCCAGGGGCATGCCTCTTTTTCAACCATCCTTCTCCTTGCTCTCGTCCACATTTCCTAGGAAATCACTGGGTAAAGAGTTTACGTTTTACTTTCGGATTCTGGACATGACCTAATTGTGGACATTAGGCTAGAGAGCTGGATAGGGAGGTGAAGGGGAGGGACTCTGTTGATCATCGTCTTGGCTTTGTGGCTCAGCTGTCCATGCCCTTAGAAGTAAGGAAGTGGCACTCACCTCTCCTGCTGACTGTGGCGGGTAATTTAGTCACCAGAGAAAGGGCTAATATGTGGCATTCAGGCCACCACTTCTCTTTTCTGGGCTTATGGCTGACATCACCAAGTTATTACAAGATGACAAGGCGCCATAAGCCTCAATGCTGCACTCCAGGAAGCTACAACCAAACCCAAAGAAGGTGGCTGGGCCAGGTGGTGAGTTTGGAGCTTCTCAGCTCCAAACTCACCCTTCCATACCCGCTTTGTGATGCTGGGGCTGCGACTCTGCCCACCAGGGGGAGCTAGAGGAAAACAGCCAGGAGGAGGAGGAGGAGGAGGGAGAGGAGGGGGAGGGGAAGGGGGGAAGAGGAGAGGGAGGAGCAGCAGCAGCAGCAGCAGCATCCCTCCTTCCTATCTGCTTGTGGTTCCTGTGCACATCACCCAGGCAGTGCTTGTCCTTCCAGACAACAGCAGTTTCTTCTTGTGGCAAAAGCTGAGCCAGTTTGCAGTTTTTCAAAAATTTGTGACACCACCCTCCTTGTGCCCCTCAAAGACAGTGGCACCAGCCTGCCAGCCCCTTCCTCAGAGGTCTGAATTTTGCCTTTTCCAACCTTCCATGTTTCAATACTTCCTTTGGGCTCTGGCTGTGTGGGTGGAGCTGCCTTCCATAGTTGCCATCTCCATGATACCCTAGAGTTCCGTTTATACCCTTTTGGATACCTAGCTAACAATTCCTCATGTTCAATGCTGACTATTAAATTCACCGGTGTGATTTCTGTCCCCTGACTGGACCCTGACTACCATTGTGCAAATGAGAGAAAATGCATTTGCCATCCCTGGACCAGGCCATTATGGTGGTGTTCACGGCAGAAGCTTCTGCTACACAAAACCCAAGACTCTTGTAGGGCCTGAAGACAGTGCAAATCTAGCTCTACAAGCACAGCGAGGCAAGAGAATGCACAAAGGGCCTTGAACAAAGTAGCCCTCTTGGTTCCACTCCTCTAGGAAAATTCTGTTTTGTATCACTCAGGATGGGGTATCCAGGTGGCAGCCTGCCCCAAGAGTGCACCAATTATATCCCAAGCTTTAGGGCTGGGATGGAGGGAACCTGAGAAATCAGCCTTCTTACCTTCAAAGATGAATCCAAGGCCCAGAAAGGGGAGGGGCTTGACTCAGGTAACACAGCAAGTGAGTGTCAGGCTGGGATCAGACCCCAGGTCTCCTGAACCACTGGGCCTTCCTGGGTCATGGACTGTTTCTCAACTCTTTCGACTTAGGAAACATGCTAGAGATGGCTGCTGTTGTGCCAAATGGTTTCTCTACTACATCCGATAAAATAAAGACATTTCCTTTCCAGAAATGCTTAAAAATAGTTAAAACAATTCTTTTGTTGTTGTTTGTTTTGTTGTTTGAGATGGGGAGGTCTTGCTGTGTTGCTCAGGCTGATCTCAAACTCCTGGGTTTAAGCAATTCTCCTGCCTTGGCCTCCTAAGGTGTTGAGATTACAGGCATGTGCCATCGTATCCTGCCACACAGTTGTTCTTTATGTTTCAAAATACCTAATCACTAAGTGTAAACCACTTCCAATTCTAAATTTAAAATATGAAATAAATATACCAATATCCTATAAAAGGGCATGCATATACCTAGGTATAACTAACGGTAAGATTGTGGATCAGTTTCTTAACTTCCGTTTCCTGCAAAACGGCAGTTAAAATATTTCCCTCTCCAGGTAAATATTGGGGTAAAGTGTTCTCTTAATAGATGGTAGCTGTTGTTGATGAATGACTAATATTCATCTCAAATATAATATATACACTTCTTTTTCTCATTGGTCTTTTTGGCTCTGAAACAAAATCTGGTTTTTTTTCCCCCAGTGGCAGTAATCCTGGCATAAAGCCCAAGCTTATTAAATGTTAGAGATTATTAAGTGGTCAGTATCAGCATGTTGCGTTTTCCTTTAATTCCCACCCAAACAGTGGGTTGAGGCTATTTCTTTGTGGGAATTGAGGACTCTTCTCCCATCACCTCTTTCTAACCCTGGAAGAGGTCTCTTCTGAAACTGAGCAAGGCCTGATGACCCATTGATGGGGTCATCGAGTGTGGGGCCTTCTGGGCTTGGCCTCCAGGAGAAAGGACCCCTTAAGGCCATCACGAAGCCCCACTGATTCACACCCAGTGATTTACCGAGCACTGGGGCCGCTGACACCTTTTATGCCTCTTCTTCTAGGCCAAAGAGACAAAGCTGGGGAAGACGTGGCAGGGAACCCATCCCTGGGTCACCTCTGCAGAACTCTCCCATCATTGATGGTGTCCCTTTGCCCTGGAAAACAAAACCTAGGCCCCTTGACTTTGGGTTACCAGCACTTTGGCACCATCTTTGAAGCAATGATCTGAATTTACGACACAGGCATGAAAGCCCATTTAAGGCTCTGCCCTATTCCCCGGCCGCTGAACTTCATGTGGTCCAGAGTAAATCACTGTAATAGCCATTGGGCCGGCATTGTTGCGGGATGTTTTATACCCGCGCTGTCAGTTATTTGGGGTGGTTAAACTGAATTGCTGAGTCTCAAGTTACAGTTGTTGCTTTCTCTTGCCTTGTGCATAATTATGGAGAGACATAACAGCCAAAGGTAGGTTCAACAACTAGATTCATAAAGGAGAGAGCGGGGAAAAAAGCAACCTGCTTTCTAACCCATGAAGGGATTTCTTTTCTCCCTTTCACTTGGGACAATGAAGTCACTTTCTCCTGGGAGAAGGGGTGGTACCGATTGCCAAGTGGTCCCTAGATTCACTGCCCTGATGAATGGACTGTGTGTCCTGGAGCCCTCAGGTAGCCACGAACTGAGCTTTCCTGGCTCTGGGTCCTTGGTGGGCAGAGGTGGGCCAGTTGATGCTGCAGTCAGAAAAAAAGGCTTTAGCTGGCTGGGCGCGGTGGCTCATGCCTGTAATCCCAGCACTCTGGGAGGCCAAGGTGTGTTGATCACCTGAAGTCAGGAGTTTGAGACCAACCTAGCCAACATGATGAAACCCCGTTTCTTTTTTTTTTTTTTTTGAGATGGAGTCTTGCTCTGTCGCCCAGGCTGGAGTGCAGTGGCCGGATCTCAGCTCACTGCAAGCTCCGCCTCCCGGGTTTACGCCATTCTCCTGACTCTGCCTCCCGAGTAGCTGGGACTACAGGCGTCCGCCACCTCGCCCGGCTAGTTTTTGTTTTTGTATTTTTTAGTAGAGACGGGTTTTCACTGTGTTAGCCAGGATGGTCTCGATCTCCTTACCTCGTGATCCACCCATCTCGGCCTCCCAAAGTGCTGGGATTACAGGCTTGAGCCACCGCGCCCGGCCTGAAACCCCGTTTCTAATAAAAATACAAAAAAATTATCTGGGCGTGGTGGTGGGCGCCTGTAATCCCAGCTACTTGGGAGGCTGAGGCAGGAGAATCACTTGAACCCAGGAGGTGGAGGTTGCAGTGAGCCGAGATCGCACAATTACACTCCAGCCTGGGGAACAAGAGCGAGACTTCGTCTCAAAAGGGAAAAGAAAAGAAAAGAAAAGGCTTTACCCTTTTCTCCACCCACATCTGTACCTGGCACGTGTTTCCATCATGGGTGCCTTGCATGGCATGTGGATAGCTGTTTGCACTTCTGCATCCATGGAAGGCCTATAAAGGCACATACTTCACTGAGCCCTTCACTGAGGCATCCTGGAACCCCGGTGCTGGAATCGGAAGTCTCCAGGACACGTCATTTACGGGTGTGTAAACTGCTTCTCCTGCTCCATCTGTAACTCTTGGGTCGGGAAGATACAGTTGATGGCTCACCTTTTTTTTTTTGACTGTGGGTGGGGATCTCTGCTTGTTCCCCTCCCGATGGGGTGGAGAATGGCGGGGCAGAACAGGAGGCAGACGTGCAAATGCAGCCTCTTCCCAGCCTGGGTGGCCCTGTCCCCACTGCATGCTCCCCGAAGCCCTGACCTGGTACCTCTTCCTTCTTAAGGATTTTTGCCCTTCATGTATTTCTGGCTTAGTAACTACTTTGTTATTACAATGCAATAAGCACTAATGCATTCTCCTGGTTAAAAGGAGACAAAGGATGTTGAGTGGTCTCCTTCCCTCCTCGGACCCCATGTTTCTGTTCCTCACCTTCCAGAAGAAGCCATCATTATTCATTTTTGGTTTTGAATGTCTATCTGTGCATTTAATTTTTTTTTTTTTTTTTGAGATGGGGATCTTGCTCTGTCACACAGGCTGGAGTACGGTGGCACAATCTTGGGCCACTGCAACCTCTGCCTCCCGGGTTCAAGCAATTCTTCTGCCTCAGCCTCCTGTATAGCTGGGACTACAGGCGTGCACCACCACACCTAGCTAATTTTTGTATTTTTAGTAGCGATAAGGTTTCACCATGTTGGCCAGGCTGGTCTCAAACTCCTGACCTCAAATGATCTACACACCTCGGTCTCCCAAAATGCTGGGATTACAGGCATGAGGCACTGCACCAGACCTGCATTTACTTTTATTTGTATGAAAATGTTGGGGATGATGCCGGGCATGGTGGCTCACTCCTGTAATCCCAGTACTTTGGGAGGCCAAGGCGGGCAGATCATGAGGTCAGGAGTTCGAGACTAGCCTGGCCAACATAGTGAAACCCTGTCTCTACTAAAAAATACAAAAATTAGCCGAGTGTGGTGGCGCACGCCTGTAGTCTGGACTACTTGGGAGACTGAGGTGGGAGAGTCGCTTGAACCTGGGAGGCGGAGGTTGCAGTGAGCCGAGAACACACCAATGCACTCCAGACTGGGTGACAGAGTGAGACTCCATCTCAAAAAAAAAAAAAAAAAAAAAAAAAAAAAATATTGGGGATGAAAGAGGCGGAAGCAGCATTGTAACTTGCCTCTTGCCCCGGCTGTGGAAGGACAAGGGCAAGGCTGGACACATCAGTCAGCTCCCTGTCTAAGAGCAGAAGGCTGCTGGCGTGAGGGCCTTGAGAGCGTGGGCAGGTCTTTCTGAAGAGAGAGGAGGGGGCAATATAACCCCGGTAACAGTGCATGATTCTTCCAGAAGCCCTGAGGCGTCTGTGGTTCCAGAGTCGAAAGATCGGGTCTACTCTCAAGTCCACTAGGAGACACATGCAGAGAATTCAAATTCATGGTGATCTCCAGGTGCAATAATGATGGGGTACAGAGGGAGCAGAGGGACAGGAGAGTGACTTAGTTGTGATGGTTGGTAGGGAAAGGCTTCCTGAAAGGTCATGTCTGAGCTGGGGTTTGGAGGATCCCTAGGGGTGAACTGGGTAAATGGGAGGGCTGTGAGGGAACCCATGTGTGCAAAGGTTTGGCACTGGGGAATTGTAATCAGATTGGCATCATAGAGCCTGAAGCATGTGTGTGTGTGTGTGTGCAGTGTATGTGTGTAGGTGTGAGGTTGGAGATGAAGCTTGAGAGGCAGACAAGGTCTGGACTATGAAAGGAGCTGCTCTGACTGATGGTTGGGGACTGTGCGTGCTTCCCTCACTCATTACTCATTCCACAACGATGTGTGGAGCAGCAGCGCATCTCAGGCACAGCACTAGATGCCTGGGAGACAGTGGAAAGCAAGGCAGAAGTCCTCCTCGACTGACATTCAAAGGGTATATGTTACGGGGGAGGTAGGGGATGGGCAGAAACTGCAGAAACTCCACAAGCACAGACAAATCGTCAGTGTTCCAAGGAAGAGCATAGTGGGGGAGCCCACGGAAGCGTCCTTTGAGGAGGCGATGTTTCAGCAGAGACGTGAGAATGAGAAAGATCTAGGTCCGGAAGAGCAGGGAAGATACCTCCAGGTGGAGGGAGCAATGGGCGGGTCAGCTGCTTGAATGAAAAGGGAGGTGGGGAGCCACTGTGTTCCCAGGTGAGCATAGAGGTGCCCAAGCAATCCTGGTAGGATCAGAGGGGACCAGTTTAGGATCGTATTCGGGGAAGCAGAATGCCAGGCTGCCAGGCAAGGGGCATGTGGGGGCAGGTGAGGCTGCAGATAGGAAGACAGGCTGGGTGGCATCACGGATCCAGGTGCCAGAGCTCAGGGCCTGGGACAGGGTCAGGGCTCCACTGTCCACTATCTAGTCCATCATCACGTCAGCCTCACAGCTCCTCCTAGTAGCTCACGAACCTGTCTGTTCTTCTCCATCCCCAGTTCCCGCTGGCATCCTGGATCAGGCCACCATCCTGCCTAGATCCAGTGCCTCCTGACTGGTCTCCATGGCTCCATTCTTAACCCCCTGTGATGTAGTCTGCAGCCAGTAGCCAGAGCGATGTTTTGAAATGGAAATACAATCATATCATTCCCCTATTCAACATTCTTTGGGTGTTCCCCGTTGGAACAGGGAGACCTGGGAGATTATATTAAGGCCTCAGACTCCTTAATAATCTGGCCTTGCTGGGCTCAACATCATCACCCCTCAGAACTCTCTGCCCTGTCCACCTTCCCTGACTCCGTTTCCAGTCAGAATGAGCTCTTTTGATTTCCCTGAGCTGGTCTTACTGGCTCTCCTGCCTTCAGGCCCCTCTGTGTGCTTTTCCCTCTTTCTGGAATTTTCTTCTTCACCCCCCTCAACTGTCTAATTTCTGCTCACCTGCCAGGTTTCTCTGTTCAGGAAGACCTCTCTGGCCACATGGGAGGCAGCTGCCCCCATGGCAGGCCATGCCTACCCACACCCTAGCTCTTAGCATACTGCCTTGAAACTGCCTGACTTCTTGTCTGTTTCCTCTACTGGACTCTAAGAAGAAAGGGCAAACTGTGTCCTTCGCACTTAGCACAGTCTCCGGTATCTGGCTGGTCCAATAGGTCTTTGTTGCTGAATGACCACAGTCTGAGAGGTGAGAAGGAATAGCAGGAGCAAGAGCAGGGCCGGGGACGGAGGGGTTGAAGGTGATATCATGAGGAAGGAGGATGGCCAGGAGACAGCAGTGACGACCATGGTGAATGTTCATTGGCCCTTCCTCTGTGCGAGGACCAATGTAAGTGTTTTACATGTATTAGTCCATGAATCCTCCTGAAAACAATACGAGGTAGACACGGTTAGTATGCCTGTTTTCCAGATGAGGAAACCGAGGCACAGCAAGCTTAACAAATTTACCCAGAGTCATATAACTAGTAAGAGAGAGGCTGAGAGTCAAGCCCGGGTAGTTTAGTGCCTACATTCTACATACACCATGAAAATACACTCACCCCTCCCGAAAATATATTTGGGCACTTCAAACTTAAAGTGACAGTAGTTTTTAAAGTGACAGTCATTAAAGACCCGTTCTCTCAGTAGCTTGCACTAGCCACACAGGGGTGTGAACAGTTCAGCTGGTTCCGATTGGACAGGTTAAAATATTCCTCTAGAATTGGAATCCCAGAGGTGTTACTTTGGCCAATATGTGAGTTCTAAGCTGGCCCCAAACTCCAACTCAGTGATGCGCTCCAGTGAACAGCTGTGAAGTTATTGCCTCGTGCTGGGGATCTCCTCGCAGTGACTTTCTAAATAGGGAAGGTTGTGAGTAACAGTGGATTTTGTTGACAAAATGACTATGCCAGCTATGAAACTTACATCCTGCTTGGCAATATAATAACTGGCCATATCTTAAGTTACTATTAAACATTTACATCTTATGTAATGTAGAGGCGGTGAAACCCTGTCTCTACTAAAAATACAAAAATTAGCTGGGTGTGATGGCGTTCCTCTGTAGTCCCAGCTACTTGGGAGGCTGAGGCAGGAGAATCGCTTGAACCTGAGAAGTGGAGCTTGCAGTGAGCCCCAAACTCTTGTAAACTTGGAGGCACATGTGATATAGGTAGCTTTTTGAGGGACAAAGACGAATCATTTGATTATACAACAAAAATTGATGGAGCATCTGCTCTGTACTGGGCAGAGGGCCAGGTGCAGGGCTTACGGTGATGAATAAGACAATGTGGTCCCTTGTGGAACGTACATTATAGTGAGGAACACAGATGAGAAATAAATGAGTAAAAAGCAACTACTTTTGTGATTGATGTTTGCAGGTAACACATGACGGGGAGGGGCTGGGTTATCTAATAATGGGGTAGTGATGGTGGGTTTCAGGCTGTTCTGCATGCTGACCACTTTCAGCGCTAGGGCCTTCAGGGTTTCACTAAAAAGAGGGTGTAGGCTGGGTACGGTGGCTCAAGCCTGTAATCCCGGCATTCTGGGAGGCTGAGGTGGGAGGATCACTTGAGTCCAGAAGTTTGAGACCAGCCTGGTCAATATAGTGAGATCCCATCTCTACAAAAAATAAAAAATTAGCTGTGTGTGGCGCCACGTGCCTGCAGTCCCAGCTACTCAGAAGGCTGAGGTGGCAGGATCACTTGAACCCAAGAGTTCAAGGTTACAGTGAGCTATGATTACACTACTGCCCTCCGGCCTGGGTGACGGAGCAAGACCCTGTCTTTAAAAACAAGAAACGGTGGAGAAATGTAACGTAGTGTCAGAGCACAGGAGTCATTTGAAGTATGGCACCTTTTTAATACACCTGAGGTTCTCTTGAAAATAAACAACAGGAAGCAGTGTGAATCCCTCTCGAATGCTCTGGTGAGCAGCCCTTCACAACCTCCACTCAGAAGCTGATGGGCTGTGTCTCCAGGACAAGAGACTAGAGGTGGGCCTTTAGGTCCCTCAGACTTTGCTGATAGGATTGTAAAGTGGTACAACCTTTCTGCAAAAGTTTTGCAGTTTGTATAAAGAGTATCAAGTGGGATAATCCATTCTAACCCCAGCAATCCTCCTCCAGAAATTAATACTGAAGAAGTACTCAGAATTGAAGACAACAGATTTCTGATAAAAGTGTTCATTCCAGGGTTGTTTAGATTAGACATGATAGAAGAATATATAAGTACTTATGGTGCATTTACATGATGAATTATGGTACAGTCATTTTTGATGAATATCGAATGCTGGGAAATGTTCACTACATAAGTTAAGTGATAAAGCAAAGCATGAAAATATAACAAAATCTAAGCAATGATAGGAGTCTTTTTTTTTTTTTTTTGAGACAGAGTCTCGCTCTGTCGCCCAGTCCGGAGTGCAACGGCATGATCTTGGCTCACTGCAACCTCTGCCTCCCGGGTTCAAGTGATTCTCCTGCCTCAGCCTCCCAAGTAGCTGGGACTACAGGTGTGCGCCACCATGCCTGGCTAATTTTGTATTTTTAGTAGAGACAGGGTTTCAGCATGTTGGTCAGGCTGGTCTCCAATTCCTGACCTCAAGTAATCCACCCAACTGGGTCTCCTAAAGTGCTGGGATTACAAGCATGAGCCACCACACCCCGCCAGGAGTCTATTTTTAACAAACATAGAGATATACATGCTCAAAAAAGATTGTGAAATGTTATCTGTGGTTATCTCTGAAAGGAGGAAGTCAGGTGATTTTTTTCATCTTTGAACTTTCTGTGGTTTTCTAAATTCTCTTCAATAATCATATCCTATTTATAAACAAAGGAAGAAATTTAAAAGTCTACCTTTACTTTAAATAACAAATAAAAGTGTGTTCCAAGGTGAAACTGCTTTTGCTAGTTCCTGAATCTAAGAGGCTGTCACGTCTTGGAAAATAGGGAAGAGGAAAAGTGAATCTTCTTTAGGAAAAATCCTGCAGGTTCCTTACTCCCACAAAAGCTGTGCTGTTCACGTCTTCTCTGCTGCTACCTTAACACATCTTCTGGCAATGGTGAAAATGAGTCTGACACATGAAGAGCCAAGGAAGGAGTATTGCCCCGGGGTTCGTTGGCAAGTTCATGATAGCCTAGGTGTAAGACACAAAGGAACTAAAAAAGCAAGGGCTAACATTTATTGAGTGCTAGCTCTGTGCCAGCCATAATGCTAAGTACCACAAATACCACTGCCCAACACCCTGCCACCAAACACACACCTCTGTTGTTTCTTAATGTATTTAACCCTCACTGTGACCTTACGAAGTTGGTACTGTCACTATTCTCATTTTAAAGATGGGAACACTGAAGCCTTGTATTAGGCCGTTCTTCCATTTCTATAAAGAAATACTCAAGACAGCTGGGCGTGTTGGCTCACGCCTGTAATCCCAGCACTTTGGGAGGCCGAGGAGGGCAGATCCCGAGGTCAGGAGATTGAGACTGTCCTGGCTAACACAGTGAAACCCCATCTCTACTAAAAATACAGAAAATTAGCGTGGTTGCAGGTGCCTGTAGTCCCAGCTACTCAGGAGGCTGAGACAGGAGAATGGCCTGAACTCGGGAGGCAGAGCTTGCAGTGAGCCAAGATCGTGCCACTGCACTCCAGCCTGGGCGACAGAGCGAGACTACGTCGCAAAAAAAAAAAACAAAAAACTAAACAAAACAAAAACAAAAACAAAAATAAAAACCCCAAGACTGGGTAATTTATAAAGAAAAGAGGTTTAATTGGCTCATGGCCCTGCAGGCTTTACAGGAAGCATGGTGCTGACATCTGCTTGGCTTCTGGTGAAGCCTCAGAGAGCTCTCAATCATGGCAGAAGGTGAAGGGGGAATAGGCATATCATATGGCATGAGCAGGAGCAAGAGAGAGAGTGGGGGCAGATGCCATACACTTTTAAATGACCAGATCTCATGTGAACTCAGAGCAAAAGCTCACTATCACCAAGGGGATGGCCCAAGCCATTCATGAGGGATTTGCCCCCATGATCCAAACACCTCCCACCAGACCCCACTTCCAATATTGGGGATTACAATACAACATGAGATTTGGTGGGGACACACATTCAAACTATATCAGGCCTAGAAGGGTGGCATGCCCTGATCACACACGCCTAGTAAGTGGTATTGCCAGAACTTGAATCCAGGACGAAGCTATGCTGGGGAGTGGAAAAGTCAATGAATAGGGAGGAGGGAAGGACAAATGATGGGAGACACAAACATGAGTATGAATGGGAGACCAGTAAGCACCAGGTCCTCTGCAGTCTGAAGAGCACAGCAGACTAGGATGCCAAGAAGCAATTTGAAGGAGGGGAAAGATGGCTGCCTTCATATAAGAGGGCCCCAACAGTTCCAGCACAGTCTCTTAGGAGGGCCACCCCTATGACCTGGACAAAAGTTTCTTCCCTCTCAGAGCAGCAATAAAAAGATTAACAAAGAAATTGTTTGTGACTGATTATGAGTGCTGGTATTTGAGAAAGTTTTTCTTAAAGGTTAAGAAAGAGGCACAGAGTTCTGAAGAGAACTTCTGGGCACCTTCCAGGACCCCCCCAGGTTGATAGCAAAGTTTTTCATTGTAACTTCACTTTGAACATATGGCTTTTCTGTTCTGTGACACAGACAGGCAAGCTCCTAGAGCTAGCCTTATGTTCATCAGCTTCTGTTGAGGTTGTTTTTGGCACCAAGATGGATAGTGAAATTGGAGGCAGGTAAGAGGAAGAGTTTTCAGAGGTTTGTGAGCAAAAGAAAAGAAAAAAAATAGAGGTTTCATATGAAAGACAAAGCCTGGTTTTGATTATGGAAGGGGAAGTGGTGGCAGGAAAAAAGGGAGAACACAGCCTGGGTGGGGAGCCTCTCCAGGAGAAAGAAGTGAAGGGAGGACCAGTTCTTCATATCTGTCACCAGGGGGCAGCACTGGCACAATACAGCTTGGTTGTGCCTAGTATTCCAGTCCCAACAATTGGTAGGTTGCTTAGGGATGCAGAATTCTCAAATAACTAACACATTATAAAATTAGTACACCTTTGAATAGCTCTGTTTCCTTCCACCTGACTTAACATTGAAATCTATCCAAGCTAACAACACATCAAAAAAATCATGCAAGGATCAGGATTTCATGAAACATTCTAAAAGGTGATATTGGAAAAGTCCTATGGTTTCTGAAAAAGTTATTGAAAATATGAATATCACTAAATTAGTCCACCACCAATTGAAGAAAAGAATGGTGGCAGGATGCTTCAAAACAGAATGACTTGAATAGGAAAGGCTTCAGGAAATGGGTGAAGTCTTGTAATATTTTTGTGAAAATGACTATTTTTATGATCATGCTATAGAATAAAATCTGAAGTGAAGGTATTGCTATTGTACTGTCATGTAATGTTGACAGAAAATTGCACCAAGATCCCTGAAACAATACATTTATTGTTTGTTCCAAGAATTAGAGCACATTTACCATTATTTTCCAAATTTCATCATATAAGATGAAATAAACGATTTAGCTTCATTTAAAAAATTATTTTTATTAGTTTTTGTCATTTATTATGTTACTATTTACTACAATTTTTTTTTCTAGGAATTCTTTTTTTTATTATTATACTTTAAGTTCTAGGGTACATGTGTACAATGTGCAGGTTTGTTACATATGTATACATGTGCCATGTTGGTGTGCTGCACCCATTAACTCGTCATTTACATTAGGTATATCTCCTAATGCTATCCCTCCCCCTCCCCCCTCCCCACAATAGGACCTGGTGTATGATGTTCCCCTTCCTCTGTCCAAGTGATCTCGTTGTTCAATTCCCACCTATGAGTGAGAATATGCGGTATTTGGTTTTCTGTTCTTGCGATAGTTTGCTGAGAATGATGGTTTCCAGCTGCATCCATGTCCCTACAAAGGACACGAACTCATCCTTTTTTATGGCTGCACAGTATTCCATGGTGTGTATGTGCCACATTTTCTTAATCCAGTCTGTCACTGATGGACATTTGGGTTGATTCCAAGTCTTTGCTATTGTGAATAGTGCCACAATAAACATACTTGTGCATGTGTCTTTATAGCAGCATGACTTATAATCCTTTGGGTATATCCCCAGTAATGGGATGGCTGGGTCAAATGTTATTTCTGGTTCTAGATCCTTGAGGAATCGCCACATTGTTTTCCACAATGATTGAACTAGTTTACAGTCCCACCAACAGTGTAAAAGTGTTACTATTTCTCCACATCCTCTCCAGCACCTGTTGTTTCCTGATTTTTTAATGATTGCCATTTTAACTGGTGTGAGATGGTATCTCATTGTGGTTTTGATTTGCATTTCTCTGATGGCCAGTGATGATGAGCATTTTTTCATGTGTCTGTTGGCTGTATGAATGTCTTCTTTTGAGAAGTGTCTGTTCATATCCTTTGCCCACTTTTTGATGGGGTTGTTTGTTTTTTTCTTGTAAGTTTGATTGAGTTCTTTATAGGTTCTGGATAGTAGCCCTTTGTCAGATGAGTAGATTGAAAAATTTTCTCCCATTCTGTAGGTTGCCTGTTCACTCTGATGGTAGTTTCTTTTGCTGTGCAGAAGCTCTTTAGTTTAATTAGATCCCATTTGTCAATTTTGGCTTTTGTTGCCGTTGCTTTTGGTATTTTAGACATGAAGTCCTTGCTCATGCCTACATCCTGAATGGTATTCCCTAGGTTTTCTTCTAGGGTTTTTATGGTATTAGGTCTAACATTTAAGTCTCTAATCCATCTTGAATTAATTTTCGTATAAGGAGTAAGGAAAGGATCCACTTTCAGCTTTCTACTATGGCTAGCCAATTTTCCCAGCACCATTTATTAAATGGGGAATCCTTTCCCCATTTCTTGTTTTTCTCAGGTTTGTCAAAGATCAGATGTGTGGTATTATTTCTGAGGGCTCTGTTCTGTTCCATTGGTCTATATCTGTTTTGGTACCAGTACCATGCTGTTTTGGTTACTGTCGCCTTGTAGTATAGCTTGAAGTCAGGTAGCGTGATGCCTCCAGTTTTGTTCTTTTGGCTTAGGATTGTCTTGGCAATGTGGGGTCTTTTATAGTTCCACATGAACTTTAAAGCAGTTTTTTCCAATTCTGTGAAGAAACTCATTGGTAGCTTGATGGGGAAGGCATTGAATCTATAAATAACCTTGGGCAGTATGGCCATTTTCACGATATTGATTCTTCCTATCCATGAGCATGGTATGTTCTTCCATTTGTTTGTGTCCTCTTTGATTTCACTGAGCAGTGGTTTGTAGTTCTCCTTGAAGAGGTCCTTTACATCCCTTGTAAGTTGGATTCCTAGGTATTTTATTCTCTTTGAAGCTATTGTGAATGGGAGTTCATTCATGATTTGGCTCTCTGTTTGTCTGTTACTGGTGTATAAGAATGCTTGTGATTTTTGCACATTGATTTTGTACCCTGAGACTTTGCTGAAGTTGCTTATGAGCTTAAGGAGATTTTGGGCTGAGACGATGGGGTTTTCTAAATATACAATCATATCATCTGCAAACAGGGACAATTTGACTTCTTCTTTTCCTAACTGAATACCCTTTATTTCTTTCTCTTGCCTGATTGCCCTGGCCAGAATTTCCAACACTATGTTGAATAGGAGTAGTGAGAGAGGGCATTCCTGTCTTGTGCCAGTTTTCAAAGGGAATGCTTCCAGTTTTTGCCCATTCAGTATGATATTGGCTGTGGGTTTGTCATAAATAGCTCTTATTATTTTGAGATACATTCCATCAATACCGGATTTGTTGAGAGTTTTTAGCATGAAGGGCTGTTGAATTTTGTCAAAGGCCTTTTCTGCATCTATTGAGATAATCATGTGGTTTTTGTCTTTGGTTCTGTTTATATGGTGAATTACGTATATTGAATTGCATATATTGAACCAGCCTTGCATCCCAGGGATGAAGCCCACTTGATCATGGTGGATAAGCTTTTTGATGTGCTTCTGGATTCAGTTTGCCAGTATTTTATTTAGGATTTTTGCATCGATGTTCATCAGGGATATTAGTCTAAAATTCTCTCTTTTTTTTTTTTTTTTTTTGAGACGGAGTCTGGCTCTGTCACCCAGGCTGAAGTGCAGTGGCCGGATCTCAGCTCACTGCAAGCTCCGCTTTCCAGGTTTATGCCATTCTCCTGCCTCAGCCTCCCAAGTAGCTGGGACTACAGGAGCCCGCCACCTCGCCCGGCTAGTTTTTTGCATTTTTTAGTAGAGACGGGGTTTCACCGTGTTAACCAGGATGGTCTTGATCTCCTGACCTTGTGATCCGCCCATCTTGGCCTCCCAAAGTGCTGGGATTACAGGCTTGAGCCACTGTGCCCGGCCAAATTCTCTTTTTTTGTTGTATCTCTGCCAGGCTTTGGTATCAGGATGATGTTGGCCTCGTAAAATGAGTTAGGGAGGATTCCCTCTTTTTCTATTGATTGGAATAGTTTCAGAAGGAATGGTACCAGCTCCTCCTTGTACCTCTGGTAGAATTCGGCTGTGAATCCATCTGGTCCTGGACTTTTTTTGGATGGTAGGCTATTAATTATTGCCTCAATTTCAGAGTCTGCTATTGGTCTATTCAGGGATTCACCTTTTTCCTGGTTTAGTCTTGGGAGAGTGTAAATGTCCAGGAAATTATCCATTTCTTCTAGGTTTTCTAGTTTACTTGTGTAGAGGTGTTTATAGCATTCTCTGATGGTAGTTTGTATTTCTGTGGGGTCGGTAGTGATATCCCCTTTATCATTTTTTATTGCATCTATTTGGTTCTTCTCTCTTTTCTTCTTTATTAATCTTGCTAGTGGTCTATCAATTTTGTTGATCTTTTCAAAAAACCAGCTCCTGGATTCATTGATTTTTTTTGGAGGGTTTTGTGTGTCCCTATCTCCTTCAGTTCTGCTCTGATCTTAGTTATTTCTTGCCTTCTGCTAGCTTTTGAATGTGTTTGCTCTTGCTTCTCTAGTTCTTTTAATTGTGATGTTAGGTGTCAATTTTAGACCTTTCCTGCTTTCTCTTGTGGGCATTTAGTGTTAGAAATTTCCCTGTACACACTGCTTTAAATGTGTCCCAGAGATTCTGGTATGTTGCATCTTTGTTCTCATTGGTTTCAAAGAACATCTTTATTTCTGCCTTCATTTCGTTATGTACCCAGTAGTCATTCAGGAGCAGGTTGTTCAGTTTCCATGTAGTTGAGTGGTTTTGATTGAGTTTCTTAGTCCTGAGTTCTAGTTTAATTGCACTGTGGTCTGAGAGACAGTTTGTTATAATTTCTGTTCTTTTACATTGGCTGAGGAGTGCTTTACTTCCAACTATGTGGTCAATTTTGGAATAAGTGTGATGTGGTGCTGAGAAGAATGTATATTCTGTTGATTTAGGGTGGAGAGTTCTGTAGATGTCTATTAGGTCCACTTGGTGCAGAGTTGAGTTCAATTCCTGGATATCCTTGTTAACTTTCTGTCTCGTTGATCTGTCTAATGTTGACAGTGGAGTGTTAAAGTCTCCCATTATTATTGTATGGGATTCTAAGTCTCTTTGTAAGTCTCTAAGGACTTGCTTTATGAATCTGGGTGCTCCTGTATTGGGTGCATATATATTTAGGATAGTTAGCTCTTCCTGTTGAATTGATCCCTTTACCATTATGTAATGGCCTTCTTTGTCTCTTTTGATCTTTGATGGTTTAAAGTCTGTTTTATCAGAGACTAGGGTTGCAACCCTTGCTTTTTTTTGGTTTTCCATTTGCTTGGTAGATCATCCTTCATCTCTTTATTTTGAGCCTATGTGTGTCTCTGCATGTGAGATGGGTCTCCTGAATACAGCAGACTGATGGGTCTTGACTCTTTATCCAGTTTGCCAGTCTGTGTCTTTTAATTGGACCATTTAGTTCATTTACATTTAAGGTTAATATTGTTATGTGTGAACTTGATCCTGTTATTATGATATTAGCTGGTTATTTTGCTCATTAGTTGATGCAGTTTCTTCCTAGCATCGATGGACTTTACATTTTGACATGTTTTTGCAATGACTGGTACCTGTTGTTCCTTTCCACGTTTAGTGCTTCCTTCAGGATCTCTTGCAGGGCAGGCCTGGTGGTGACAAAATCTTTAAGCATTTGCTTGTCTGTGAAGGATTTTATTTCTCCTTCACTTATGAAACTTAGTTTGGCTGGATATGAAATTCTGAGTTGGAAATTCTTTTCTTTAAGAATGTTGAATATTGGCCCACACTCTCTTCTGGCTTGTAGAGTTTCTGCCGAGAGATCTGCTGTTAGTCTGATGGGCTTCCCTTTGTGGGTAACCCAACCGTTCTCTCTGGCTGCCCTTAAGAATTTTTCCTTCATTTCAACTTTAGTGAATCTGACAATTATGTGTCTTGGAGTTGCTCTTCTCAAGGAGTATCTTTGTGGCATTCTCTGAATTTCCTGAATTTGAATGTTGGCCTACCTTACTAGGTTGGGGAAGTTCTCCTGGATGATATCCTGCAGAGTGTTTTCCAACCTAGTTCCATTTTCCCCGTCACTTTCAGGCACACCAATCAGATGTAGATTTGGTCTTTTCACATAATCCCATATTTCTTGGAGGCTTTGTTCATTTCTTTTAACTCTTTTTTCTCTACACTTCTCTTCTCACTTCATTTCATTCATTTGATCTTCAATCGCTGATACTCTTTCTTCTAGTTGATGGAGTTGGTTACTGAAGCTTGTGCATTTGTCACATAGTTCTTGTGTTATGGTTTTCATCTCTATCAGTTCTTTTAAGGACTTCTCTACATTAGTTATTCTAGTTAACCATTCATCAAATCTTTTTTCAAGGTTTTTAGTTTCTTTGCACTGGTTACATAGTTCCTCCTTTAGCTCTGAAAAGTTTGATCGACTGAAGCCTTCTTCTCTCAACTTGTCAAAGTCATTCTCCATCCAGCTTTGTTCCGTTGCTGGCGATGAGCTGCGTTCCTTTGGAGGGGGAGATGCGCTCTGATTTTTTGAATTTCCAGCTTTTCTGGAAAAAGTGGTACTTTTTCCCCATCTTTGTGGTTTTATCTGCCTTTGGTCTTTGATGATAGTGATGTACGGATGGGGTTTTGGCGTGGGTGTCCTTTCTGTTTCTGTTTATTAGTTTTCCTTCTAACAGTCAGGACCCTCAGCTGCAGGTCTGTTGGAGTTTGCTTGAGGTCCACTCCAGACCCTGTTTGCCTGGGTATCAGCAGCGGAGACTGCAGAAGATAGAATATTGCTGAACAGCAAGTGTTGCTGTCTGATTCTTGCTCTGGAAGCTTCATCTCAGGGCTGTACCCAGCCATGTGAGGAGTGAGGTGTCAGTCTGCAACTCAGTTGAAAATGCAGAAATCACCCGTCTTCTATGTCGCTCACACTGGGAGCTGGAGGCTGGAGCTGTTCCTATTTGGCCATCTTGGTTGTGCCCCCTCACTACAATTTTTAAGTTTTGTTTGAAGAGGTTTCACTTTGAGTATGAGGATGGAAAAAATCAATGAAAAGGGAGGAGAGGAGGACAGTTATTACAGGTAAAACAGCACCCCACAATTTTAGTTATTATTTTTATTAAAGTGTAGTTTTGTGTTTTTGAGACAAGGTCTGGCTCTATTGCCCAGGCTGAAGTTCAGTGGAGCTATCTCAGCTCACTGAAACCTCCACCTCCTGAGCGCAAGTGATTTTCATGCTTCACCCTCCCAAGTAGCTGGGACTACATGCACGCACCACCACGCCTGGCTAATTTTTGTATTTTTTGTAGAGACGAGGTTTTGCTGTGTTGCTCAGGCTGGTCTTGAACTCCTGAGCTCATGTGATCCACCTGCCTGGGTCTCCCACAGCACTGGGATTTCAGGCAAGAGCCACTGCACCTGGCCTAAAGTATAACTTTTCTGGCACCAATTTTACTTGAATATGAGGGCAGTATGTTT
Organism: Piliocolobus tephrosceles; assembly: GCF_002776525.5. Taxonomy (NCBI): domain Eukaryota; kingdom Metazoa; phylum Chordata; class Mammalia; order Primates; family Cercopithecidae; genus Piliocolobus; species Piliocolobus tephrosceles. Next base: position 40,563,065 of record NC_045442.1, on the reverse strand, counting down.
AACATTTGATCTTAACAATAACAGTTACCCTTTATTACATACAATTTACCAGACACATTTTGCGTATGTGACTTCATTTGATTCTCACAACCTCTCTAGGAGACAAGTGGTATTTTTAGTACCATTGCAGTGAAGGAAACTGAAGATAAATAGTAACCTTTAAGGGAGGAGACCACACCTCACATTGTCTTATGCCCAATTTCTGCCTCCAAAGAAAGAAGAAGTTGTAACTAAAAGGGAGAAATAAAATGTACAGGCATACAGCCTGGCACCATGTCCTGGGCCTGGTTAAAGATCGACCCCTGACCTAACTGGTTATGTTATCTATAGATCCCAGACATTGTATGGAAAAGCATTGTGAAAATCCATGTCCTATTCTGTTCTGTTCTGATTACTGGTGCATGCAGCCCCCAGTCACATACCCCCTGCTTGTTCAATCGATCATGATTCTTTCATGCGGACCCCCTTAGAGTGGCAAGCCCTTAAAAGGGACAGGAATTACTCACTCGGGGAGCTCCGTTTTTGGAGACCTGAGTCTTGCAGAAGCTCCCAGCCGAATAAAGCCCTTCCTTCTTTAACTGGGTGTCTGAGGGCTTCTGTCTGCAGCTTGTCCTGCTACACCTTGAGCCTTACAGCTGGTAAATGGAAGAGCCAAGATGTGAATCCATGTTTGACTCCAAAGAAAGGGTCTCCCAGCCAGGTGCGATGGCTCACGCCTGTAATCCCAGCACTTTGGGAGGCCGAGGCAGGCGGATCACCTGAGGTCAGAAGTTTGAGATCAGCCTGACCAACATGGAGAAACCCCATCTCTACTAAAAATACAAAATTAGTTGGGCATGGTGGCACATACCTGTAATCCCAGCTACTCAGGAGGCTGAGTCAGGAGAATCACTTGAACCCAGGAGGTGGAGATTTCAGTGAGCCGAGATCGCACCGTTGCACTCCAGCCTGGGCAACAAGAGCAAAACTCTGTCTCAAAAAAGAAAAGAAAAGAAAAAGGGCCTCACTTCTTTTCCTTTCTCTCCTTTCCTCTCCTCCCTTTATTCCTTCTAAATTTTTATTATAGAAAATTGCAAACATACCCAAAAATAGCAAAATAGTACAATGAATTTCCATATAGACTCTCTCCAACTTCAACAAGGATCAACTTTAGGTCAATCTTTCAACTCTATCTCCCACCTCCCCTTTCACCCCCAAGTTTTTTGCACAAAATTTGCAAGATCGCATCATTTCAGCCATCAGCCCGTAATATTTCAGTGTGTATTTCTAAAAGATGAGGACTCTTTTATTCTAAACATGACCACGATATCGCCATTACCCTTAAAACAACAATGACTATATTATCCAACATCCAGATAGTCTTTGAAACTTCCCTGATTATCTCTAAGTTTAACCATTGGTTTGACTCAGATTCCACATTGCATATGGTTCATGTATTCCTCAGATCTCTCTTAATGTGCAGATTTATTGTCTATTCTTTTTTTTCCCTTGAGATTTGTTGAAGAAGCATGTTTGTCCTGAGCGTTTTCTGCAATCTGGATTTTGATGATTTCATCCCCGGGTGCTGCTTGGCATGCCCCTCTGTGAATTATTTTCTTACTTTTTAAACATGTTTTTGCTGTGCTCCCACTGTGTTTAAGGTGGGAGCACCTGAGGCTTAGAGTCTAAGGAGGGACACAAAAACCAAGCAAGGAAACAGATACAAAATTTTATTTGTATTATTTTATATAATATATAAATATGTATTGCTTATGATATAAATATAACTCTATTTGTCTTCAGAATATCATGAAGTAAAAGTTCTTTTTAAAAAAAAAATTCACCAGGTGCAGTGGCTCACGCCTGTAATCCCAGCACTTTGGGAGGCCGAGGTGGGTAGATCACCCGAGGTCAGGAGTTTGGGACCAGCCTGGCCAAACCTGTCTCTACTGAAAATACAAAAAATTAGCTGGGTGTGGTAGTGTGCACCTGTAATCCCAGCTGCTTGGGAGGCTGAGGCAGGAGAATCACTTGAACCTGGGAGCGGAGGTTGCAGTGAGCCGAGATTGCAACATTGCACTCCAGCCTAGGCAACAAGAGTGAAACTCCATCTCAAAAAAAAAAAAAAAAATTGTACCAAAGAAGACATTGTGATGTCAAAGAGAACCAGACGGGTTTCAGGTTTTCCCTCTCAAGTCAACTATGTATGACCTTGAGGGAAGGGATGTCCCTTACTACCTCTGGGCTTTGGGGTCCTCTTCTTAAAATGCTAGGTGTTGACTAAATGAGTGTTTTTCCAATCTTCTTAAAGCAATGGAACCTTTACGTCCCCTGCATGAACTCTCGCCCTGAATCCTAATATATAAAACAGCTAACAGGGGAGTTTCCCTGGGTGAAGTAGGGGCGAGCCATTAGATCCTGCCTGCTCTCACTCTCTGACCCTAACTTTCACATCCACCTCTCACCCCCTAGGGCAGCCACTGAGACACTTCTCTAGAACCTAGGTCTCCATGGACCAGTCAAAACCACTGTATTAGATAATGTTTGATGTTCTTCTAAGCATCACCAAACCATGAAAGATGTGGGTGAGTAATACCTCAGTTTCTGCAGTGGGGTTGGAGCTCTGTGTACGTTACTCTGTGTGTGTGAATTTATCTATCAATGGAGGTATGATGTGCCAGAGCTGAAATACTCTATTCCAATCTCCCTTTTTAGTCAGCCCTCCTTCAGTTGCAAGTGACAGAACCCAATTCAAACTTGCTCATGCATAACAGGGAAGTTATTAGTACATTTCACTAGGAAGTCCCTCCATATGTTTGGCTTCTGGCCACGAGTTCAAGAGGTACCATCATGCTGGTCCTTTCCCCTTCTCCATTCCTCCACGGTCTGCACAGCTTTCTTCTCTGGCAGATGTTCCTCATGTCATGGCCAACAACAGCCCCAGGCTTACTTCCCACAGCCCAACAACCTCACTGGAAAGAGAGGGCCTCTTGCTTGGTAGTTTCGATAAAAGTCCGGCATGCCTACCTTCACTGGCCAGGTGTGGACCATGTGCTCATCTCTGAAACAGTCACCATGGCTGGGAGAATTTGGAATATTAATTGGCCATCTTCAGCTGCCTAAGCCATATGGCTTAGGCAGGAGGATTCCTCAAGAAACATTGAGATGCTAATATTTAAAGAATGGGAAATATTCTCAAAAGACAAACACTCTACTTAAAGTGACCATATAACTTATCCAGACCAGAATAGTTCAGAGAGTGAAAAGGGGCGCCATTAACCATCACAGTGGGATGAACACACATAAACTAGTAAACTGTTTTGGGCAACCTGGAACTTGTGGTCATCCTAACTATTTCCCTCAGAGAAGCTAAATGACTTTGCCAAGGTTCTCAAGCTAATGAGTGAGAGAAATGGCTGTAAAACTGATTCCAGTACTTTCTGTCAAAAGGTCAGTGTCAGCCATGAGAAACTTGTTTCTGTGGTAGACTTGTCTCACAGAATAGGGTGTGAGAGTAGATTTTATGGAAAAATCAGACCTTTGATGAAATTAGGCCAAGTGAGGAATCCTTTGTAGGGTCATGTCAGTGACCATCTGTAACAACTTTCCATCGTTGACATGTCTGGACTGCCTGTTAAAATATTTTGGGTGCGCACACATATTTATCCCCAAATGGTATGGTATTATCAGTGGTTAAAGAGTGTGGGTTTGAACCCAGCTCTACCACTTAGGAGCTGTGTGACTTTGGGCAAATTACTTAACCTTTCTGAATCTGTTTCCTTGTCAGTGTCAGGTCCTGCCCTGTCTGCAGCCACCCACCTGCCCAGGCATTTCCCTGCATCCTGCCCTTCTGTGGTCTGATCAGCTCGTTGCAGTCCTGGCCCTACCTCTAATCAGCTGGTGAGTGGTCAGCTTGTGTGTGTGGCCTCAACACTATACTGAAAAGTGTTAGTAAGTAAACCATAGGGATTTTATAGCATCTCTAGGGAATGTTAAACTGCAGGGAGGAAAAACAGTGAAAAGGACAGTCCAATCTGTAATTAAAAAAAAAAAAAAAAAAATCAAGTCACTCCATCACCAACTCTCAGTAGTTCACAGAGCTAAAATTCCAAGTCAAAAAGAAAACAAAAAAAGCAATCCAAGTATTTTAGTGGATGTCTTTAGCCTCAGACACCTGGTTTCGAAACACACCACCACCTGTGCTGCATTAAACCTGCGAAAAACCCAGGAAGGAAATACAGTGTATGAGGCCAGAAAAGGGTGGGCTCCTGGATCCCTTAGGTCAAACAGCAGGCTGTAAATGACTCTTTTCAAAACAGACACATTACTTCCCAAGATTGCGGCCTGCCACAAAAGAAGGTACACACAGCGGTTGTTCCCAGCAAGGGTTATACTATATGGTTATTAGGGGGAATAGAAGCAGCTTGATTCTCGCCAATGACAGGAAATAAGGTCAAGTAAAGATAACAGGTCTTTGAATTAAAGAGGCTTTAAACACACATCCTGGCCTCATGGCTTTAGTAACGAGTAAGAATTATGGAATGAAGCCTCGGGTTTTCTTACTCCCTTGAAGCTGGGCTCCTGAAACACACCCTCTCCCCGATTAATGTGAAGGAGTCCTGTGTCGGGAAGGCACTGGCTTCCTCATTCATGCCTTTGGCTTGTTTATGTTCTTTCTAAATAGACCTCGCTGCTGCATTGCTAGTGAGCTCTGGGCTGGGATCGTTTCACTAGTTAGAAGTCTCACATACAGCACATTTGATGGTCTCGGTGGTAAATACCTTCAGATTTAGAGGTCAAGATTGTATGACTTTTGTCTAGATAATGGGGAAGGGAGCTCGCAAACCCCATCCATCGTGGATCAGTATATTTCTATTTTGCCTTATTGTTCAAGGACAAGGTATCCAAACAGACTTGACTTAATTCAATGAGACGGAATATCACTTCAGTTCAGGGAAAATGCAAAACACCCCAAACATCAAAAGGTTGTTTGTCATGTGGAGAAACACCTGGTTGTGAGTGTGGAATCCCCGCCTAATGTGCAGACTGCATTTATTAGATACCCACCTAATTCTCCTGCTCTTGGATAGGGAGGAGGGTGCAGGATGCAAATAGGGAATGGAGGGCAGTGGAAACTTAAGTCAAGCAATCCATTATAACATTAAAAAACCAATCTGGTTTATTTGGCTAGCCCACTGGCTCTTCTACAAATAATCCACTGGTTGAACAAACTCAACTTTTCTTTGGATTCTTGTTGGCATTGGTTCTAGTGCATGTGACTGTAGACCTGGGTTAACTCTCTTCCCCCATAACAACTAAAGAAAATGCACACATTCTTCGTACTTTTAAAGCTTTTCTTATCTGATAATCAAATAGAAAAAAGACCTTGATTTTGACAGCCAAGCCTGGTTGCAACCTACACTGCACTCTGTTGCCCAGGCTGGAGTGCAGTGGCGCAATCTTCGTTCACCGCAGCAATCTCCCGCCTCTTAGGTTCAAGCGATTCTCCTGCCTCAGCCTCCTGAGTAGCTGAGATTATAAGCACCCACCACCATGCTCGACTAATTTTTGTATTTTAGTAGAGACCGTGTTGGTCAGGCTGGTCTTGAACTCCTGACCTCAAATGATCCGTCTGCCTTGGCCTCCCAAAGTGCTGGGATTACAGGCGTGAGTCACCGCATCCAGCCAAGAGATAATAGCTTTTCATTGCTTGGTCTCTATGATCTCTCGTAGCTCACATATGCTCTCATCAGCTTCATGGAGAGTCTACAAATTTATAAAATGTTAATATTATCTCTATTATGTAGGGAATGGTTTGAAACCTTTTTGAGTTTCTTTGGTGTTGTTTGATTTTAAATAGGTCTTTGGTTCCTTGGTTTTTATCTGAATTAAAAGCACAATTCTAGGTTCTTACAGTTCTGCAGTATTTAAAGATTGTTCGTATGTAGAGAATAACTTTTCTTTCTTTCCACAAAGCAACCCATGTTCATTGTTTAAGAAAAGTAGATGAATATTTGCAAAAAGAAGAATATAACAGGTAATTCTGCCTCTCAAAGATGATTACTGTCCACATTTTGGTGAATTATTATTGCACATGTTTTGTAACTTTTCACCTAATTATATATCAAATATCTTTTCTCATCATTAACTGGCCTTCAATGTCATGTTTAATGGCAACAGAGAATTCTATCCACAGGCACCTCATTTATTTAAGTAATCCCCTATTATGGGCCTTCAGACTGTTTCCAATTTTTCCACTATCAAATAACATCATTGTGAAATAAACTCCAAATCATCAAATCCCAAGACGTGGTTTCCAGTTTCTGGGCCTTCATATCATATCTGCTCAAACCTGTAGGTTTTTCTGAAAGTTAGAAATTCCCTGCATCTCAAACTAGCACCAAGGATACCCCTTCAAAAGGTTGAGATGTGAAATTCCTCTCTTGTTCCCAGCAAGAAGAGGCAAAATTGGGGTCATTTTCATGACAGCCATTACTGTGTATGAGGTTCTACAGTAAGGCACCTCCCCTTCACATTTTTCCCTCATCGCAGGCCATTTCCTCACTGCAGCAGCAACCTCACCTTTCATGGGGATGTCCAAATGTGTCATCCCAATAAACTGTCCCTAAGATAAGGAAAAAGTTCACACACATGTGCTCTGTGCAATGCTCTAGTGCCTTCAGACAATGTCTCACTTTCTGTTCTGGGAGAGAATTGACTGGGTGAAGCCTTTTCCTCTTTAACTGGACTTGGACTCATTTGAAAGATGTAGACATGACTTCACGGGCAGGTGAAGACAGGTTATTTACCCAGAAGTGGAGGCTTCAAAGGGATTGGGAAGTATGGATGAACTGCCTAATAAAGAGAAATGGCTCAGGAGAGCACAGGAAGAGTTCATGGGAAACCCTGATCAGCTTCCCAAGCCTAGTTATGACCTGCTAATCCTGGGCAAAACTGCCAGTTGAGTAAGGGTTGTCTTCTGCTCTTCTCCTTGCCTTCTTGCTGCTGCAATCACTTAGGAGCATCATGGACTCCGTGGGTACCTAGTGCTCTTGCTGAGCCAGCTCTTCAGGCCAACTTTTAGAGTAGCCCCTCAATATTGGTTAGAAATAGGTCCATCCCCTGTCCTAGAGGAGGAGAATATTTGTCTTTCTTTTGGCAGACAGAGGTCTGCAGGAACACAAAGATCACTGTGGTGATAAGATACCTTCTTGTGAGTGAAGCTGGTATTTGAAGGAGCTTTGGGTAAGGACTATCTAGAGGAATCACTAGGAGAGTTGCCAGATAAAATACAAGACACCTAGTTAATTTTTTTTTTGTTTGTTTGTTTTTGAGACAGGGTCTTGCTTCGTCACCCAGGCTGGAGCGCAGCAGCATGATCATAGCTTACTGCAACTGCCACCTCCTGGGCTCAAGTGATTCTCCCATCTCAGCCTCCCAAGTAGCTGGGACTACAGGCAAGTGCCACTGCATCCAGCTAATTTTTAAATAATTTTGGTAGATGGGGGTTTGTTACAGTTCCCAGGCTGGGCTCAAAGTCCTGGACTCAAGTGATCTACCTGTCTTAGCCTCCCAAAGTGCTGGGATTACAGGCATGAGCCACCTGTTCCTGGCCCAACCAATTAAATTTAAATGTCAGAAAAACAACACTTTTTTTTTTTTTTTTTAGTGTAAGTATGTCCCATGCAAACAAAAAATCCTGAGTATCCAGTGTCTTACATGTATTATTTCCCCCAATCTTTTGCAATTGTTTGTTTCTCTCACACCAGGAACAAGCCCATCTTACTTTTGAAGAGCACAGAGCTCACTTATGAGGACAGGATGCACGAGTCTACTTGGGAAAGGCCAGCTAGCCTGGGGTGTTCAGCTCACTGTGATCATTAGATGGCATGACTTGCGGAACTAATGATCGGTGGTCAACCAGTGAGTTTGTTAAGTGGAGCCTATAAAAATAGTGGCTGTTGTGCCAAGTTCACAGCGCCAGGCACTGGAAGTGGCCAACAAACATTAGTATGATGATGATGATGATTAACTAATCCGTTGTTTGATACTTAATTTGTTTATAGTTAATTTTATGAATAACACTGTGATAAATACCTTTATAGTTTAATCTTTGGATAAATCCTTGGTGATTTCCTTAGACTATTTTTCTAACATTTAAAACATTTTTTAAAAAAGTTAAAAGTTTTTGTAGAGATGGGGTCTTGCTACGTTGCCCAGGCTAGTCTCGAACTCTTATTCTCAAGTGATCCTCCTGCCTTGGCCTCCCAAACTGCTGAGATTATAGGCATGAGCCACTGTGCCTGGACTAAAGTTCTTTATTTTAAATGAAATACTCCTTGAGCTTTTTTTTGATCCATATGAGTACTAGAGTTTGTGGCCCCAAATCTCTCTATGTGGCCAAATTTGTGTTATAAAATCTCAGGGAAATTTTATTACTGTTTTTGCTATTTTTACCTCTACAATTTTCTTTGCTGTCTGAAATTACTGGGTGGGTTTTCGTCTAGTTTATCTTTTTCTCAGGGCATACTCTACTTGAATCTTGGCTTTATACAGGGTGGTCTGGCTCTTCACTCCATATGAGATACCTGAAGATCCATAGATGCCTCCAGGTATGCAGTGGTGGCAATAGTTAATTTAGCTCTGATCTCCTGCTTCAACCCTGGCCTCAAGGAGGGAAGTACTCTTATTTTCTCAGAAGCTTGTTTGTTTATTTAAAGAACGTTTTTGTCTAACATTTTAAACTTTCCTTGTAGTCATGAGACGTGCTAGGATTGGCTGAGCTCAGAGCCTTTCCTCTTTGGACCATTTCCTAGGGAGGGAAACAGATTGATGGGAGTTTGCTACTGGAACGGATCTGAATTCTTATATCGTCTCATTGTAGCTATTAGACTAGCTCTGAGCCTGTTTCCTCTTCTGTAGAGTGAGAGTTGCTACCACTAAGTGCTAAGCACTCAAGAGACAGTGTTCTTACCTTTTAGAACACATGTGAAAAAGAATCAGAAGAGGGGTTTCCACAGTGTCCTAAGTAACAAGAAAAAATCATCCTTAATCCATAATGCCAATAAGTCCATGTTGATCATTTTGCTAGGATGGATGGTTTTTGTTTGTTTGTTTGTTTGTTTTTCTGAGACTGAGTCTTGCTCTATCGCCCAGGCTGGAGTGCAGTGGTGTCATCTCAGCTTGCTGCAACCTCTGCCTCCCAGGTTCAAGGGATCTCGTGCCTCAGCCTCCCAAGTAGCTGGGATTACAGGCGCCCACCACCATGCCTGGTTAATTTTTGTATTTTAGTAGAGACAGGGTTTTGCTATGCTGGCCAGGCTGGTCTTGAACTCCTGACCTCAAGTGATCTGCCTGCCTTGACCTCCCAAAGTGCTGGGATTACAGATGTGAGCCACCAAGCCAGGTGGATGGGTGTTTTTATAGCTTGGCTTACATTGGAAAAGATGGACCAGTAATTTCTGTGAGCTCACCACTCTTCTTCCTCAGAAAAGGAGGCTTGCCAAGTTTTCTCTTTAGCTGTCATTTGTCGAACGGAGGCTGCTGTCAAATAGAGTAGCCAGTTACGAGGAGGCCAGAGTCATTCACATAAGGCTTCACTTAGCTATGAAATCATAACAATCTTAAAATATCTTAAAGTTGGGGAACTTGCTTTTTCAAAACTCAATCCTGTTTGAGTATATAAGCCACAAGAAATAAACAACAAAGAAAACAAACATCTTCTTACCCTGGAAAAAAGCCATAGCTCATTGTTGGATGAACAAATGGATCCAACTCTGCTCTCAAATACAACTCACACTCATTTTAAAACTGTCAGGAGTAATCTTTCATGACTTCAGAGTTAGGTTCCAGACTCCATTCCAACTCCAACCATGGAAGCAGGATCCCTGGACAGGTCAGTTTGAAGTAGCTTGTGCATGCAGTGGCTGGCTGGGAGGGGTGTGGGGGTGTGGTTTGGACACTCGTGGGCAATATGGGAATACGGGAAATACAAATGAGCTGGGGTGACTGGTGCTCTTGCAAAGAACTTGTTGTGCCCCATGTATGGAAGGTAACATCCAAGAAGGACTCCTGCTGAGTTAGAGCCTATGAAATGGCTCTGCCTTACCCTCCCCTACTCTGAGGGTAAGAAAGTTTGCTTACTGAGGAGAGTGAATCGGACACGGATGCTGCAGGCCGTGGGCTTGCCCTGGCTTGCCCGTCTTCCTGGCAAGACAAGCAGTTATTAGAGGCTGGTGATGACTCCCTGTGTCTGGGGACAAGCTGTCTGCATTTCTAGGAGATGGCTCCTTCCTAAGGGGAAAGAAAAGGTGCCAGGCTGTGGAAGGGTCCAATTATTGGCAGCTCTAGTTTACAGAATGATTGTCTTTGAGTGAAGTACGTGTTATAAAATCAAGCTGCCATTTTTAATTAACATAAAAGAATCTCAGTCCTTACATGCTATGTACATGTATGAAAAAGGGAAATTCTTTATACACTTCTCAGGAAATGGCTTTCAGAGCCGCCTCGCCGCTCTGAGAATCTCCCTGGACAATGTCCCAAGGGCAATTGCAAACCTATTTCATAAATGGGTTTGTCTAATTCTTTTGTCTGTTGACTAACACCTTTATTCAACTATCTTAAGAGTTTGTGTGTGTGTGTGTGTTTGAGACAGGGTCTCACTCTGTTCCCCAGGCTCCTGGAGTGCAGTAGTGCTATCATAGCTCACTGCAGTCTGGAACTCGTGAACTCAAGTGATCCTCCTGCCTCAACCTCTCAAGTAGTCGGGACTACAGATACATGCCACCATGCACGGGTCATTTTTTTGTGTTTTTAGTAGAGATGAAGTCTCACTAGGTTGCCCAGGCTGGTCTTGAACTCCTGAGCTCAAGCAATCCTCCTACTTCAACCTCCCAAAGTGTTGGGATTATAGGTGTGAACCACCACATCCAGCCTATTTTAATATTTAAAAAAATTCTAAATACTACTCTCAAAGGCAGCAATTTCTGTTAATATCACTGTAATCAGCTCTGAGGGGTCGAATGGGCTGTGGACATCTTACTAGGGCCAAATACCTGTGAGAGAAGAGTTTCCCAAGAGCTTCTGGAATGTGGCTTAGTGTCGCAAGCTGGAAAGCTGGTAACCATATTCCGGGGTCTCAGAGTGGATCTGTGCTTGGTGGCTAATGATTCAGTGGACCATCCTGACCTTGAGCTTTGAGCTAATGCCACTGAACTAGCACTACAACAGCAAGCAACTCTGGATCTCGGAATCCTATTTGACTTCCAATCTTAGTTCTGCTATGCATAAATTGTGAAATCTAATCAACCTCTCTGAGTCTTATAAAATGAGGAAATAACCCCTTCTTTACAGGGTTGTGGGAAGGCAATAGAAGGAGATAATGTGTACAGAGTACCAAATTCAAAATTTGCCAAGTGGACAGTCAAGGATGATAGTGTTCCAGCCACTTCCACCTCTGGAAGTCTACCCCTTTGAAAAAAAAAATCACAGTTAGAAAGGCTTCAAGTTCTGTTTTTAAGTTTTATTTATTTATTTATTTATTTATTTATTATTTTGCTTTAGGCGCAGAGAACAACTTGATCCTCTTGAAGCAGATGATTCCCAAATGCACATTCTAAACTTGAGACATCTTCCAGGCTTCAGGCTTATGTGGAATATTCACAAATGGTGGTTCTATCATGTTAACGTGTCTAAACATAAAACTCATCTCTGTCTTCATCACCCCACCTCAACAAACACATAAATCCCAAGCAATCAACAAACCTGCTCTTCCTTTCAGAGTTTCCTGTTCTGTTAGTGACAACGCCATTGTTCAAGATGCCCAGACTCTTTGACTTCCATTCTCACCCAATCAGCCTCCAAATCCAACTAAAGTCTTTTTCCTTCTTACCTCCCCACCCCTGCTCTGGCCCCCTTGCCCTCCAGCCTTTCTGCCATTCATGCCATTCCCAGTACCAGCAGTTCAGATGCAATGAGAAATGTCTGTGAACTTTTTTTTTTTTTTTTTTTTTTTTTGAGACAGAGTCTCGCTCTGTTACCCAGGCTGGAGTGCAGGGGCCGGATCTCAGCTCACTGCAAGCTCCGCCTCCCGGGTTTACGCCATTCTCCTGCCTCAGCCTCCCGAGTAGCTGGGACTACAGGCGCCCGCCACCTCGCCCAGCTAGTTTTTTGTATTTTTTAGTAGAGACGGGGTTTCACCGTGTTAGCCAGGATGGTCTCGATCTCCTGACCTCGTGATCCGCCCATCTCGGCCTCCCAAAGTGCTGGGATTACAGGCTTGAGCCACCGCGCCCGGCCGTCTGTGAACTTTTGAGGTCTTCTCATTCCATTCCAGATTATAAACTCAGAGCCTCCTCTGACTCTGGAATTGGCACGGTCTTTCTCATCCATCCTGTCATTGTTCCCCCCACCACCTCCATTCAATTGCGTTCACAGATTCCTTTATACCACTTTTGGGCTGAGGCTCTATTTGGACTATGAGAAAGATTCCTTAGTTCAGTCTCCCCCAACTTTCCATTCTTTTTTTGTGGGGGGGATTGAGTTTTACTCTTTCACTCAGGATGGAGTGCAGTGGCTGATCTCAGCTCACTGCAACCTCTGCCTCCCAGGTTCAAGCAATTCTCCTGTCTCAGTCTCTTGAGTAGCTGGGATTACAGGCATCCGCCACCATGCCTGGCTAATTTTTGTATTTTAAGTGGAGATGGGGTTTTGCCATGTTGGCGAGGCTGGTCTCAAACTCCTGACCTCAGGTGATCCACCTGCCTAGGCCTCCCAAAGTGATAAGATTACAGGCATGAGCCACCCCCTCAGCCCCAACTCTCCATTCTGACCCAATCTCTCACTTTCTGCCCCAGCCATATACACCATTTACTCCAATTGTCGTTCCCTTCCCCAGTCACATTCTTTCATCTACTCATCTACTTACCTCATTCGGTGGTTCCCATGTTGCCTAAGAGACCTCCTAAACTCTTTCTTTATCAATTGATTGGAACCATGATCCTTTTGGACATTTGAATGTTTTCATCAATCTGCATTTTCTCATTCTATTCTTGGGGCCACCATATTAGAATCAAATGAGACATGATTTCTGAGATGTCCCCAATAACCACTATACCACCCTAGGAGATAACACAGATTAGAAGTTAAGAATTTGTTTTTCTGGTGTCAGATGAATCTGGGTACAAATCCCAGCTCTATCATTTACTAGTTGCATGACCTTGGCAATTTCTTTAGCCTCTCTTCCCCTCTGTTCTCTCATCTATAAAACTGAATAATAATGCCTACTTCGTGTGGTTGTTATGCACTAATGGGATAATGCATGGTGAAGCTCTTAGCACAGTGGCTGGCACCCAATAAGTGTTCAATAAATGATTGTGCCTGTCTTATCATTCTTGCTTTGCTTAACTTTCTACGGCTAATCAGTAATGAAGACTGACTGTGACACTTAATTGCTTGTTCTAGGGCTGTGTAACCTTTAAGATGTGAGTGTTAATGGTTAAAAGACGGCAAATGGAAGTCTGAAAAAAGGAAGTAACAGTTGACTGGGTTGTAAGATTTTCAGGGGCAGGGATAGTGTTACTTTCATCTTTACATCTCCCGTCCTAGACTGGGAATGTAGCAAGCACTCAAAAATATGTGTTTAAGTCAACTAAATGTTGAGTTGCAAAAATTTCATTGCAATGACTTCTGGTCAGTTTTCATCTCTGTCTCCGTATTTCTTATAGTTGTCAAAGCAAAATTCCAGAATTCTGGGATTCACTCATTCCGTCATTAAAAAAAGAACATATGTATATGTGTGTGCGTGTGTGTGTGTGTGTATTATGTAGGAACATACACACACTTAAATAAGCACAGTTCTAGTCTAGCTTCACTGGATTTAGTGTGTGTTCTTCTTCCTTTCTTCCCACTGTAGACCTTTTGGGTTTGGGTCTGTCCTTAGATTCGTCCGTGGATTATAACCACACCAGAAGAGGCTTCCTGGAAGGACAGCCACCTGCATCTGTCATACCTGAATTTTGCCCTGGGGTTAAATCCTCAGGAATCCAGCTTTCACAGTGAGTTGGAAGAGATCACAAAGGAGAGACTTAGTCTTCAGATTTCTGATGAGCCATTGCCATTTTCTTGAAAATCGATTGCCTTTATTTCTGGGCCATTACATTGGATTTGTCACAATATACTTATACATTGCATAGAACTTATAGATGTACTATATAAGTTCCTAGTGTAGATGTACAGATGGACACTTAAGGTGCTTGTTTTGTTGACACTTCTTAGGTTCTGAACTTTAAAAATAGAAATTTAATGTATAAATTTTAATTCAATTCCACACATTATCAAGTGTTTATTATATGTCAGGCACCATGTTGGGCACCATTTCTAGGGGCACTGAGACACTTACATGGTTACCAGGGTGATGAGTGAATAGTAGGTTGGGTTTTTCTTCCCCCTTACCTCCTTCTTTCCTTTCTCTCCCCATGCTTTGTGGTATAGAAAAAGACTTTCTGAGAAGAACAGTGCGTCTGAATTATGACCACTCTGAGCTATATAAGCATTTGTCTGTATTGTAGATGTTTACTGTGGAGTGCAGGAAAGATCTGGTGTCCCTAGGGGTCTGGAGGACCTCAAGGATGCCCTGCCCCTCCAAATGGAACCAAGACCCTGAGGGGAGGACCAATGTGGTAGGAAGACCCAGGTGTTCATGAGGTGGAGGGAGAAAAGAGACTGGAGAGGAAACAAGGGAATCCAGGGAGGGACCTTTGAGACTCTCTTCAGTCATCATTGTCAGAGGGCTGGTCTCCTTGAGGGTTTAGGAAGGGGGTAGGTGGAGAAGCATTTGTAGACTTTGCGGCTGGTGCACTGTGGTCACAGTAGGATTGGATATAGTCCTACTTTTTGACTTCAGATAATACTTCACCAAGGTCTGATCGTGTCATTTCTTCCTGAGCCTTTGGTTTCCCAAAACAAATCATTTCACTCTAGCTGTGGGTTAATATCACTCTGGCTCCAGGGCTTTGGCCAAGCTGACATGGGTGGGGCTTGTAGAGCTCTTTGTCCTTCCACTTCTGGATTTTGGGTCTACAGATTGGCTGCTGACCTGAGCTAATAGTTCCTGAAATGTAGTCCCTCTCTGCTCCAGCCCTGCTGATCGCCTCCTTCCCATACAGGGTGTGAGGGGACTGCTGTGGACCTATAGCCTCTCCTGGCTTCATCTAGGGAAAGCAGAACCATCTTTTTTGGGACATTTCTGGTAGGAAGACACCTTTTTCTTTGGTGGTGAGCTTTGCCATTAGATTGCTCTGGGCTCTTATTCATGCTCTGCTAGCTATTCGTTTTATGTTTTGAAACCTCTGGGATAGGGAAGTTGCTCGTTGTGCAACTTGGAGCATGTGATTTTACCTCTCTAAGCCCCAATTTTCCTGTTGAAAAGTGGATAAAATAATAGCTCCAACATATTATTGTTGTTGGAAGAATTAATGGGGTAGACTAAACCGCTAGGCATGAGAAATGCCTAATGAATGGGAGATACTGTAACATTCAGAACACTGAAGTTTTAATATGACCATGCACTTATCAGTGAACATTAGCTGATTTAGCCATTATGTATTAGTAAGTCCTGATTGTGCTGGGCCATCTTGTCCTGGTTCTAGAGTAAAGCCTGCATTCCAGGTATGTGTGTAGATGAGGCAGGTAGGTATACACTATGCTATGGGGTGAAGTAGGGCTTTCTTCGTAGGGGATCCTATCAGTGACATCAGCACAGATCTAGGCCTCTGGAGAGGTCTCAGAATTATAGGGACTGTGGCTGTTTCCACATGGAATATGGTGCTTAGGACTGATACAGAAAAAGCCATCTCCTGAGGGCTTCTGTATGATAGCGGCTCTTATGATAGAATGCTATGGAAACTTCTTTTCTTTCATGGACCACATTTAGGAGCACTGAACACTAGGGGCTCAACTCCATCTTATTTACTTGGGACCTGAGGGGAGACTTGAACTTGGCTCACAACTTAGGTTTGGTCATGTTAAATCCTGTTTGAGATCCTGGAAAAGGGTTTCCAAAGGGGGCCAGACTGGAGGGAGGACCATGGAGTCTCTGGAGGGAAAGTCACCGGCAGTAAAGAAGCTTGGCAGAGACAGTGGAGAGCATCAGAAGGCAGCCAAATACCTAGGCAGATAGGGGCGGAGCCCCAGTGAAACCCCACCTCTAAGCCAAAGACAGTTTAAAAAGCCTGAAAGCCAAACTACAAGTTCAATCCTTGGACCGGATTGAGAACTTGTCTTCCTGTTTGGCACACTTTCCTCTGATTGTTCCCCACCCTTCATCTATTTCACATATACCTACCCTTTCCTAATTGGTTTTCTACACTATCGTGCCCACCTTTGAGTGGTGTTTTTGCTTCAACCTTTTTTGCACACTCCCAAACCCATCAGCAAGCATTCCTCATTCTGAGTCCATAAGAGGCCCTGGGTCCAGCCGTACGAGGGGAACTTTCCTGCCTTTAGGTAGGGGGACCACCTGCATGTCCCTCCCCTCTGCTAAAATCTGTTTCATTGTTCAGTAACGTTCTTCTCCCAGCTCCTCATCCTTCAATGTACAGTGCATCCTCATTCTTCTTGGGCACAGTACAAGAGCTTGGGAACCACTGAGCGTGGGTACAAGCTACAACACAGGCAAGCTGGGGCACCTTAGCATGGCCAAGCAAGGCCCGGGTGGGGCATCATTGGCCAGGGTCCCTGACATGCGAAGTGACTGAGAAGAAAAATCCTGCATCACAGTCAGATTAAACGGCAGACAGGGCTGAGAGGGGTCCCAGGTTTCCGGGTGTGCATGGCCTCCATTTCCATGCCTGTTCCCTCACTGGCCCTCCTACAAAGGGTGCCCTGGAAAAGGGCTGGGGTAGTAAGGTAAGAACTGTCACTTGGAGCCCAATGTCTCTGCTGTGAAGAGCCCAGGAAACAGGAGAAGATCCCTAGAGGTGGGTGGTCAGGAGAGGGTGGCGGCAGTTCAGGCAATACCCGGTGGAAGACAGAAAAATAGTGGCCCGGCAATCACAGGGCAATAAGTTGGTATGGCCCTGAGTGAGGGACTGTCAAGCTACATTTTACATGGTGAGGCTCATGTAACACAAGTTCTTACCTCTGTGGAAAGGGCATAATAACAGTAGCTATCGTAGGCTGGGCGCAGTGGCTCATGCCTATAATCCCAGCACTTTGGGAGGCCAAGGTGGGTGGATCACCTAAGGTCAGGAGTTCAAGACCAGCCTGGCCAACGTGATGAAACCCCGTCTCTACTAAAAATATAAAAATTAGCCGGGGGTGGTGGTGGGTGTCTGTAATCCCAGCTACTTGAGAGGCTGAGGCAGGAGAATTGCTTGAACTCAGGAGGCAGAGGTTACAGTGGGCCAAGATTGTGCTACTGTACTCCAGCCTGGGCAACAAGAATGAGGCTCCATCTCAAAAATAATAATAATAATAATAATAATAATAATAATAATAATAATAATAA